>NC_054477.1:6228493-6602296 GCF_017639515.1 Carcharodon carcharias | reverse complement strand
CACTGACTCTCACTGGGGTACGGTCCCACACACACTGACTCTCACTGGGTACGGTCCCACACACACTGACTCTCACTGGGGTACGGTCCCTCACACACAGACTCTCACTGGGGTACGGGTCCCACACACACTGACTCTCACTGGGTACGGGTCCGCACACACGACTCTCACTGGGGTACGGTCCCACACACACTGACTCTCACTGGGTACGGGTCCCACACACACAGACTCTCACTGGGGTACGGTCCCACACACACTGACTCTCACTGGGTAACGGGTCCCCACACACTGACTCTCACTGGGGTAACGGGTCCCTCACACACTGACTCTCACTGGGTACCGGGTCCCACACACACTGACTCTCACTGGGTACGGGTCCACACACACTGACTCTCACTGGGTACGGGTCCCCACACACACTGACTCTCACTGGGGTACGGGTCCCCACACACACTGACTCTCACTGGGTACGGTCCCACACACACTGACTCTCACTGGTACGGTCCACACACACTCAGACTCTCACTGGGTACGGTCCCACACACACTGACTCTCACTGGGGTACGGGTCCACACACACTGACTCTCACTGGGTACGGGTCCACACACACTGACTCTCACTGGGGACGGGTCCCCCAAACACACTGACTCTCACTGGGGGTACGGGTCCACACACACTGACTCTCACTGGGGTACGGGCCCACACACACTGACTCTCACTGGGGTACGGTCCCACACACACTGACTCTCTCACTGGGGTACGGGTCCCACACACACAGATCTCACTGGGTACGGGTCCCACACACACAGACTCTCACTGGGTACGGGTCCCACACACACCCTGACTCTCACACTGGGGTACGGTCCCACACACACTGACTCTCACTGGGTACGGGTCCCACACACACTGACTCTCACTGGGTATTGGTTCCACACACACTGACTCTCACTGGGTACGGTTCCCCACACACACTGACTCTCACTGGGGTACGGTCCCTCACACACTGACTCTCACTGGGGTACGGGTTGTTTTTACCCCACAAAACAAAAAAACTCAGACTCTCACTGGGTACGGGTCCCACACACACTGACTCTCACTGGGTACGGGTCCCACACACACAGACTCTCACTGGGTAAACGGGTCCCCACACACTGACTCTCACTGGGTACGGGTCCCACACACACTGACTCTCACTGGGTACGGTCCCACACACATCTCTCACTGGGTACGGTCCCACACACACTGACTCTCACTGGGTACGGGTCCCACACACACTGACTCTTACTGGGTATGTGTCCCACACACACTGACTCTCACTGGGTACGGTCCCACACACACTGACTCTCACTGGGGTACGGTCCCACACAAACTGACTCTCACTGGGTACGTGTCCCACACACACTGACTCTCATTGGGGTACAGGTCCCAGACACACTGACTCTCACTGGGGTACGGTCCCACACACACTGACTCTCACTGGGTACGGGTCCCACACACACTGACTCTCACTGGTGTACGGGTCCCACACACACTGACTCTCACTGGGTACGGTCCCTAACACACTGACTCTCACTGGGTACGGGTCCCTCACACACTGACTCTCACTGGGGTACGGTCCCACACACACTGACTCTCACTGGGTACGGGTCCCACTCACACACTGACTCTCACTGGGTATGTCCCCACACACACTGACTCTCACTGGGTACGTGTCCCACACACACTGACTCTCACTGGGGTAAGGTCCCACACACACTGACTCTCACTGGGTACGTGTCCACACACACTGACTCTCACTGGGGTACGGGTCCCACACACACTGACTCTCACTGGGGTACGGTCCCACACACACTGACTCTCACTGGGTACGGGTCCACACACACTGACTCTCACTGGGTACGGGTCCCACACACACTGACTCTCACTGGGGTACAGGTCCCACACACACTGACTCTCACTGGGGTACGGGTCCCACACACACTGACTCTCACTGGGTACGGTCCCACACACACTGACTCTCACTGGGGTACGGGTCCCACACACACTGACTCTCACTGGGGTACGGGTCCCCACACACACTGACTCTCACTGGGTACGGGTCCCCACACACACTGACTCTCACTGGGTACAGGTCCCACACACACTGACTCTCACTGGGGTACAGGTCCCACACACACTGACTCTCACTGGGTACGGTCCCACACACACTGACTCTCACTGGGTACGGTCCCACACACACTGACTCTCACTGGGTACGGGTCCCACACACACTGACTCTCACTGGGTACGGGTCCCACACACACTGACTCTCACTGGGGTACGGGTCCCACACACACTGACTCTCACTGGGTACGGGTCCACACACACTGACTCTCACTGGGTACGGTCCCACACACACTGACTCTAACTGGTGTACGTGTCCCACACGCACTGACTCTCACTGGGGTATGGGTCCCACACACACTGACTCTCACTGGGTACGGGTCCCACACACACTGACTCTCACTGGGGTACGGGTCCCACACACACTGACTCTCAGTGGGGTACGGGTCCCACACACACTGACTCTCACTGGGTACGAGTCCCACACACACTGACTCTCACTGGGGTACGGGTCCCACACACACTGACTCTCACTGGGGTACGGGTCCCACACACACACTGACTCTCACTGGGTTACGGGTCCCACACACACTGACTCTCACTGGGGTACGGTTCCCACACACACTGACTCTCACTGGGGTACGGGTCCCACACACACTGACTCTCACTGGGGTACGGTCCCCACACACACTGACTCTCACTGGGTTACGGGTCCCACACACACTGACTCTCACTGGGGTACGGTCCCCACTCACACTGACTCTCACTGGGGTACGGGCCACACACACTGACTCTCACTTGGGTACGGGTCCCACACACACTGACTCTCACTGGGGTACGGGTCCCCACACACACTGACTCTCACTGGGGTACGGGTCCCACACACACTGACTCTCACTGGGGTACGGGTCCCACACACACTCTCTCACTGGGGTACGGAACCACACACACTGACTCTCACTGGGTACGGTCACACACACACTGACTCTCACTGGGGTACGGGTCCCACACACACTGACTCTCACTGGTACGGGTCCCACACACACTGACTCTCACTGGGGTACGGTCCCACACACACTGACTCTCACTGGGGTACGGTCCCACACACACTGACTCTCACTGGGGTACGGGTCCCACACACACTGACTCTCACTGGGGTACGGGTCCCACACACACTGACTCTCACTGGGTACGGGTCCCACACACACTGACTCTCACTGGGTACGGGTCCCACACACACTGACTCTCACTGGGGTACGGTCCCACACACACTGACTCTCACTGGGTACGGTCCCACACACACTGACTCTCACTGGGGTACGGGTCCCACACACACTGACTCTCACTGGGTACGGGTCCCACACACACTGACTCTCACTGGGTACGGGTCCCACACACACTGACTCTCACTGGGTACGGTCCCACACACACAGACCTCACTGGGGTACGGTCCCACACACACTGACTCTCACTGGGGTACGGGTCCCACACACACTGACTCTCACTGGGGTACGGTCCCCACACACTGACTCTCACTGGGGCGGGTCCCACACACACTGACTCTCACTGGGGTACGGGTCCCACACACACTGACTCTCACTGGGGTACGGGCCAACACACACTGACTCTCACTGGGGTACGGGACCCACACACACTGACTCTCACTGGGGTATGGGTCCCACACACACTGACTCTCACTGGGGTACGGATCCCACACACACTGACTCTAACTGGGTACGGTCCCACACACACTGACTCTCACTGGGTATACGGGTCCCACACACACTGACTCTCACTGGGGTACGGGTCCCACACACACTGACTCTCACTGGGGTACGGTCCCACACACACTGACTCTCACTGGGTACGGTCCCACACACACTGACTCTCACTGGGTACGGGTCCCACACACACTGACTCTCACTGGGGTACGGGTCCCCACACACACTGACTCTCACTGGGGTACAGGTCCCACACACACTGACTCTCACTGGGTATACGGTCCCACACACACTGACTCTCACTGGGTACGGGTCCCACACACACTGACTCTCACTGGGACGGGTCCCACACACACAACTGACTCTCACTGGTACGGGTCCCACACACACTGACTCTCACTGGGTACGGGTCCCACACACACTGACTCTCACTGGGTACGGGTCCCACACACACTGACTCTCACTGGGTACGGGTCCCACACACACTGACTCTCACTGGGTACGGGTCCCACACACACTGACTCTCACTGGGTACGGTCCCACACACACTGACTCTCACTGGGGTACGGGTCCCACACACACTGACTCTCACTGGGGTACGGGTCCCACACACACTGACTCTCACTGGGGTACTTGTCCCACACACACTGACCCTCACTGGGGTATCGGTCCACAGACGCTGAATCTCACTGGTGTGCGGGTCCCACACACACTGACTCTCACTGGGGTATCGGTCCACACACACTGACTCTCACTGGGGTATCGGTCCACACACACTGACTCTCACTGGGGTACGAGTCCCACACACACTGACTCTCACTGGGGTACGGGTCCCACACACACTGACTCTCACTGGGTACGTCCCCACACACACTGACTCTCACTGGGGTACGGTCCCACACACACTGACTCTCACTGGGGTACGGGTCCCACACACACTGACTCTCACTGGGGTACGGGTCCCACACACACTGACTCTCACTGGGTACGGGTCCCACACACACTGACTCTCACTGGGTACGGGTCCCACACACACTGACTCTCACTGGGGTACGGGTCCCACACACACTGACTCTCACTGGTGTACGGGTCCCACACACACTGACTCTCACTGGGGTACGGGTCCCACACACACTGACTCTCACTGGGTACGGGTCCCACACACACTGACTCTCACTGGGGTACGGTCCCACACACACTGACTCTCACTGGGGTAACGGGTCCCACACACACTGACTCTCACTGGGTACGGCCCACACACACTGACTCTCACTGGGTACGGGTCCCACACACACTGACTCTCACTGGGTACGGGTCCCACACACACTGACTCTCACTGGGTACTGGTCCCACACACACTGACTCTCACTGGGGTACGGTCCCACACACACTGACTCTCACTGGGGTACAGGTCCCACACTCACTGACTCTCACTGGGGTAGGGGTCCCACACACACGACTCTCACTGGGTACGGTCCCACACACACTGACTCTCACTGGGGTACGGTCCCACACACACTGACTCTCACTGGGGTACGGGTCCCACACACACTGACTCTCACTGGGTACAGGTCCCACACACACTGACTCTCACTGGGTACGGTCCCACACACACTGACTCTCACTGGGTAACGGTTCCCACACACACTGACTCTCACTGGGGTACGGTCCCACACACACTGACTCTCACTGGGGTAACGGGTCCCACACACACTGACTCTCACTGGGGTACGGGTCCCACACACACTGACTCTCACTGGGGTACGGTCCCACACACACACTGACTCTCACTGGGTACGGGTCCCACACACACTGACTCTCACTGGGGTACGGGTCCCACACACACTGACTCTCACTGGGTACGGGTCCCACACACACTGACTCTCACTGGGTACGGTCCCACACACACTGACTCTCACTGGGGTACGGGTCCCACACACACTGACTCTCACTGGGTACGGGTCCCACACACACTGACTCTCACTGGGTACGGTCCCACACACACAGACTCTCACTGGGTACGGGCCACACACACTGACTCTCACTGGGTACGGGTCCCACACACACTGACTCTCACTGGGGTACGGGTCCCACACACACAGACTCTCTCACTGGGTACGGGTCCCACACACACTGACTCTCACTGGGTACGGTCCCACACACACTGACTCTCACTGGGGTACGGGTCCCACACACACTGACTCTCACTGGGTACGGGTCCCACACACACTGACTCTCACTGGGGTACGGTCCCACACACACTGACTCTCACGGGGTACGGGTCCCACACACACAATGACTCTCACTGGGGTACGGGTCCCACACACACACTGACTCCCACTGGGTACAGGTCCCACACACACTGACTCTCACTGGGGTACGGGTCCCACACACACTGACTCTCACTGGGTCCGCGTCCCACACACAGTGACTCTCACTGAGTACGGGTCCCACACACACTGACTCTCACTGGGTACGGGTCCCACACACACTGACTCTCACTGGGGTACGGGTCCCACACACACTGACTCTCACTGGGGTACGGGTCCCACACACACTGACTCTCACTGGGTACGGGTCCCACACACACTGACTCTCACTGGGTACGGGTCCCACACACACTGACTCTCACTGGGGTACGGGTCCCACACACACTGACTCTCACTGGGTACGGGTCCCACACACACTGACTCTCACTGGGTACGGGCCCCACACACACTGACTCTCACTGGGTACGGTCCCCACACACACTGACTCTCACTGGGTACGGTCCCACACACACTGACTCTCACTGGTACGGTCCCACACACACTGACTCTCACTGGAACGGGTCCCACACACACTGACTCTCACTGGGGTACGGGTCCCACACACACTGACTCACTGGGGTACGGTCCCACACACACTGACTCTCACTGGGTACGGGTCCCACACACACTGACTCTCACTGGGGTACGGGTCCCACACACACTGACTCTCACTGGGGTACGGGTCCCACACACACTGACTCTCACTGGGGTACGGGTCCCACACACACTGACTCTCACTGGGTACGGGTCCACACACACTGACTCTCACTGGGTACGGTCCCACACACACTGACTCTCACTGGGGTACGGGTCCCACACACACTGACTCTCACTGGGGTACGGGTCCCACACACACTGACTCTCACTGGGTACGGGTCCCACACACACTGACTCTCACTGGGGTACGGGTCCCACACACACTGACTCTCACTGGGTACGGGTCCCACACACACTGACTCTCACTGGGTACGGTCCCACACACACTGACTCTCACTGGGTACGGGTCCCACACACACTGACTCTCACTGGGTACGGTCCCACACACACTGACTCTCACTGGGTACGGGTCCCACACACACTGACTCTCACTGGGTTACGGGTCCCACACACACTGACTCTCACTGGGTACGGGTCCCACACACACTGACTCTCACTGGGTACGGGTCCCACACACACTGACTCTCACTGGGTACGGTCCCCACACACTGACTCTCACTGGGTACGGGTCCCACACACACTGACTCTCACTGGGTACGGGTCCCACACACACAGACTCTCACTGGGGTACGGGTCCCACACACACTGACTCTCACTGGGGTACGGGTCCCACCACACTGACTCTCACTGGGTACGGTCCCACACACACTGACTCTCACTGGGGTACGGTCCCACACACACTGACTCTCACTGGGGTACGGTCCCACACACACTGACTCTCACTGGGGTACGGTCCCACACACACTGACTCTCACTGGGTACGGGTCCCACACACACTGACTCTCACTGGGTACGGTCCCACACACACTGACTCTCACTGGGGTACGGGTCCCACACACACTGACTCTCACTGGGGTACGGGTCCCACACACACTGACTCTCACTGGGGTACGGTCCCACACACACTGACTCTCACTGGGTACGGTCCCACACACACTGACTCTCTGGGGTACGGGTCCCACACACACTGACTCTCACTGGGGTACGGTCCCACACACACTGACTCTCACTGGGGTACGGGTCCCACACACACTGACTCTCACTGGGTACGGGTCCACACACACTGACTCTCACTGGGGTACGGGTCCCACACACACTGACTCTCACTGGGGTACGGGTCCCACACACACTGACTCTCACTGGGTACGGGTCCCACACACACTGACTCTCACTGGGTACGGGTCCCACACACACTGACTCTCACTGGGTACGGGTCCCACACACACTGACTCTCACTGGGGTACGGTCCCACACACACTGACTCTCACTGGGGTACGGGTCCCACACACACTGACTCTCACTGGGTACGGGTCCCACACACACTGACTCTCACTGGGGTACGGGTCCCACACACACTGACTCTCACTGGGGTACGGGTCCCACACACACTGACTCTCACTGGGGTACGGGTCCCACACACACTGACTCTCACTGGGGTACAGTCCCACACACACTGACTCTCACTGGGTACGGCTCCCACACACACACTGACTCTCACTGGGGTACGGGTCCCACACACACTGACTCTCACTGGGGTACGGGTCCCACACACACTGACTCTCACTGGGGTACGGGTCCCACACACACTGACTCTCACTGGGGTACGGGTCCCTCACTCACTGACTCTCACTGGGGTACGGGTCCCACACACACTGACTCTCACTGGGGTACGGGTCCCTCACACACTGACTCTCACTGGGGTACGGGTCCCACACACACTGACTCTCACTGGGGTACGGGTCCCTCACACACTGACTCACACTGGGGTACGGGTCCCACACACACACTGACTCTCACTGGGGTACGGGTCCCACACACACTGACTCTCACTGGGGTACGGGTCCCTCACACACTGACTCTCACTGGGGTACGGGTCCCTCACACACTGACTCTCACTGGGGTACGGGTCACACACACACTGACTCTCACTGGGGTATGGGTCCCACACACACTGACTCTCACTGGGGTACGGGTCCCACACACACTGACTCTCACTGGGGTACGGGTCCCACACACACTGACTCTCACTGGGGTACGGGTCCCACACACACTGACTCTCACTGGGGTACGGGTCCCACACACACAGACTCTCACTGGGGTACGGGTCCCACACACACAGACTCTCACTGGGGTACGGGTCCCACACACACTGACTCTCACTGGGGTACGGGTCCCACACACACTGACTCTCACTGGGGTACGGGTCCCACACACACTGACTCTCACTGGGGTACGGGTCCCACACACACTGACTCTCACTGGGGTACGGGTCCCACACACACTGACTCTCACTGGGGTACGGGTCCCACACACACTGACTCTCACTGGGGTACGGGTCCCACACACACTGACTCTCACTGGGGTACGGGTCCCACACACACTGACTCTCACTGGGGTACGGGTCCCACACACACTGACTCTCACTGGGGTACGGGTCCCACACACACTGACTCTCACTGGGGTACGGGTCCCACACACACTGACTCTCACTGGGGTACGGGTCCCACACACACTGACTCTCACTGGGGTACGGGTCCCACACACACTGACTCTCACTGGGGTACGGGTCCCACACACACTGACTCTCACTGGGGTACGGGTCCCACACACACTGACTCTCACTGGGGTACGGGTCCCACACACACAGACTCTCACTGGGGTACGGGTCCCACACACACTGACTCTCACTGGGGTACGGGTCCCACACACACTGACTCTCACTGGGGTACGGGTCCCACACACACTGACTCTCACTGGGGTACGGGTCCCACACACACTGACTCTCACTGGGGTACGGGTCCCACACACACTGACTCTCACTGGGGTACGGGTCCCACACACACTGACTCTCACTGGGGTACGGGTCCCACACACACTGACTCTCACTGGGGTACGGGTCCCACACACACTGACTCTCACTGGGGTACGGGTCCCACACACACTGACTCTCACTGGGGTACGGGTCCCACACACACTGACTCTCACTGGGGTACGGGTCCCACACACACTGACTCTCACTGGGGTACGGGTCCCACACACACTGACTCTCACTGGGGTACGGGTCCCACACACACTGACTCTCACTGGGGTACGGGTCCCACACACACTGACTCTCACTGGGGTACGGGTCCCACACTCATTGACTCTCA
The DNA here is from genome assembly GCF_017639515.1 of Carcharodon carcharias. Classification (NCBI taxonomy): domain Eukaryota; kingdom Metazoa; phylum Chordata; class Chondrichthyes; order Lamniformes; family Lamnidae; genus Carcharodon; species Carcharodon carcharias. The sequence goes on along the minus strand of NC_054477.1, from coordinate 6,592,297 downwards.
CTGGGGTACGGGTCCCACATACACTGACTCTCACTGGGGTATTGGTCTCACACACTGACTCTCACTGGGGTACGGGTCCCTCACACACTGACTCTCACTGGGGTACGGGTCCCACACACACTGACTCTCACTGGGGTACGGGTCCCACACACACTGACTCTCACTGGGGGTACGGGTCCCACACACACTGACTCTCACTGGGGTACGGGTCCCACACACACTGACTCTCACTGGGGTACGGGTCCCACACACACTGACTCTCACTGGGGTACGGGTCCCACACACACTGACTCTCACTGGGGTATGGGTCCCACACACACTGACTCTCACTGGGGTACGGGTCCCACACACACTGACTCTCACTGGGGTACGGGTCCCACACACACTGACTCTCACTGGGGTACAGGTCCCACACACACTGACTCTCACTGGGGTACAGGTCCCACACACACTGACTCTCACTGGGCTACGATCCCACACACACAGACTCTCACTGGGGTACGGGTCCCACACACACTGACTCTCACTGGGGTACGGGTCCCACACACACTGACTCTCACTGGGGTACGGGTCCCACACACACTGACTCTCACTGGGGTACAGGTCCCACACACACTGACTCTCACTGGGGTACAGGTCCCACACACACTGACTCTCACTGGGGTACGGGATCCTCACACACTGACACTCACTGGGGTACGGGTCCCACACACACTGACTCTCACTGGGGTACGGGTCCCACACACACTCACTGGGGTACGGGTCCCACACACACTGACTCTCACTGGGGTACGGGTCCCACACACACTGACTCTCACTGGGGTACGGGTCCCACACACACTGACTCTCACTGGGGTACGGGTCCCACACACACTGACTCTCACTGGGGTACGGGTCCCACACACACTGATTCTCACTGGGGTATGGGTCCCACACACACTGACTCTCAATGGGGTACGGGTCCGACACACACTGGCACTCATTGCGTACGGGTCCCACACACGCTGACTCTCACTGGGGTACGGGTCCCACACACACAGACTCTCACTGGGGTACGAGTCCCACACACACTGACTCTTACTGGGGTACGGGTCCCACACACACTGACTATTACTGGGGTACGGGTCCCACACACACAGTCTCTCACTGGGGTACGGGTCCCACACACACTGGCACTCATTGGGGCACGGGTCCCACACACGCTGACTCTCACTGGGGTACGGGTCCCACACACACAGACTCTCACTGGGGTACGGGTCCCACACACGCTGACTCTCACTGGGGTACGGGTCCCACACACACTGACTCTCACTGGGGTACGGGTCCCACAAACACTGACTCTCACTGGGGTACGGGTCCCACACACACTGGCACTCATTGGGATGCAGGTCCCAGACACACTGACTCTCACTGGGGTACGGGTCCCACACACACAGACTCTCACTGGGGTACGGGTCCCACACACACTGACTCTTACTGGGGTACGGGTCCCACACACACAGTCTCTCACTGGGGTACGGGTCCCACACACACTGGCACTCATTGGGGCACGGGTCCCACACACGCTGACTCTCACTGGGGTGCGGGTCCCACACACACAGACTCTCACTGGGGTACGGGTCCCACACATGCTGACTCTCACTGGGGTACGGGTCCCACACACACTGACTCTCACTGGGGTACGGGTCCCACACACTCTGACTCTCACTGGGGTACGGGTCACTCACACACTGACTCTCACTGGGGTGTGGGTCCCACACACACTGACTCTCACTGGGGTACGGGTCCCACACACACTGACTCTCACTGGGGTACGGGTCCCACAAACACTGACTCTCACTGGGGTACGGGTCCCTCACTCACTGACTCTCACTGGGGTACGGGTCCCACACACACTGACTCTCACTGGGGTACGGGTCCCTCACACACTGACTCTCACTGGGGTACGGGTCCCACACACACTGACTCTCACTGGGGTACGGGTCCCTCACACACTGACTCTCACTGGGGTACGGGTCCCACACACACTGACTCTCACTGGGGTACGGGTCCCACACACACAGACTCTCACTGGGGTACGGGTCCCTCACACACTGACTCTCACTGGGGTACGGGTCCCTCACACACTGACTCTCACTGGGGTACGGGTCACTCACACACTGACTCTCACTGGGGTATCGGTCCACACACACAGACTCTCACTGGGGTACGGGACCCACACACACTGACTCTCACTGGGGTACGGGTCCCACACACACTGACTCTCACTGGGGTACGGGTCCCACACACACTGACTCTCACTGGGGTACGGGTCCCACACACACAGACTCTCACTGGGGTACGGGTCCCACACACACTGACTCTCACTGGGGTACGGGTCCCACACACACTGACTCTCACTGGGGTACGTGTCCCACACACACTGACTCTCACTGGGGTACGGGTCCCACACACACTGACTCTCACTGGGGTACGGGTCCCACACACACTGACTCTCACTGGGGTACGTGTCCCTCACACACTGACTCTCACTGGGGTACGGGTCCCACACACACTGACACTCACTGGGGTACAGGTCCCACACACACTGACTCTCACTGGGGTACGGGTCCCACACACACTGACTCTCACTGGGGTACGGGTTCCACACACACAGACTCTCACTGGGGTACGGGACCCACACACACTGACTCTCACTGGGGTACGGGTCCCACACACACTGACTCTCACTGGGGTACGGGTCCCACACACACTGACTCTCACTGGGGTACGTGTCCCTCACACACTGACTCTCACTGGGGTACGGGTCCCACACACACTGACACTCACTGGGGTACAGGTCCCACACACACTGACTCTCACTGGGGTACGGGTCCCACACACACTGACTCTCACTGGGGTACGGGTTCCACACACACAGACTCTCACTGGGGTACGGGACCCACACACACTGACTCTCACTGGGGTACGGGTCCCACACACACTGACTCTCACTGGGGTACGGGTCCCACACACACAGTCTCTCACTGGGGTACGGGTCCCACACACACTGACTCTCACTGGGGTACGGGTCCCACACACACTGACTCTTACTGGGGTATGTGTCCCACACACACTGACTCTCTCTGGGGTACGGGTCCCACACACACTGACTCTCACTGGGGTACGGGTCCCACACAAACTGACTCTCACTGGGGTACGTGTCCCACACACACTGGCACTCATTGGGGTACAGGTCCCAGACACACTGACTCTCACTGGGGTACGGGTCCCACACACACTGACTCTCACTAGGGTACGGGTCCCTCACACACTGACTCTCACTGGTGTACGGGTCCCTCACACATTGACTCTCACTGGGGTACGGGTCCCTAACACACTGACTCTCACTGGGGTACGGGTCCCACACACACTGACTCTCACTGGGGTACGGGTCCCACACACACTGACTCTCACTGGGGTACGGGTCCCTCACACACTGACTCTCACTGGGGTATGGGTCCCACACACACTGACTCTCACTGGGGTACGGGTCCCACACACACTGACTCTCACTGGGGTACGGGTCCCACACACACTGACTCTCACTGGGGTACGGGTCCCACACACACTGACTCTCACTGGGGTACGGGTCCCACACACACTGACTCTCACTGGGGTACGGGTCCCACACACACTGACTCTCACTGGGGTACGGGTCCCACACACACTGACTCTCACTGGGGTACGGGTCCCACACACACTGACTCTCACTGGGGTACGGGTCCCACACACACTGACTCTCACTGGGGTACGGGTCCCACACACACTGACTCTCACTGGGGTACGGGTCCCACACACACTGACTCTCACTGGGGTACGGGTCCCACACACACTGACTCTCACTGGGGTACGGGTCCCACACACACTGACTCTCACTGGGGTACAGGGTCCCACACACACTGACCCTCACTGGGGTACAGGGTCCCACACACACTGACTCTCACTGGGGTACGGTCCCACACACACTGACTCTCACTGGGGTACGGGTCCCACACACACTGACTCTCACTGGGGTACGGGTCCCACACACACTGACTCTCACTGGGGTACGGGTCCCACACACACTGACTCTCACTGGGGTACGGGTCCCACACACACTGACTCTCACTGGGGTACGGGTCCCACACACACTGACTCTCACTGGGGTACGGGTCCCACACACACTGACTCTCACTGGGGTACGGGTCCCACACACACTGACTCTCACTGGGGTACGGGTCCCACACACACTGACTCTCACTGGGGTACGGGTCCCACACACACTGACTCTCACTGGGGTACGGGTCCCACACACACTGACTCTCACTGGGGTACGGGTCCCACACACACTGACTCTCACTGGGGTACGGGTCCCACACACACTGACTCTCACTGGGGTACGGGTCCCACACACACTGACTCTCACTGGGGTACGGGTCCCACACACACTGACTCTCACTGGGGTACGGGTCCCACACACACTGACTCTCACTGGGGTACGGGTCCCACACACACTGACTCTCACTGGGGTACGGGTCCCACACACACTGACTCTCACTGGGGTACGGGTCCCACACACACTGACTCTCACTGGGGTACGGGTCCCACACACACTGACTCTCACTGGGGTACGGGTCCCACACACACTGACTCTCACTGGGGTACGGGTCCCACACACACTGACTCTCACTGGGGTACGGGTCCCACACACACTGACTCTCACTGGGGTACGGGTCCCACACACACTGACTCTCACTGGGGTACGGGTCCCACACACACTGACTCTCACTGGGGTACGGGTCCCACACACACTGACTCTCACTGGGGTACGGGTCCCACACACACTGACTCTCACTGGGGTACGGGTCCCACACACACTGACTCTCACTGGGGTACGGGTCCCACACACACTGACTCTCACTGGGGTACGGGTCCCACACACACTGACTCTCACTGGGGTACGGGTCCCACACACACTGACTCTCACTGGGGTACGGGTCCCACACACACTGACTCTCACTGGGGTACGGGTCCCACACACACTGACTCTCACTGGGGTACGGGTCCCACACACACTGACTCTCACTGGGGTACGGGTCCCACACACACTGACTCTCACTGGGGTACGGGTCCCACACACACTGACTCTCACTGGGGTACGGGTCCCACACACACTGACTCTCACTGGGGTACGGGTCCCACACACACTGACTCTCACTGGGGTACGGGTCCCACACACACTGACTCTCACTGGGGTACGGGTCCCACACACACTGACTCTCACTGGGGTACGGGTCCCACACACACTGACTCTCACTGGGGTACGGGTCCCACACACACTGACTCTCACTGGGGTACGGGTCCCACACACACTGACTCTCACTGGGGTACGGGTCCCACACACACTGACTCTCACTGGGGTACGGGTCCCACACACACTGACTCTCACTGGGGTACGGGTCCCACACACACTGACTCTCACTGGGGTACGGGTCCCACACACACTGACTCTCACTGGGGTACGGGTCCCACACACACTGACTCTCACTGGGGTACGGGTCCCACACACACTGACTCTCACTGGGGTACGGGTCCCACACACACTGACTCTCACTGGGGTACGGGTCCCACACACACTGACTCTCACTGGGGTACGGGTCCCACACACACTGACTCTCACTGGGGTACGGGTCCCACACACACTGACTCTCACTGGGGTACGGGTCCCACACACACTGACTCTCACTGGGGTACGGGTCCCACACACACTGACTCTCACTGGGGTACGGGTCCCACACACACTGACTCTCACTGGGGTACGGGTCCCACACACACTGACTCTCACTGGGGTACGGGTCCCACACACACTGACTCTCACTGGGGTACGGGTCCCACACACACTGACTCTCACTGGGGTACGGGTCCCACACACACTGACTCTCACTGGGGTACGGGTCCCACACACACTGACTCTCACTGGGGTACGGGTCCCACACACACTGACTCACTGGGGTACGGGTCCCACACACACTGACTCTCACTGGGGTACGGGTCCCACACACACTGACTCTCACTGGGGTACGGGTCCCACACACACTGACTCTCACTGGGGTACGGGTCCCACACACACTGACTCTCACTGGGGTACGGGTCCCACACACACTGACTCTCACTGGGGTACGGGTCCCACACACACTGACTCTCACTGGGGTACGGGTCCCACACACACTGACTCTCACTGGGGTACGGGTCCCACACACACTGACTCTCACTGGGGTACGGGTCCCACACACACTGACTCTCACTGGGGTACGGGTCCCACACACACTGACTCTCACTGGGGTACGGGTCCCACACACACTGACTCTCACTGGGGTACGGGTCCCACACACACTGACTCTCACTGGGGTACGGGTCCCACACACACTGACTCTCACTGGGGTACGGGTCCCACACACACTGACTCTCACTGGGGTACGGGTCCCACACACACTGACTCTCACTGGGGTACGGGTCCCACACACACTGACTCTCACTGGGGTACGGGTCCCACACACACTGACTCTCACTGGGGTACGGGTCCCACACACACTGACTCTCACTGGGGTACGGGTCCCACACACACTGACTCTCACTGGGGTACGGGTCCCACACACACTGACTCTCACTGGGGTACGGGTCCCACACACACTGACTCTCACTGGGGTACGGGTCCCACACACACTGACTCTCACTGGGGTACGGGTCCCACACACACTGACTCTCACTGGGGTACGGGTCCCACACACACTGACTCTCACTGGGGTACGGGTCCCACACACACTGACTCTCACTGGGGTACGGGTCCCACACACACTGACTCTCACTGGGGTACGGGTCCCACACACACTGACTCTCACTGGGGTACGGGTCCCACACACACTGACTCTCACTGGGGTACGGGTCCCACACACACTGACTCTCACTGGGGTACGGGTCCCACACACACTGACTCTCACTGGGGTACGGGTCCCACACACACTGACTCTCACTGGGGTACGGGTCCCACACACACTGACTCTCACTGGGGTACGGGTCCCACACACACTGACTCTCACTGGGGTACGGGTCCCACACACACTGACTCTCACTGGGGTACGGGTCCCACACACACTGACTCTCACTGGGGTACGGGTCCCACACACACTGACTCTCACTGGGGTACGGGTCCCACACACACTGACTCTCACTGGGGTACGGTCCCACACACACTGACTCTCACTGGGGTACGGGTCCCACACACACTGACTCTCACTGGGGTACGGTCCCACACACACTGACTCTCACTGGGGTACGGGTCCCACACACACTGACTCTCACTGGGGTACGGGTCCCACACACACTGACTCTCACTGGGGTACGGGTCCCACACACACTGACTCTCACTGGGGTACAGGTCCCACACACACTGACTCTCACTGGGGTACAGGTCCCACACACACTGACTCTCACTGGGGTACGGATCCCACACACACTGACTCTCACTGGGGTACGGATCCCACACACACTGACTCTCACTGGGGTAGGGGTCCCACACACACTGACTCTCACTGGGGTACGGGTCCCACACACACTGACTCTCACTGGGGTACGGGTCCCACACACACTGACTCTCACTGGGGTACGGGTCCCACACACACTGACTCTCACTGGGGTACGGGTCACTCACACACTGACTCTCACTGGGGTACGGGTCCCACACACACTGACTCTCACTGGGGTATGGGTCCCACACACACTGACTCTCAATGGGGTACGGGTCCCACACACACTGGCACTCATTGGGGTACGGGTCCCACACACGCTGACTCTCACTGGGGTACGGGTCCCACACACACAGACTCTCACTGGGGTACGAGTCCCACACACACTGACTCTTACTGGGGTACGGGTCCCACACACACTGACTCTTACTGGGGTACGGGTCCCACACACACAGTCTCTCACTGGGGTACGGGTCCCACACACACTGGCACTCATTGGGGCACGGGTCCCACACACGCTGACTCTCACTGGGGTACGGGTCCCACACACACAGACTCTCACTGGGGTACGGGTCCCACACACGCTGACTCTCACTGGGGTACGGGTCCCACACACACTGACTCTCACTGGGGTACGGGTCCCACAAACACTGACTCTCACTGGGGTACGGGTCCCACACACACTGGCACTCATTGGGGTACGTGTCCGACACACGCTGACTCTCACTGGGGTACGGGTCCCACACACACAGACTCTCACTGGGGTACGGGTCCCACACACACTGACTCTTACTGGGGTATGGGTCCCACACACACAGTCTCTCACTGGGGTACGGGTCCCACACACACTGGCACTCATTGGGGCACGGGTCCCACACACGCTGACTCTCACTGGGGTGCGGGTCCCACACACACAGACTCTCACTGGGGTACGGGTCCCACACATGCTGACTCTCACTGGGGTACGGGTCCCACACACACTGACTCTCACTGGGGTACGGGTCCCACACACACTGACTCTCACTGGGGTACGGGTCACTCACACACTGACTCTCACTGGGGTTCGGGTCCCACACACACTGACTCTCACTGGGGTACGGGTCCCACACACACTGACTCTCACTGGGGTATGGGTCCCACAAACACTGACTCTCACTGGGGTACGGGTCCCTCACTCACTGACTCTCACTGGGGTACGGGTCCCACACACACTGACTCTCACTGGGGTACGGGTCCCTCACACACTGACTCTCACTGGGGTACGGGTCCCACACAAACTGACTCTCACTGGGGTACGGGTCCCTCACACACTGACTCTCACTGGGGTACGGGTCCCACACACACAGTCTCTCACTGGGGTACGGGTCCCACACACACAGACTCTCACTGGGGTACGGGTCCCTCACACACTGACTCTCACTGGGGTACGGGTCCCTCACACACTGACTCTCACTGGGGTACGGGTCACTCACACACTGACTCTCACTGGGGTATTGGTTCCACACACACAGACTCTCACTGGGGTACGGGACCCACACACACTGACTCTCACTGGGGTACGGGTCCCACACACACTGACTCTCACTGGGGTACGGGTCCCTCACTCACTGACTCTCACTGGGGTACGGGTCCCACACACACAGACACTCACTGGGGTACGGGTCCCACACACTCAGACTCTCACTGGGGTACGGGTCCCACACACACAGACTCTCACTGGGGTATGGGTCCCACACACACTGACTCTCACTGGGGTATGCGTCCCACACACACTGACTCTCACTGGGGTACGGGTCCCACACACACTGACTCTCACTGGGGTACGGGTTCCACACATACTGACTCTTACTGGGGTACGGGTCCCACACACACTGACTCTCACTGGGGTACGGGTCCCTCACACACTGACTCTCACTGGGGTACGGGTCCCACACACACAGTCTCTCACTGGGGTACGGGTCCCACACACACAGACTCTCACTGGGGTACGGGTCCCACACACACTGACTCTCACTGGGGTACGGGTCCCACACACACTGACTCTCACTGGGGTACGGGTCCCTCACACACTGACTCTCACTGGGGTATTGGTTCCACACACACTGACTCTCACTGGGGTACGGGTCCCACACACACTGACTCTCACTGGGGTACGGGTCACTCACACACTGACTCTCACTGGGGTACGGGTTCCACACACACAGACTCTCACTGGGGTACGGGTCCCACACACACTGACTCTCACTGGGGTACGGGTTCCACACACACAGACTCTCACTGGGGTACGGGACCCACACACACTGACTCTCACTGGGGTACGGGTCCCACACACACTGACTCTCACTGGGGTACGGGTCCCACACACACAGTCTCTCACTGGGGTACGGGTCCCACACACACTGACTCTCACTGGGGTACGGGTCCCACACACACTGACTCTTACTGGGGTATGTGTCCCACACACACTGACTCTCTCTGGGGTACGGGTCCCACACACACTGACTCTCACTGGGGTACGGGTCCCACACAAACTGACTCTCACTGGGGTACGTGTCCCACACACACTGGCACTCATTGGGGTACAGGTCCCAGACACACTGACTCTCACTGGGGTACGGGTCCCACACACACTGACTCTCACTGGGGTACGGGTCCCTAACACACTGACTCTCACTGGGGTACGGGTCCCTCACACACTGACTCTCACTGGGGTACGGGTCCCTCACACACTGACTCTCACTGGGGTACGGGTCCCTCACACACAGACTCTCACTGGGGTATGGGTCCCACACACACTGACTCTCACTGGGGTACGTGTCCCACACACACTGATTCTCACTGGGGTACGGGTCCCACACACACTGACTCTCACTGGGGTACGTGCCCCACACACACTGACTCTCACTGGGGTACGGGTCCCACACACGCTGACTCTCACTGGGGTATGGGTCCCACACACACTGAATCTCACTGGGGTACGGGTCCCACACACACTGACTCTCACTGGGGTACGGGTCCCACACACACTGACTCTCACTGGGGTACAGGTCCCACACACACTGACTCTCACTGGGGTACAGGTCCCACACACACTGACTCTCACTGGGGTACGGATCCCACACACACAGATTCTCACTGGGGTACGGGTCCCACACACACTGACTCTCACTGGGGTATGGGTCCCACACACACTGACTCTCACTGGGGTACGGGTCCCACACACACTGACTCTCACTGGGGTACAGGTCCCACACACACTGACTCTCACTGGGGTACAGGTCCCACACACACTGACTCTCACTGGGGTACGGATCCCACACACACTGACTCTCACTGGGGTACGGATCCCACACACACTGACTCTCACTGGGGTACGGGTCCCACACACACTGACTCTCACTGGGGTACGGGTCCCACACACACTGACTCTCACTGGGGTACGGGTCCCACACACACTGACTCTCACTGGGGTACGGGTCCCACACACACTGACTCTCACTGGGGTACGGGTCACTCACACACTGACTCTCACTGGGGTACGGGTCCCACACACACTGATTCTCACTGGGGTATGGGTCCCACACACACTGACTCTCAATGGGGTACGGGTCCCACACACACTGGCACTCATTGCGTACGGGTCCCACACACGCTGACTCTCACTGGGGTACGGGTCCCACACACACAGACTCTCACTGGGGTACGAGTCCCACACACACTGACTCTTACTGGGGTACGGGTCCCACACACACTGACTCTTACTGGGGTACGGGTCCCACACACACAGTCTCTCACTGGGGTACGGGTCCCACACACACTGGCACTCATTGGGGCACGGGTCCCACACACGCTGACTCTCACTGGGGTACGGGTCCCACACACACAGACTCTCACTGGGGTACGGGTCCCACACACGCTGACTCTCACTGGGGTACGGGTCCCACACACACTGACTCTCACTGGGGTACGGGTCCCACAAACACTGACTCTCACTGGGGTACGGGTCCCACACACACTGGCACTCATTGGGGTACGGGTCCGACACACGCTGACTCTCACTGGGGTACGGGTCCCACACACACAGACTCTCACTGGGGTACGGGTCCCACACACACTGACTCTTACTGGGGTATGGGTCCCACACACACAGTCTCTCACTGGGGTACGGGTCCCACACACACTGGCACTCATTGGGGCACGGGTCCCACACACGCTGACTCTCACTGGGGTGCGGGTCCCACACACACAGACTCTCACTGGGGTACGGGTCCCACACATGCTGACTCTCACTGGGGTACGGGTCCCACACACACTGACTCTCACTGGGGTACGGGTCCCACACACTCTGACTCTCACTGGGGTACGGGTCACTCACACACTGACTCTCACTGGGGTGTGGGTCCCACACACACTGACTCTCACTGGGGTACGGGTCCCACACACACTGACTCTCACTGGGGTATGGGTCCCACAAACACTGACTCTCACTGGGGTACGGGTCCCTCACTCACTGACTCTCACTGGGGTACGGGTCCCACACACACCGACTCTCACTGGGGTACGGGTCCCACACACACTGACTCTCACTGGGGTACGGGTCCCACACAAACTGAATCTCACTGGGGTACGGGTCCCTCACACACTGACTCTCACTGGGGTACGGGTCCCACACACACAGTCTCTCACTGGGGTACGGGTCCCACACACACAGACTCTCACTGGGGTACGGGTCCCTCACACACTGACTCTCACTGGGGTACGGGTCCCTCACACACTGACTCTCACTGGGGTACGGGTCACTCACACACTGACTCTCACTGGGGTATTGGTTCCACACACACAGACTCTCACTGGGGTACGGGACCCACACACACTGACTCTCACTGGGGTACGGGTCCCACACACACTGACTCTCACTGGGGTACGGGTCCCTCACTCACTGACTCTCACTGGGGTACGGGTCCCACACACACAGACACTCACTGGGGTACGGGTCCCACACACACTGACTCTTACTGGGGTACGGGTCCCACACACACAGTCTCTCACTGGGGTACGGGTCCCACACACACTGGCACTCATTGGGGCACGGGTCCCACACACGCTGACTCTCACTGGGGTACGGGTCCCACACACACAGACTCTCACTGGGGTACGGGTCCCACACACGCTGACTCTCACTGGGGTACGGGTCCCACACACACTGACTCTCACTGGGGTACGGGTCCCACAAACACTGACTCTCACTGGGGTACGGGTCCCACACACACTGGCACTCATTGGGGTACGGGTCCGACACACGCTGACTCTCACTGGGGTACGGGTCCCACACACACAGACTCTCACTGGGGTACGGGTCCCACACACACTGACTCTTACTGGGGTATGGGTCCCACACACACAGTCTCTCACTGGGGTACGGGTCCCACACACACTGGCACTCATTGGGGCACGGGTCCCACACACGCTGACTCTCACTGGGGTGCGGGTCCCACACACACAGACTCTCACTGGGGTACGGGTCCCACACATGCTGACTCTCACTGGGGTACGGGTCCCACACACACTGACTCTCACTGGGGTACGGGTCCCACACACTCTGACTCTCACTGGGGTACGGGTCACTCACACACTGACTCTCACTGGGGTGTGGGTCCCACACACACTGACTCTCACTGGGGTACGGGTCCCACACACACTGACTCTCACTGGGGTATGGGTCCCACAAACACTGACTCTCACTGGGGTACGGGTCCCTCACTCACTGACTCTCACTGGGGTACGGGTCCCACACACACCGACTCTCACTGGGGTACGGGTCCCTCACACACTGACTCTCACTGGGGTACGGGTCCCACACAAACTGAATCTCACTGGGGTACGGGTCCCTCACACACTGACTCTCACTGGGGTACGGGTCCCACACACACAGTCTCTCACTGGGGTACGGGTCCCACACACACAGACTCTCACTGGGGTACGGGTCCCTCACACACTGACTCTCACTGGGGTACGGGTCCCTCACACACTGACTCTCACTGGGGTACGGGTCACTCACACACTGACTCTCACTGGGGTATTGGTTCCACACACACAGACTCTCACTGGGGTACGGGACCCACACACACTGACTCTCACTGGGGTACGGGTCCCACACACACTGACTCTCACTGGGGTACGGGTCCCTCACTCAATGACTCTCACTGGGGTACGGGTCCCACACACACAGACACTCACTGGGGTACGGGTCCCACACACTCAGACTCTCACTGGGGTACGGGTCCCACACACACAGACTCTCACTGGGGTATGGGTCCCACACACACTGACTCTCACTGGGGTATGCGTCCCACACACACTGACTCTCACTGGGGTACGGGTCCCACACACACTGACTCTCACTGGGGTACGGGTTCCACACATACTGACTCTTACTGGGGTACGGGTCCCACACACACTGACTCTCACTGGGGTACGGGTCCCTCACACACTGACTCTCACTGGGGTACGGGTCCCACACACACAGTCTCTCACTGGGGTACGGGTCCCACACACACAGACTCTCACTGGGGTACGGGTCCCACACACACTGACTCTCACTGGGGTACGGGTCCCACACACACTGACTCTCACTGGGGTACGGGTCCCTCACACACTGACTCTCACTGGGGTATTGGTTCCACACACACTGACTCTCACTGGGGTACGGGTCCCACACACACTGACTCTCACTGGGGTACGGGTCACTCACACACTGACTCTCACTGGGGTACGGGTTCCACACACACAGACTCTCACTGGGGTACGGGTCCCACACACACTGACTCTCACTGGGGTACGGGTTCCACACACACAGACTCTCACTGGGGTACGGGACCCACACACACTGACTCTCACTGTGGTACGGGTCCCACACACACTGACTCTCACTGGGGTACGGGTCCCACACACACAGTCTCTCACTGGGGTACGGGTCCCACACACACTGACTCTCACTGGGGTACGGGTCCCACACACTCTGACTCTTACTGGGGTATGTGTCCCACACACACTGACTCTCACTGGGGTACGGGTCCCACACACACTGACTCTCACTGGGGTACGGGTCCCACACAAACTGACTCTCACTGGGGTACGTGTCCCACACACACTGGCACTCATTGGGGTACAGGTCCCAGACACACTGACTCTCACTGGGGTACGGGTCCCACACACACTGACTCTCACTGGGGTACGGGTCCCTCACACACTGACTCTCACTGGTGTACGGGTCCCTCACACACTGACTCTCACTGGGGTACGGGTCCCTAACACACTGACTCTCACTGGGGTACGGGTCCCTCACACACTGACTCTCACTGGGGTACGGGTCCCTCACACACTGACTCTCACTGGGGTACGGGTCCCTCACACACAGACTCTCACTGGGGTTCGGGTCCCACACACACTGACTCTCACTGGGGTACGGGTCCCTAACACACTGACTCTCACTGGGGTACGGGTCCCTCACACACTGACTCTCACTGGGGTACGGGACCCACACACACTGACTCTCACTGGGGTACGGGTCCCTCACACACTGACTCTCACTGGGGCACAGGTCCCACACACACTGACTCTCACTGGGGTACGGGTCCCACACACACTGACTCTCACTGGGGCACGGGTCCCACACACACAGTCTCTCACTGGGGGACGGGTCCCACACATACAGTCTCTCACTGGGGTATGGGTCCCACACACACTGACTCTCACTGGGGTACGGGTCCCACACACACTGACTCTCACTGGGGTACGGGTCCCACACACACTGACTCTCACTGGGGTACGGGTCCCACACACACTGACTCTCACTGGGGTATGTGTCCCACACACACTGACTCTCACTGGGGTATGTGTCCCACACACACTGACTCTCACTGGGGTACGGGTCCCACACACACAGACTCTCACTGGGGTACGGGTCCCACACACACTGACTCTTACTGGGGTACGGGTCCCACACACACAGTCTCTCACTGGGGTACGGGACCCACACACACATTCTCTCACTGGGGGACGGGTCCCACACACACAGTCTCTCACTGGGGTACGGGTCCCACACACACTGACTCTCACTGGGGTACGGGTCACTCACACACTGACTCTCACTGGGGTACGGGTCCCACACACACTGACTCTCACTGGGGTACGGGTCACTCACACACTGACTCTCACTGGGGTACGGGTCCCACACACACTGACTCTCACTGGGGTACGGGTCCCACACACACTGACTCTCACTGGGGTATGTGTCCCACACACACTGACTCTCACTGGGGTATGGGTCCCACACACACTGACTCTCACTGGGGTACGGGTCCCACACACACTGGCACTCATTGGGGTACAGGTCCCAGACACACTGACTCTCACTGGTGTACGGGTCCCTCACACACTGACTCTCACTGGGGTACGGGTCCCACACACACAGTCTCTCACTGGGGTACGGGTCCCACACACACTGACTCTCACTGGGGTACGGGTCACTCACACACTGACTCTCACTGGGGTACGGGTCCCTCACACACTGACTCTCACTGGGGTACGGGTCCCTCACACACTGACTCTCACTGGGGTACGTGTCCCACACACACTGACTCTCACTGGGGTATGGGTCCCACACACACTGACTCTCACTGGGGTACGGGTCCCACACAAACTGACTCTCACTGGGGTACGGGTCCCACACAAACTGACTCTCACTGGGGTACGGGTCCCACACACACTGGCACTCATTGGGGTACAGGTCCCAGACACACTGACTCACACTGGGGTACGGGTCCCACTCACACAGACTCTCTCTGGGGTACGGGACCCACACACACAGACTCTCACTGGGGTATTGGTTCCACACACACAGACTCTCACTGGGGTACAGGTCCCACACACACTGACTCTCACTGGGGTACGGGTCCCACATACACTGACTCTCACTGGGGTACGGGACCCACACACACTGACTCTCACTGGGGTTCGGGTCCCACACACACTGACTCTCACTGGGGTACGGGTCCCACACACACTGACTCTCACTGGGGTACGGGTCACTCACACACTGACTCTCACTGGGGTACGGGTCCCACACAAACTGACTCTCACTGGGGTACGGGTCCCACACACACTGACTCTCACTGGGGTACGGGTCACTCACACACTGACTCTCACTGGGGTACGGGTCACTCACACACAGACTCTCACTGGGGTATGGGTCCCACACACACTGACTCTCACTGGGGTACGGGTCCCACACACACTGACTCTCACTGGGGTACGGGTCCCACACACACTGATTCTCACTGGGGTATGGGTCCCACACACACTGACTCTCACTGGGGTACGGGTCCCACACAAACTGACTCTCACTGGGGTACGGGTCCCACACACACTGGCACTCATTGGGGTACGGGTCCCAGACACACTGACTCTCACTGGGGTACGGGTCACTCACACGCTGTCTCTCACTGGGGTACGGGTCCCATACACACTGACTCTCACTGGGGTATTGGTTCCACACACTGACTCTCACTGGGGTACGGGTCACTCACACACAGTCTCTCACTGGGGTACGGGTCACTCACACAGTCTCTCACTGGGGTACGGGTCCCACAAACACTGACTCAGACTCGGGTACGGGTCCCACACGCACTGACTCTCACTGGGGTACGGATCCCACACTCACTGACTCTCACTGGGGTACGGGTCCCACACACACTGACTCTCACTGGGGTACGGGTCCCACACACACTGACTCTCACTGGGGTACGTGCCCCACACACGCTCACTCTCACTGGGGTACGGGTCACTCACACACTGACTCTCACTGGGGTACGGGTCCCACACACACAGTCTCTCACTGCGGTACGGGTCACTCACACACTGACTCTCACTGGGGTACGGGTCCCACAAACACTGACTCTCACTGGGGTACGGGTCCCTCACTCACTGACTCTCACTGGGGTACGGGTCCCACACACACAGACTCTCACTGGGGTATGGGTCCCACACACACTGACTCTCACTGGGGTACGGGTCCCACACACACTGACTCTCACTGGGGTACGGGTTCCACACACACTGACTCTTACTGGGGTACGGATCCCACACACACTGACTCTCACTAGGGTACGGGTCCCTCACACACTGACTCTCACTGGGGTACGGGTCCCACACACACAGTCTCTCACTGGGGTACGGGTCCCACACACACAGACTCTCACTGGGGTACGGGTCCCTTACACACTGACTCTCACTGGGGTACGGGTCCCACACACACTGACTCTCACTGGGGTACGGGTCCCACACACACAGATTCTCACTGGGGTACGGGTCCCACACACACTGACTCTCACTGGGGGACGGGTCCCACACACACAGTCTCTCACTGGGGTACGGGTCCCACACACACTCACTCTCACTGGGGTACGGGTCCCACACACACTGACTCTCACTGGGGTACGGGTCACTCACACACTGACTCTCACTGGGGTATTGGTTCCACACACACAGACTCTCACTGGGGTACGGGACCCACACACACTGACTCTCACTGGGGCACAGGTCCCACACACACTGACTCTCACTGCGGTACGGGTCCCACACACACTGACTCTCACTGGGGTATGGGTCCCACACACACTGACTCTCACTGGGGTATGTGTCCCACACACACTGACTCTCACTGGGGTACGGGTCCCACACACACTGACTCTCACTGGGGTACGGGTCCCACACACACTGACACTCACTGGGGTACGGGTCCCACACACACTGACTCTCACTGGGGTACGGGTCCCACACACACTGACTCTCACTGGGGTACGGGTCCCACACACACTGACACTCACTGGGGTACGGGTCCCACACACACTGACACTCACTGGGGTACGGGTCCCACACACACTGACTCTCACTGGTGTACGGGTTCCACTCACACTGACTCTCACTGGGGTACTGGTCCCACACACACTGACTCTCACTGGGGTACGGGTCCCACACACACTGACTCTCACTGGGGTACGGTTCCCACACACACTGACTCTCACTGGGGTACGGGTCCCACACACACTGACTCTCACTGGGGTACGGGTCCCACACACACTGACTCTCACTGGGGTACGGGTCCCACACACACTGACTCTCACTGGGGTACGAGTCCCACACACACAGTCTCTCACTGGGGTACGGGTCCCACACACACTGACTCTCACTGGGGTACGGGTCCCACACACACTGACTCTCACTGGGGTATTGGTTCCACACACACAGACTCTCACTGGGGTACGGGACCCACACACACTGACTCTCACTGGGGTACGGGTCCCTCACACACTGACTCTCACTGGGGTACGGGTCACTCACACACTGACTCTCACTGGGGCACAGGTCCCACACACACTGACTCTCACTGGGGTACGTGTCCCACACACACTGACTCTCACTGGGGTACGGGTCCCACACACACTGACTCTCACTGGGGTATGTGTCCCACACACACTGACTCTCACTGGTGTACGGGTCCCACACACACTGGCACTCATTGGGGTACAGGTCCCAGACACACTGACTCTCACTGGGGTACGGGTCCCACACACACTGACTCTCACTGGGGTACGGGTCCCACACACACTGACTCTCACTGGGGTATGGGCCAGGTGGACTTTACATTTGTCATGAAGCCTCGTCCAAGGGCGGGATGAAATCTCCATTGGGAACTAAAATAAAAAGAAATATCTGGGAACAGCATTTTTATGAAGTGTGCTTTCAGGTGCCTGATTGTGATGCATGGATATTTTTTGCTGAATTTTAGTGCTTCATTTCATTATTTGCAGGTCTGCAGCTCCCTGAGGTGGGAGTCTGCCTTTGGGGAGCTCTCTCCAACCCTCACCCACACCCACAGTGACGTTCTTGCCCCACCCCCCCCAACCCTGGCAGCGCTGACCATCGGGCACGCCCGCCAAGTGCAAAACTCAGGCCCTGGGTATGGTTAAAGGCGCTATGTAAATGTAATATTTTATTTCTCTCAGGCTAACACAGCTTTGAGTGGTGATTGTGGTCAAACTGGGAGCAGAGCCTCCTACCGGCTGCAGGTGATTAAAACCCTGGTGCAGAGGTATATCGAAACATCACGGCAAGAGTTTGCAGAGAAACAGAGGAAAGGTGAGTGAAGTATAGGGTGTGGGGGGAGTGGGGGTGGGGGTAGTGTGTGTGGGGGTTGGGTCGGGGTGGTGGTGGGTGGGGGGCGGGTGCAGAATCTTATCAGCCGTGTTGAGGCATCCTCAGTAGCGTAAAGAGGCAGCTTTGGGAAGGTGAGTGACCAGCCGGATACCATTTCCATTTCTTGCACATTCTCACCAGAGGGAGGGTTCAGAGGGGCAAAGGTCCCCAGTCCAGCAGGTCAAAATTAGCAGTAATAAGCACCTAAACTGGGGGCAGGTTGTGGACATTGCTGGGATCTTCTCAATGGTGTGTAGGAAGTCCCCTTCCGTAGGGCCAAAATCTGATTGTTCCCTGGTCTGTGCCCCCCCACCAGCTGCCGGTCAGGGTGAGGGAGGTAAAGAGGGGAGTGCAGCAAGGCCTCGTACACTCCCCACTCACCGGATCCTTGGTGATCAGAGATTCACAGCTGTCGCCAATGAGTGGCCGACCCCTCCACACTCATGGCTTCACATCTGTGGCCTCAGTTTATTGTTAAACATTTAAAAGTCATCAGAGAGCACCTCCATCTTCAGGCGCCCTCGCAGTCTCCGATCTACCATAGCAGCACCACCCACCTCTCCCATGGCAGCTGCCAGTCACCCACAGCCTCATGCATGCATACAAACATACAAATTAGGAGCACAGGTAGGCCACTTGGCCCACAGAGCCTGCTTTACCATGCAATAAGGTCGTGACTGATCTGATTGTGGCCTCAACTTCATATTTCTGCCTACCCCTGATAACCTTTGACTCCCTTGTCAATCAAGAATCTATCTAACTTAGCCTTAAAAATATTCAATGACCCTGCTCTCTGGGGAAGAGAGTTCCAGAGGCTCACACACCTCTGAGAGAAAAACATTCCCCTCATCTCCATCTTAGATGGGAGACCTCGTATTTTTAAACAGTGTTACAACCACAGCAGATGTTAGTTGCTGAGCAAGTCAGATCCCAGAGGAAAACCTGTCTTACTGAGGGAGTGCTGCACTGTCAGAGGGTCAGTACTGAGGGAGTGCTGCACTGTCAGAGGGTCAGTACTGAGGGAGTGCTGCACAGTCAGAGGGTCAGCACTGAGGGAGTGCTGCACAGTCAGAGGGTCAGTACTGAGGGAGTGCTGTACTGTCAGAAGGACAGTACTGAGGGAGTGCTGCACTGTCAGAGGGTCAGTACTGAGGGAGTGCTGCACTGTCAGAGGGTCAGTACTGAGGGAGGGTAGATGAGACGCTTAACTGAGGTGGACAAGAAGACCCCAAAGCCAGTATTTGAAGAATGGAAGGAGAGTCCTTGCTGGTGTTCTGGCCAATAGTTACTCTTCCATTTCCATCAGTAAAAACAGATCACGTGGTCATTGCCACTTTGCTGTTTGTGGGATCTTGCTGTGCGGTGCACGAATCTGGCACCACATTTCCTACATGAGAGCAAGCGACTACGATTCGAACCTATTTCAGTGGCTCCGATGCCCTTCGGGATGTCCAGTGCTTCCGAAAGATTGCGCAGAATTACAAGCTCACTCTCTCTATTACAGACCTGGGGAACCGTCTCACAGATTTGGGCAAGTTTGTGGGCCGGCTGCAGTCGGAGATTAAACGGCTACGGTACAGCATGGGTGCGGCTGGCAGCACCACCAAATCCAACGATGCCACCGCCGTCCTCGGAAAATACATCCTCGGGGCGCGGAACCGTTTCCAGGAGACCGACCAGGAACTGGACTCTGACTCCCCCAAGTCATCCTTCAATGTCACCGTCCACCAGAACTCGGGCGAGGCGTTTGAGCCTCCCCCGGCCAGCAAGGCGGCCGGGAAGGAGGGGGAGGGTCAAGACTGTCCACCCTACCCCAGCGAGGGAGCAGGGGCCGGCGCTTTGTCCGGGCCAGACCCGGAGCCAGAGGCAGGCGATGCGCCCTCATCCGAGAAGGACGAAGGAGACTCCAGCAAGCCAGGAGAGGAGAAAGACTGAGAGAAGGAGAATGAATCACGGAGAACTGAGATTGGGAACTTGACTCTTCCCAGCGTGTCAGCCGGACAATAATGTCAAAACACTTTGCACGCTATCTGGCGCAGCATTATTACAGTCTAACTCGCTAAACTCAACGCTATTATCTAACCTAAGGAAGACAGCAAATTATCTTTCAGTAAATGCTATCGCACCGTAACTCAGATAAACTCTTGTTTTTTTTTAATCAAGAAGAAAAATACTGCGGATGCCGGAAATCTGAAATAAAAACAGAAAGTGCTGGAAAAGCTCAGCAGGTCTGGCCGCCTCTAACAGAGTTTACGTTTCAGGTCAGGGACCCTTCAACAGAACTGGGAAACGTTAGAGATGTGATAGGTTTTGAGCATGGTTGTGGGGGAGCGGGGTAGGTGTGACGAGGGTAAAAGGAAGGTCTGTGATCGGCTGGGGTGAGAGATACAATCTCTCCTGCCTTTCACCCCGTCACAGTCCTTTGTCACTCCCCCAGTGCTCAAAACCTATCACATCTCTAACTTGTATTGGAAGGTTACCGACCTGAAACGTTAACTCAGTCTCTCCCACCGCAGAGGCTGCCAGACCTGCTGAGTTTTTCCAGCACTTTCTGTTTTCGCCTTTTACTTTTAAGTCCAGTTTGTAGGGATTGAAGCATTAGAAGGAGTGGGGTTGTAAGAATGGAATATATTCGGATTTCTTGGACCTATGAGGAAGCTCATGGCATTTGAAGTTGGGACAGGTGAGCAGAATGGATCGCAAACTGGCTGCAAAACAGAAACCAGAGGATATAGGGATCGAATGGGCATCAATAAAGATAAGGATGAGCTGGTACATTTTCGTAAGAGCAATAAGAGGACAAACGGGGTAAAAGAGGAGCAAGATCCAGGGGTACAGATACACAAATCTGTACAAGTAGTGACACAGGTTACTGAGGCCAGAAAGAAAGCTGAAAGCACTGGGATTTATTTCGAGATGGATGGGGAAGTTATGTTAAACTGGTATTGAAACTTGATGGAACACATCTGGAGTAACTGCGCACTAAATCTGGTCCCTACTTTATAACAACGATAGAGACACTAGATTAAAGGCTTAACAAAGATTTCCAGGATGAGATCAGAATTGAGAGGTTATAATTATCTGAAAAACTGAAAACCCTCTAGAGAAGAGAAGGCTGAGGGCTGGCCTGATAGAGATCTTTAACATTACGGAGGGGATTGATAGGGTAGACACAGAGAAGATGTTTCCATTTGTCAGAAGTTAGAGGCCATTGGTATAAAATCCAATCCAACCAGAAATTCAGGAGAAACTTCTTGTGGTGAGAGTGTTGAGATTGTGGAACTCGCTCCCACAGGGAGAGCTTGAGGTGAATAGTATGTAAGGAGAAGCTGGACAAACACACGAGGGAGAAAGCAATAGAAGGATATGGTGATAGGGTGAGAGGAAGAGGGGTTAGGAGAGGCCGCTTTTAGAGGATAAACACCAGCAGGGACTATTTGGGTCAAATAGCCTGTTTCTGTGCTGTAAGCCTGGTGTAAAGGGAATTGGATTGGGCAGTGAGAATGACACGAGCCTTTGATCTCTGGGAGCTGACATTCTAAACCAACCCAGGAGGAGGCGATGGATATCTCTGCTGTGATTCACGAAATGAGCTTTGGACGTTCGGAACTCAGTTCCAAACCTTCTCTCATGTGGCACTAAATTGATAAACAGTCAGTGAAGGAGGTTGTGTAGGCGGAGCTTTACTCTGTATCTTACAGGGTGTTTGATGCTGGGATTGAGTATCTGAAAAGGAGCCCCATTTCTCTGCACTGTCATCCCTCAACATAAAGCCTGTGCTCAGAGTCCTAACCTCACAGCCATGTTCACGGTTTTGTTTTAGTCCTGCTTTCGTCAGCCTGCCCCCTCCCACCCCCACACCCTCAGTGTGTTTGAGAATGTGAGGGGTGAGTGGAGGTTTTGGTTGTGGCTGACTGAGAGCTGGCCTGTGTTGGGAACCTGATCTCAGTGACTCACAGTGAGCTGGACTGTGATCAATGTAAATCCTGAGGAGGAGAGAGACCAGGAGAGGGGAGCGTGCAGTATTAAACCCTGAACACAGCAGTGAGTGAGCCTTGATGGATGGAGTGTAACAGGATTTTCACCAATTGTAAGAGCATTTGAATTAAAGAGCGAGTCTCACTGTAAAAGGCCATCCACTGAGTCCCTTGTGAAATTTGTTCTCTCTCCTCCCACTCCACGCTTTCACACTGAATGTGTTCCATTCTCCAATGGTTCCACAGTAGGTCACAGTAACTATTCCTGTCTCTAAGTCAGAACATTGTGAGTTCAAGACCAACTCAAGAGATTTAAGGATAAAATGCAAACTGTTGCACTGTCAGAGGTCAGTACTGAGGGAGCGCTGCACTGTCAGAGGTCAGTACTGAGGGAGTGCTGCACTGTCAGAGGTCAGTACTGAGGGAGTGCTGCACTGTCGGAGGGTCAGTACTGAGGGAGTGCTGCACTGTCGGAGGGTCAGTACTGAGGGAGTGCTGCACTGTCAGAGGGTCAGTGCTGAGGGACCGCTGCACTGTCAGAGGGCCAGCATTGAGGGAGTGCTGAACTGTCGGAGGGTCAGTACTGAGGGAGTGCCGCACTGTCAGCGGGTCAGTACTGAGGGAGTGCTGCACTGTCAGAGGCTCAGTACTGAGGGAGTGCTGCACTGTCAGCAGATCAGTACTGAGGGAGTGCTGCATGTTGGAGGGTCAGTACTGAGGGAGTGCTGCATGTTGGAGGGTCAGTACTGAGGGAGTGCTGCACTGTCAGAGGGATAGTACTGAGGGAGTGCTGCACTGTCAGAGGGTCAGTACTGAGGGAGTGCCACAC
The DNA here is from genome assembly GCF_017639515.1 of Carcharodon carcharias. Classification (NCBI taxonomy): domain Eukaryota; kingdom Metazoa; phylum Chordata; class Chondrichthyes; order Lamniformes; family Lamnidae; genus Carcharodon; species Carcharodon carcharias. The sequence goes on along the minus strand of NC_054477.1, from coordinate 6,567,692 downwards.
TGTCAGAGGGTCAGTACTGAGGGAGCGCTACACTGTCAGAGGGTCAGTACTGAGGGAGTGCCGCACTGTCAGAGGGTCAGTACTGAGGGAGTGCTGCACTGTCAGAGGCTCAGTACTGAGGGAGTGCTGCACTGTCAGCAGATCAGTACTGAGGGAGTGCTGCATGTTGGAGGGTCAGTACTGAGGGAGTGCTGCATGTTGGAGGGTCAGTACTGAGGGAGTGCTGCACTGTCAGAGGGTCAGTACTGAGGGAGTGCTGCACTGTCAGAGGGTCAGTACTGAGGGAGTGCTGCACTGTCAGAGGGTCAGTACTGAGGGAGCGCCACACTGTCAGAGGGTCAGTACTGAGGGAGTGCTGCACTGTCAGAGGGTCAGTACTGAGGGAGTTCTGCACTGTCAGCGGATCAGTACTGAGGGAGTGCTGCATGTTGGAGGGTCAATACTGAGGGAGTGCTGCACTGTCAGAGGGTCAGTACTGAGGGAGTGCCACACTGTCAGAGGGTCAGTACTGAGGGAGTGCTGCACTGTCAGAGGGTCAGTACTGAGGGAGTGCTGCACTGTCAGAAGGTCAGTACTGAGGGAGTGCTGCACTGTCAGAGGGTCAGTACTGAGGGAGTGCTGCACTGCTGACGATAACTGAAGGTTCCCATCTGCTCTCTCAGAAGTACCAGGCACTATTTCAACGATGAGTAGGAGAGTTCGCCACAGTGTCCAGGATAATATTTACTGGACAGCAGCATGAATTTTGATAATCGAAGTTTCTGGCTATGCATAACAAGAAGTTCACCTGATGTCACTTAAAGTGATTCATTGGATACGAAGGGTTTTGAGGCGTTACCAAGATTTCTGAAGAGACAGAGCGAGGGGCAGAGTGTGGAAAATTCACACCCCCATCCTGACTGAAATTCAAACGCAGAATCTGCTGACTGGAGACATCGAGGTCAGAGCTCATGGTGGATCGCAGGAGAGCGTGGGGAGACATTTGTTTGAGAGTAAAGGGCAATCAGCATCACCCAGCACGTTTCAAATCTGTCAGAAATGTTTCTGTAATGAGCTCACACTAAGGTCCCTGTGGGGCTTGGGGACTGTTGTTATCCTATTGAGTGACTGAAACAGGCCAGTCACAGATTGTTTATTGCAATCTGCCCCTATTGGGAATCAAACTAGACCCGTAGCTCATTGGCTGCTCCCCTGATGTGCTCATCATCCACACCTTACTCCAGCTGAAAAGATACACGCTATCACCACTTCAACAATTAGTTGCCTTTACCTAATGCCTTTTAAGCAATAAATTGCCCAAGTTAGTTTCGTAGGAGCGATTATAAAACAAAATTTGACTTTGAGCTCAATAAGAACTTAGAGCCATAGAGTTCTAGAGGTCTACAGCACAGAAAAAGGCTGTTCGGCCCATCAAGTCTACACCGGTCAAACAAGTACCTAACTATTCTAATCCCATTTTCCAGCACTAGGCCCATAGCCTTGTTGCCATGGCATCGCAAGTGCACATCCAAATACTTCTTAAATGTTATGAGGGTTTCTGCCTCTACCATCCTTTCAGGCAGTGGGTTCCAGATTCCCACCACCCTCTGGGTGAAAAAATTCTTCCTCACATCCCCTCTAAACCTCCTGCCCCTTACCTTAAATCTATGCCCCCTGGTTATTGATCCCTCCACCAAGGGGAAAAGTTCCTTCCTGCCTACCCTATCTATGCCCTGCTTAATTTTATACACCTCAACCATGCCCCCCCTCAATCTTCTCTGCTCCAGGGAAAATAACCCTAGTCTATCCAATCTCTCCTCATAACTAAAACTCTCAGCGCAGGCAACATCCTGGTAAATCTCCTCTGCACTCTCTCTAGTGCAATCACATCCTTCCTATAATGCGGATTCCAGAACTGCACACAATACTCTAGCTGTGACCTAACCAGCGTTTTATACAGTTCCAGCATAACCTCCCTGCTCTTATATTCTATGCCTCGGCTAATAAAGGCAAGTATCCCAAAAGCCTTCTTAACCACCTTATCTACCTGTCCCACTACCTTTGGGACCGGTGGACATGCACACCAAGGTCCCTCTGATCCCCGGTACTTCCCAGGGTCCTACCATTCATCGTGTATTCCTGTGCTTTGTTTGTCCTGCCCAATTGCATCACCTCACACTTATCCAGATTAATTTCCATTTGCCACTGATCAGCCCATCTGACCAGTCTGTCTATATCCTCCTGTAATCTAAGGCCATCCTCCTCACTATTTACCACCCCACCAATGTTCGTGTCATCTGCAAACTTACTGATCAACCCTCCTACATTATTTATTAGGAAGAGAGGGGCAGAAGGGAGAGGAGCTCGGGTGTCCCAATGCAGCTTCTAGAGGAGGGACCTGTGGGAGGAGAGGCTCAGGCACAAGGGGTGCAGGGCCAGCAGGTAGCCCAGGGCAGAAGGGTCCACAGAAGATGCCACTATCCTGCTGCCAGGGATTACAGGCAGCAATGCAGCTACCTCAATATGTCTGAGGTGCAATGCCAAAGGAGGCTCTGACTCCCTGGAGACAGTGACCTCCATTTGCCAGATGATTGGGTCTGAGATCAGCTCTGACTGTGTGGGTGGACACTTTATGCCAGTGGCTCTGAAGGTCACAGTGGCCTTCAACTTCTAAGCCTCCAGCTCTTTCCAGGGGTCAGTGGGGGATCTGTTTGGAGTCTCCCAATCAGCTGTTTACAGTTGCATCAAGCTGGTGACAGAAGCTCTGTTCAGGCAGGTACTGACCTTTATTCTTTACCGATAAAAACAAAAAAACTGCGGATGCTGGAAATCCAAAACAAAAACAGAATTACCTGGAAAAACTCAGCAGGTCTGGCAGCATCGGCGGAGAAGAAAAGAGTTGACGTTTCGAGTCCTCATGACCCTTCGACAGAACTTGAGTTCGAGTCCAGGAAAGAGCTGAAATATAAGCTGGTTTAAGGTGTGTGTGTGGGGGGCGGAGAGATAGAGAGACAGAGAGGTGGAGGGGGTTGGTGTGGTTGTAGCGACAAACAAGCAGTGATAGAAGCAGATCATCAAAAGATGTCAACAACAATAGTACAATAGAACACATAGGTGTTAAAGTTAAAGTTGGTGATATTATCTAAACGAATGTGCTAATTAAGAATGGATGGTAGGGCACTCAAGGTATAGCTCTAGTGGGTTTTTTTTTTATTTTATATAATGGAAATAGGTGGGAAAAGGAAAATCTTTATAATTTATTGGGAAAAAAAAAGAAGGGGGAAACAGAAAGGGGGTGGGGATGGGGGGAGGGGACTCACGACCTAAAGTTGTTGAATTCAATATTCAGTCCGGAAGGCTGTAAAGTCCCTAGTCGGAAGATGAGGTGTTGTTCCTCCAGTTTGCGTTGGGCTTCACTGGAACAATGCAGCAAGCCAAGGACAGACATGTGGGCAAGAGAGCAGGGTGGAGTGTTAAAATGGCAAGCGACAGGGAGGTTTGGGTCATTCTTGCGGACAGACCGCAGGTGTTCTGCAAAGCGGTCGCCCAGTTTACGTTTGGTCTCTCCAATGTAGAGGAGACCACATTGGGAGCAACGAATGCAGTAGACTAAGTTGGGGGAAATGCAAGTGAAATGCTGCTTCACTTGAAAGGAGTGTTTGGGTCCTTGGACGGTGAGGAGAGAGGAAGTGAAGGGGCAGGTGTTGCATCTTTTGCGTGGGCAAGGGGTTGTGCCATAGGAGGGGGTTGAGGAGTAGGGGGTGATGGAGGAGTGGACCAGGGTGTCCCGGAGGGAGCGATCCCTACGGAATGCCGATAAGGGGGGTGAAGGGAAGATGTGTTTGGTAGTGGCATCATGCTGGAGTTGGCGGAAATGGCGGAGGATGATCCTTTGAATGCGGAGGCTGGTGGGGTGATAAGTGAGGACAAGGGGGACCCTATCATGTTTCTGGGAGGGAGGAGAAGGAGTGAGGGTGGATGCGCGGGAGATGGGCCGGACACGGTTGAGGGCCCTGTCAACGACCGTGGGTGGAAAACCTCGGTTAAGGAAGAAGGAGGACATGTCAGAGGAACTGTTTTTGAATGTAGCATCATCGGAACAGATGCGACGGAGGCGAAGGAACTGAGAGAATGGGATGGAGTCCTTACAGGAAGTGGGGTGTGAGGAGCTGTAGTCGAGATAGCTGTGGGTGTCGGTGGGTTTGTAATGGATATTGGTGGACAGTCTATCACCAGAGATTGAGACAGAGAGGTCAAGGAAGGGAAGGGAAGTGTCAGAGATGGACCACGTGAAAATGATGGAGGGGTGGAGATTGGAAGCAAAATTAATAAATTTTTCCAAGTCCTGACGAGAGCATGAAGCAGCACCGAAATAATCATCGATGTACCGGAGAAAGAGTTGTGGAAGGGGGCCGGAGTAGGACTGCAACAAGGAATGTTCCACATACCCCATAAAGAGACAGGCATAGCTGGGGCCCATGCGGGTACCCATAGCCACACCTTTTATTTGGAGGAAGTGAGAGGAGTTGAAGGAGAAATTGTTCAGCGTGAGAACAAGTTCAGCCAGACGGAGGAGAGTAGTGGTGGATGGGGATTGTTCGGGCCTCTGTTCGAGGAAGAAGCTAAGGGCCCTCAGACCATCCTGGTGGGGGATGGAGGTGTAGAGGGATTGGACGTCCATGGTGAAGAGGAAGCGGTAGGGGCCAGGGAACTGGAAATTGTTGATGTGACGTAAGGTGTCAGAGGAATCACGGATGTAGGTGGGAAGGGACTGGACAAGGGGAGAGAGAAGGGAGTCAAGATAACGAGAAATGAGTTCTGTGGGGCAGGAGCAAGCTGAGACGATCGGTCTACCGGGGCAGTTCTGTTTGTGGATTTTGGGTAGGAGATAGAAGCGGGCCGTCCGAGGTTGGGCAACTATCAGGTTGGAAGCTGTGGGAGGGAGATCCCCAGAGGAGATGAGGTCAGTGACAGTCCTGGAAACAATGGCTTGATGTTCAGTGGTGGGGTCATGGTCCAGGGAGAGGTAGGAGGAAGTGTCTGCGAGTTGACGCTCAGCCTCCGCGTGGTAGAGGTCAGTGCGCCAGACAACAACAGCACCACCCTTGTCAGCGGGTTTGATGACAATGTCAGGGTTGGACCTGAGAGAATGGAGTGCAGTAAGTTCAGAGAGAGACAGGTTAGAATGGGTGAGAGGAGCAGAGAAATTGAGACGACTAATGTCGCGCCGACAGTTATTCTTTACCGTATGGATGAAACCAGCCAGGCTGAGCGAGCCAGAGACTTTGCAGCGATTGCTGAGTTCCCCAGTGTACAGGGTGCAATCGACTGCACACATGTGGCCATCAAGGTGCCAGCGAGTCAGCCGGGTGTCTTCATCAACAGGAAGGGATTCCACTCCATGAACCTGCAGATAGTGTGTGACCACAGGGTGCAGGTTCTGTAAGTCTGTGCAAGGTATCCAGGCAGCTCCCGTGGTGCTTACATCCTGAGACACTCCCAGGTGCTGAGACTCTTCAGTGCTCCAGCCCGACTGGATGGATGGATGCTGGGTGATAAGAGCTATCCATTGTAAAGGTGGCTCATGATGTCTCTCCGCCATCCAAGAACTGAGGCAGAACAGCGTTATAATAGGAGCTGCGCCTCCACAAGGGCGGTGATAGACAGAACCATAGGTCTTTTCAAGATGCGCTTCCAATGCCTGGACAATTCAGGGGGGGCACTACAATACCCCCCAGAGTGGGTGTCACTGATAGTGGTTCCATGCTGCATTCTCCACAATCTGGCACTGACAAGGGGGGACCCACTGGAGGAAGAGGGTCTTGATGCTGCTCCACAGGCCACAGAGGATGGATCCAGTAGTGAGTCAGAAGAGGAGCAGAGTGAGGAGAACGCTGAGGGTGTGGAGGCAGATCTCGGGATCTTTGTATCTGGATTATTGTAAAATAGTGCGTGTGTGCTGTGTGTGTGTGTGTGTGTGTGTGTGTGTGTGTGCATGTGTGTGCATGCGTGTGCTTGCGTGTGCGTGCATGTGTGTGCTTGCGTGTGTGCGTGTGTGTGCATGTGTGTGCGTGCATGCGTGTGTGTGCGTGTGTGTGTGCATGTGTGTGCATGTGTGTGCGTACATGTGCTTGCGTGTGTGTGCGTGCATGTGTGTGCATGTGTGTGCGTGCGTGTGTGTGCATGTGTGTGCGTGCGTGTGCTTGTGTGTGTGTGTGTGCATGTGTGTGCTTGCGTGTGTGTGCATGTATGTGTGTGCATGTGTGTGCTTGCATGTGTGTGCGTGTGTGCGCATGTGTGTGTGTGTGTGCATGTGTGTGCGTGCGTGTGCATACATGCGTGTGCTTGCATGTGTGTGCGTATGTGTGCGTGCATGCATGTGCGTGTGTGTGCATGCATGTGCGTGCGTGCGTGTGCATGTGTGCGTGTGCGTGCATGTGTGTGTGTGTGCGTGCATGTGTGTGCGTGCATGTGCGTGCATGCATGTGCGTGTGTGGCTTAATTGGATTAAAGGCAGCTGGTCTGAAGGCTTTGATGTATAAAGATAAGCTGGGTTTGTAATGTTAAGTAGGTAAACATGGGGGAAGTTTGGAGTGTAAGGTGTAAAAGGACATTTGCATTTTAAAATAAACCAGACTAGATTGTTTTCAAAGGTGGGGTGAAATGTGTCACCTAGCCAGGTGAAGCTAAGAAACAGTGTGTTTATTTTTCCCAAAGATTACTGGTAAAATTAGTACGATGAGAGATTTTTATGATCAGGGAAATAAAGTCCAAAGACACAGTGAAACAATGGGAATTTGCATTCAAAGAGGAAAATATGTCTAAAGGAGCAAAGGCTGTGTGTAAGGACAGGCATTTTAAGATCTAACAAGGGTGAAAATCTTTCAACGTCTAAGCCTCAAGCTGTTGTCTACAAAGAACTGAAGCTAAAGAAACTCACTTTAAATTGGATTGTTCAGGGTTTCATGTTTCTTTGCCTGGGTCTTTTAAAATCTGTGTCTAACTGTTGCCTTAACAGAGGTGTAACTGGGAGTCAGATTAATTAGGGGATTTAGGAGTTATTATAGTAGTAATTTTTAGACGTATGTATGTGCTTAAAATCATTTTTCTTGTTAATAAATGTCTAATCTAGTTTTGTAAAAACCTATAAGACTCGGTGGTCTTATTGCTGCTGAGTTCAAAGCCCACATCTCAAAACATACAAATTGCAAAATGAGTTTCGGCATTTGTTTTCAGTTTCCCTCTGGGATTCGAACAACTCAGCATTTACCATAGGCGGTGCCGTAACACAAATGACCCTTTCCTTTGAACCCAAAGTCCACTCATTTCCTGTGTAATAATGTTTAGAACCCCTCACATCCAGCATGCACCTACTAAACAAGTGAAGCATACTCAGGCCATTAAGGCAAAAGCAAAATTTACATCATGTTGCCACTCACATCAAATGAACATAACAATATCTGGTGTTAATGGTCACACCAGTAAACATTTAACAAAACATGGCAGAACAGAAGATCACCTGTGAACTGGGTGCCTCATCCATTTCCCACACCGACACTGTCCATCTGAGCTCAGTGCCTGTGTGAGGGCTGCAGGTCCGAGTGCAACCCCAGGAACGCCTCATCCTGTTCCTGGAGCTGCCTCTCCATGAGAGTCACCACTCTCTCCATGGAGGAGGCAGAGCGCTCGGCCATGAGGGTGAGCTCAGCCTCATGCTCCACATGGACTCCTCCATCACAGGGAGCATAACACACAAACCCTCATGGATCTCCCCAGATCCTCCCGCAAATCCCGCTGGACATCCAGTAACTACCACCTAATGGATCACTCCAGAGGCATCAAGCGTGGCTCTTCAGGGCCCTGTGATTGGGTGCGTGCTGGAGAATCTAAGGGAGAACAACGACATGTCATTATTTACAGCTATCACACTGTCACTGTGTGTGCCAGGCACCCTGGTGAGACCATGGAGACCTGCATCATGGTGCCATCACCTTTCAATGATCAATGGGGACTCCAGGTTTGAGGCTCCCATTAACGAAGAGACTGCACTAGAATGTCTGCACCATCCGACACTCTCACCATCCGACACTCTCACCATCCGACACTCTCACCATCCGACACTCTCACCATCCGACACTCTCACCATCCGACACTCTCACCATCCGACACTCTCACCATCCGACACTCTCACCATCCGACACTCTCACCTCTGTGCACTGCACTCTTACCTCCATCAGGGACCCCTGCCTCTCTGCGACCGGCTGACCGAGGTGGGTGGTGACTCTCCAGCTCCAAAGCCTCCATTTCAAACCTCCTCAGGATTAGGAGGTTTGAGGGGCCTCTGCCTGTCCGTGACCTCTCGATGTTGTTCTGGTTCCTCTTCTCCTGAAAGGACAGAGGAGCATTGATTAGTCCTCTCTCTACCTGCAGGGCCATTGCAGCCTGGCCAACCCCAGCTGAGGAGGACCTCACAGGGCACATCCCGGATGTGGCCCTCGAGCTGCAAGGTTCTCAGCCCAAGCAGCCAGGGGTCGCCCCCTTGGCCAGCTCCGGCGTCATTGACAGTTGGCGCTCAGACTCTAACACCCCTGAGCTGCTTGGGGGCGATGGCCAGTCCTTAACACTTCTCCACACTGACCCATGCCCCTTGCTGAGCACAGCGGGTCATTGACCCTTTTGTGGCTCTGTCCCCACGGGCGTCACACCACATCGTGGCTGCTGGTCCCGGCTGACACCTCCTCCCAGGTTTTGTTACTCAGGTGTGGAGGCTCCTCTTGCCACCCCTGGGTGTCCCTGTGTCCCGCCTGACACTGACCTCCCGTCCGAGAATCAGGGGGCCGAGTGCCCACCCGTCCTGCCCTCCCGCCTGATGCCTCGAGCCGCTGGTGAGGCCGTTGTTGGAATGAAATGGTTTCCTGGACGGACTCCAGAGGTTCTCCCCTGGCAGCTGTCAGGGAGCTGCCTCTGTCACTATTAAACCACCCGCCGGTTCACCATTGGAGCCCGCGCCCAACAGCCCCCCCACCCCACCCACTCCCACCCCCACACAGACCCCGCCCCCACCCGGACCCCACACCCACTCCCACCCACCCCACCCACTCCCACCCCCACACAGACCCCGCCCCCACCCGGACCCCACACCCACTCCCACCCACCCACACACCCACCCCCACACAGACCCCGCCCCCACCCGGACCCCACACCCACTCCCACCCACTCCCACCCACTCCCACTCCCACCCCCACTCCCACCCCCAAACCCATCCCCACCCCCACTCCCACCCACCCCCACACAGACCATTCCCCCACCCGGACCCCTTCCCTGCCCAGACCCCACCCCCACCCGGACCCCACCCCCACTCCCACCCACTCCCACCCACCCCCACCCCCACTCCCACCCCCACCCCCACCCCCACCCGGACCCCACCCCCACTCCCACCCACTCCCACCCACCCCCACACCCACCTCCACCCACCCCCACTCCCACCCACTCCCACCGACCCCCACCCCCACTCCCACCCCCACCCCCACCCCCACCCACCCCCACCCCCACTCCCACCCCCACCCCCACCCCCACCCCCACTCCCACCCCCACCCCCACTCACCCCCACCCCCACCCACCCCCACTCCCACCCACCCCCACCCCCACCCCCACCCCCACCCACCCCCACTCCCACTCCCACCCCCACCCCCCACTCCCACCCCCACCCCCACTCACCCCCACCCCCACCCACCCCCACTCCCACCCACCCCCACCCCCACTCCCACCCCCACCCCCACCCACCCCCACTCCCACTCCCACCCCCACCCCCACTCCCACCCCCACCCCCACCCACCCCCACTCCCACCCACCCCCACCCCCACCCCCACCCCCACCCACCCCCACTCCACTCCCACCCCCACCCCCACCCACCCCCACCCCCACTCCCACCCCCACCCCCACCCACCCCAACCCCACCCACCCCCACTCCCACCCCCACTCCCACCCCCACCCCCCACCCACCCCCACTCCCACCCCCCACCCCCCACCCCCACTCCCACCCCCACCCCCACCCACCCCCACTCCCACCCCCACCCACACCCACCCCCACCCACCCCCACTCCCACCCCCACCCACCCCCCACTCCCACCCCCACCCACCCCCACTCCCACCCCCACCCACACCCACCCCCACCCACCCCCACTCCCACCCCCACCCACCCCCACTCCCACCCCCACCCCCACTCCCACCCCCACTTCCCACTCCCACCCACGCCCACCCCCACTCCCACCCACTCCCACCCCCACCCACCCCCACCCCCACTCCCACCCCCACCCCCACTCCCACCCCCACTCCCACTCCCACCCACGCCCCCCCCCCCCCCCCCCCCCCCCCCCCCCCCCCCCCCCCCCCCCCCCCCCCCCCCCCCCCCCCCCCCCCCCCCCCCCCCCCCCCCCCCCCCCCCCCCCCCCCCCCCCCCCCCCCCCCCCCACCCCCCCCCCCCCCCCCCCACCCCCCCCCCCCCCCCCCCCCCCCCCCCCCCCCCCCCCCCCCCCCCCCCCCCCCCCCCCCCCCCCCCCCCCCCCCCCCCCCCCCCCCCCCCCCCCCCCCCCCCCACCCCCCCCCCCCCCCCCCCCCCCCCCCCCCCCCCCCCCCCCCCCCCCCCCCCCCCCCCCCCCCCCCCACCCCCCCCCCCCCCCCCCCCCCCCCCCCCCCCCCCCCCCCCCCCCCCCCCCCCCCCCCCCCCCCCCACCCCCCCCCCCCCCCACCCCCCCCCCCCCCCCCCCCCCCCCCCCCCCCCCCCCCCCCCCCCCCCCCCCCCCCCCCCCCCACCCCCCCCCCCCCCCCCCCCCCCCCCCCCCCCCCCCCCCCCCCCCCCCCCCCCCCCCCCCCCCCCCCCCCCCCCCCCCCCCCCCCCCCCCCCCCCCCCCCCCCCCCCCACCCCCCCCCCCCCCCCCCCCCCCCCCCCCCCCCCCCCCCCCCCCCCCCCCCCCCCCCCCCCCCCCCCCCCACCCCCCCCCCCCCCCCCCCCCCCCCCCCCCCCCCCCCCCCCCCCCCCCCCACCCCCCCCCCCACCCCCCCCCCCCCCCCCCCCCCCCCCCCCCCCCCCCCCCCCCCCCCCCCCCCCCCCCCCCCCCCCCCCCCCCCCCCCCCCCCCCCCCCCCCCCCCCCCCCCCCCCCCCCCCCCCCCACCCCCCCCCCCCCCCCCCCCCCCCCCCCCCACCCCCCCCCCCCCCCCCCCCCCCACCCCCCCCCCCCCCCCCCCCCCCCCCCCCCCCCCCCCCCCCCCCCCCCCCCCCCCCCCCCCCCCCCCCCCCCCCCCCCCCCCCCCCCCCCCCCCCCCCCCCCCCCCCCCCCCCCCCCCCCCCCCCCCCCCCCACCCCCCCCCCCCCCCTCCCCCCCCCCCCCCCCCCCCCCCCCCCCCACCCCCCCCCCCCCCCCCCCCCCCCCCCCCCCCCCCCCCCCCCCCCCCCACCCCCCCCCCCCCCCCCCCCCCCCCCACCCCCCCCCCCCCCCCCCCCCACCCCCCCCCCCCCCCCCCCCACCCCCCCCCCCCCCCCCCCCCCCCCCCCCCCCCCCCCCCCCCCCCCCCCCCCCCCCCCCACCCCCCCCCCCCCCCCCCCCCCCCCCCCCCCCCCCACCCCCCCCCCACCCCCCCCCCCCCCCCCCCCCCCCCCCCCCCCCCCCCCCCCCCCCCCCCCCCCCCCCCCCCCCCCCCCCCCCCCCCCCCCCCCCCCCCCACCCCCCCCCCCCCCCCCCCCCCCCCCCCCCCCCCCCCCCCCCCCCCCCCCCACCCCCCCCCCCCCCCCCCCCCCCCCCCCCCCCCCCCCCCCCCCCCCCCCCCCCCCCCCCCCCCCCCCCCCCCCCCCCCCCCCCCCCCCCCCCCCCCCCCCCCCCCCCCCCCCCCCCCCCCCCCCCCCCCCCCCCCCCCCCCCCCCCCCCCCCCCCCCCCCCCCCACCCCCCCCCCCCCCCCCCCCCCCCCCCCCCCCCCCCCACCCCCCCCCCCCCCCCCCCCCCCTCCCCCCCCCCCCCCACCCCCCCCCCCCCCCCCCCCCCCCCCCCCCCTCCCCCCCCCCCCCCCCCCCCCCCCCCCCCCCCCCCCCACCCCCCCCCCCCCCCCCCCCCCCCCCCCCCCCCCCCCCCCCCCCCCCCCCCCCCCCCCCCCCCCCCCCCCCCCCCCCCCCCCCCCCCCCACCCCCCCCCCCCCCCCCCCCCCCCCCCCCCCCCCCACCCCCCCCCCCCCCCCCCCCCCCCCCCCCCCCACCCCCCCCCCCCCCCCCCCCCCCCCCCCCCCCCCCCCCACCCCCCCCCCCCCCCCCCCCCCACCCCCCCCCCCCACCCCCCCCCCCCCCCCCCCCCCCCCCCCCCCCCTCCCCCCCCCCCCCCCCCCCCCCCCCCCCCCACCCCCCCCCCCCCCCCCCCCCCCCCCCCCCCCCCCCCCCCCCCCCCCCCCCCCCCCCACCCCCCCCCCCCCCCCCCCCCCCACCCCCCCCCCCTCCCCCCCCCCCCACCCCCCCCCCCCCCCCCCCCCCCCCCCCCCCCCCCCACCCCCCCCCCCCCCCCCCCCCCCCCCCCCCCCCCCCCCCCCCCCCCCCCCCCCCCACCCCCCCCCCCCCCCCCCCCCCCCCCCCCCCCCCCCCCCCCACCCCCCCCCCCCCCCCCCCCCCCCCCCCCACCCCCCCCCCCCCCCCCCCCCCCCCCCCCCCCCCCCCCCCCCCCCCCCCCCCCCCCCCCCCCCCCCCCCCCACCCCCCCCCCCCCCCCCCCCCACACCCCACTCCCACCCCCACTCCCTCCCCCACTCCCACTCCCACCCCCACTCCCACCCCCACTCCCACCCCCACTCCCACCCCCACTCCCACCCCCACTCCCCACTCCCACCCCCACTCCCACCCCCACTCCCACCCCCACTCCCACTCCCACCCCCACTCCCACTCCCACCCACGCCCACCCCCACTCCCACTCCCACCCCCACTCCCACCCCCACTCCCACCCCCACCCCCACCCCCACCCCCACTCCCACCCCCACTCCCACCCCCACCTCCCACCCCCACCCACTCCACCCCCACCCCCACCCCCACCCCCACTTCCCACCCCCACCCACCCCCACCCCACCCCCCCACCCCCACTCCCACCCCCACCCCACCCCCACTCCCACCCCCACTCCCACTCCCACCCACTCCCACCCCCACACCCACCTCCACCCCCACTCCCACCCCCACTCCCACCTCCACCCACCCCCACTCCCACCCACCCCCACCCCCACCTCCACCCACCCCCACTCCCACCCACTCCCACCCACCCCCACCCCCACTCCCACCCCCACTCCCACCCCCACCCCCACTCCCACCCCCACAACCACTCACCCCCACCCCCACCCACCCCCACCCCCACCCACCCCAACCCCACCCACCCCCACTCCCACCCCCACCCCCACCCACACTCACCCCCACCCACCCCCACTCCCACCCCCACCCCCACACAGACCCCGCCCCCACCCGGACCCCACACCCACTCCCACCCACTCCCACCCACACTCCCACCCACCCCCACTCCCACCCACTCCCACCCACCCCCACACCCACTCCCACCCACCCCCACAGACCCCTTCCCTGCCCAGACCCCACCCCCACCCGGACCCCACCCCCACTCCCACCCACTCCCACCCACCCCCACCCCCACCTCCACCCACCCCCACTCCCACCCACTCCCACCCACCCCCACCCCTACCTCCACCCACCCCCACTCCCACCCACTCCCACCCACCCCCACCCCCACTCCCACCCCCACTCCCACCCACACCCCCACCCCCACTCCCACCCCCACTCCCACCCACCCCCACACAGACCATTCCCCCACCCGGACCCCTTCCCTGCCCAGACCCCACCCCCACCCGGACCCCACCCCCACTCCCACCCACACCCACCCACCCCCACCCCCACTCCCACCCCCACTCCCACCCACTCCCACCCACCCCCACCCCCACTCCCACCCCCACTCCCACCCACACCCCCACCCCCACCCCCACTCCCACCCCCACCCCCACCCCCACCCACCCCCACCCCCACTCCCACTCCCACCCCCACCCCCACCCCCACTCCCACCCCCACCCCCACTCACCCCCACCCCCACCCACCCCAACCCCCACCCCCACCCCCACTCCCACCCCCACCCACCCCCACTCCCACCCACCCCCACCCCCACTCCCCCCCCCACCCCCACCCCCACACACCCCCACCCCCACTCCCACCCCCACCCCCCACCCACCCCAACCCCCACCCACCCCCACTCCCACCCCCACTCCCACCCCCCACCCCCACCCACCCCCACTCCCACCCACCCCCACTCCCACCCCCACTCCCACCCACCGCCACCCCCACCCCCACTCCCACCCCCACCCCCACTCCCACCCCAACCCCCACCCACCCCCACTCCCACTCCCACCCCCACCCCCACCCCCACTCCCACTCCCACCCCCACCCCCACCCCCACTCCCACTCCCACCCCCACCCCCACCCCCACTCCCACCCCAACCCCCACCCACCCCCACTCCCACTCCCACCCCCCACCCCCACCCCCACTCCCACCCCAACCCCCACCCACCCCCACTCCCACCCCCCACCCCCACTCCCAGCCCCCAAACCCACCCCCACCCCACCCCCACCCACCCCCACTCCCACCCACCCCCACCCCCACCCCACCCCCACCCCCACCCACCCCCACCCCCACTCCCACCCACCCCCACTCCCACCCCCAATCCCAACCCCACTCCCACCCCCACCCCCACCACCCCCACTCCCACCCCCACTCCCACCCCCACCCCCACCCCCACCCACCCCCACTCCCACCCCCCCCCCAACCACACTCACCCCACCCAACCCCACTCCCACCCCCACCCCCACCCCCACCCACCCCAACCCCCCACCCCACCCCCACTCCCACCCCCCACCCCCACTCCCAGCCCCAAACCCACCCCACCCACCCCCACTCCCACCCACCCCCACCCCCACCCCCACCCCCACCCACCCCCACCCCCACTCCCACCCACCCCACTCCCACCCCCAATCCCAACCCCACTCCCACCCCCACCCCCACCCCCACCCCCCACCCCCACTCCCACCCCCACTCCCACCCCCACCCCCACCCCAACTCCCACCCACCCCCACTCCCACCCCCACTCCCACCCCCACCCCCCACCCCCACTCCCACCCACCCCCACTCCGACCCCCACCCCCACCCCCACCCCCACTCCCACCCCCACCCCCACCCCAACTCCCACCCACCCCCACTCCCACCCCCACTCCCACCCCCCACTCCCACCCCCACCCACCCCCACTCCCCCCCACCCCCAACTCCACCCACCCCCACTCCCACCCACCCCCACACCCACCCCCACCCCCACCCCCACTCCCACCCACCCCCACTCCGACCCCCACCCCCACCCCCACCCCCACTCCCACCCCCACTCCCACCCCCACCCCCACCCCAACTCCCACCCACCCCCACTCCCACCCCCACTCCCACCCACCCCCACTCCCACCCCCACCCCCACCCACCCCCACTCCCACCCCCACTCCCACCCCCACCCCCACCCCCATCCCCACTCCCACACCCACTCCCACCTGCAGGAATGAGTGTGGAGAGGGGAGGGAGTCCGGGGGGGAGTAAGAGCTTCTCAGGGGAGAGGGGGTTCCAAGGGGGGGAAGGGGTTTCTGATGAGTCCACGGCTGCCTCCTGGGGAGTGAACTGAGGGTGGGCCTGGTACCAGAGAACGGTGAGAATGACCGAGGGCAGAGTGAGGCGGTAGATAGGAGGGTGAGGGTCAGGGTTTGACGTTAGTGGTAGAAGGGACGGCGAGGGTGGCTGTTGGGGACTCGGAGGCTGGGGGTGGGAAGGAGGGGGTCGGGGGGGGGGGTGAATGTGGACCCTGGGCGTGGGAAGGAGGGGGTCGGGGGGGGGTGAATGTGGACCCTGGGCGTGGGAAGGAGGGGGTCGGGGGGTGAATGTGGACCCTGGGGGTGGGAAGGAGGGGGTCGGGGGGTGAATGTGGACCCTGGGGGTGGGAAGGAGGGGGTTGGGGGGGTGAATGGGGACTCTGGGGGTGGGAAAGAAGGGGTCCGGGGGGGGGTGAATGTGGACCCTGGGGGTGGGAAGGAGGGGGTCGGGGGGTGAATGTGGACCCTGGGGGTGGGAAGGAGGGGGTCGGGGGGTGAATGTGGACCCTGGGCGTGGGAAGGAGGGGGTCGGGGGGTGAATGTGGACCCTGGGGGTGGGAAGGAGGGGGTCGGGGGGTGAATGTGGACCCTGGGGGTGGGAAGGAGGGGGTCGGGGGGTGAATGTGGACCCTGGGGGTGGGAAGGAGGGGGTCGGGGGGGGGGGGTGAATGTGGACCCTGGGGGTGGGAAGGAGGGGGTCGGGGGGTGAATGTGGACCCTGGGGGTGGGAAGGAGGGGGTCGGGGGGTGAATGAAGACCCTGGGGGTGGGAAGGAGGGGGTTGGGGGGGTGAATGGGGACTCTGGGGGTGGGAAAGAAGGGGTCCGGGGGGGGGGGGGTGAATGTGGACGGGGGGGTTGCGAAGGAGGGGGTCGGGGTGGGGGGGGTGGGTGGGATTTTCAGGAAGGAAGGGAACCTGCATGTTCACCTGGACATCCCCGAGGGTAAAGGGTTGCGGCTGGTAGGTCAGGGAGGGGCGAGGGAAGGTGATGCTGGCGGTGGGGGGGTGGGGGGGGGCGGGTCAGTGATGGGGGGAAAGGAAATGGGCGACTGGGGGAGGGGAAACGATGAGGGAAGGAAAGTAAAAGCCAGTTGGCACCGTGTGCTGTCTGAATGGAAAGTGAAAGGAGAGTTATGGTGGGTGAGATCAGGTGCTGCATGGGAGTGAGGTCAGTGGGTGGCCGGAGATGTCGGCCAGGCTCAGATGGACACCTGAAAGTGACCCCCAGCAGCAGCAGCATTGAAAACGCTGAAGACATTGAGGTGAGCGAGACGCAGGAAGGAGCGGTGTGTCTGGGAGAGGCGCACACGACGGCTCTGAAAGGCCCTGCCACACACACACTTCTCCCTCCGGAATCACTCGGGTGCCGGCTCCTCCCTCTGCGGTGAGAGGGGACCAGGTTGAGGGGGTCCCAGGCAAAAGGGGACTCGGAGGGATAGGGCAGCCTCGGAGATTGCTGAGTGGGTGACCCCAGGAGTGTCCAGATGCTGCTCCTCCTCCCTCCGCGGTGCCCAGGGACCTCGGCCTGGCTCCTTGTGGGGGAAGGAGGGACCTGGAGGGAAATCGAGGTTCCCCGTTTGCCTCTCACTGCAGGAACTCACCCAGGGACCCCCCCCCACCGATGGAGGGCGGGTCTGCGCACATCTCCACTGGGGACCAGGGTCTCCATGGCACCCACCATCCTCCCCGTGGGGACCTCCATAGGTGTACATCTGGGCACCACTTCATCAGAGAGCAGGTGGACGCACTCCTCTGACTCACGTACCAACTCTGTGGAGGGCTTTCCCCAGCTCTGGGTGATGTTCCCCTGCCTCCCCCCGCCTCTGGGTGATGTTCCCCTGCCTCCCCCCGCCTCTGGATGATGTTCCCCTGCCTCCCCCCAGCTCTGGGTGATGTTCCCCTGCCTCCCCCCACCTCTGGGTGATGTTCCCCTGCCTCCCCCCGCCTCTGGGTGATGTTCCCCTGCCTTCCTCTGACTCTCTGGGATGAGTTGAAAGGCTGAATCCAGAGGCTTGTCATCTGACTCGGACCTCACAGGTGCCCCTTCCCCAGCATCCTCCGAGGGCCAGGAGCTGGGCTGAACCTGCCTCCTCCTCGGACACGTGTCCGTGTGGTGACCACCAGATAGTGAACCCGAGCCTGCTCTAGATCCAGGTCCCACCGAGGTGTGTGTCTCTGCGCTGGTGGAGGGTGTGTGTCTCTGCGCTGGTGCAGGGTGTGTGTCTCTGCGCTGGTGCAGGGTGTGTGTCTCTGTGCTGGTGGAGGGTGTGTGTCTCTGCGCTGGTGCAGGGTGTGTGTCTCTGCGCTGGTGGAGGGTGTGTGTCTCTGCGCTGGTGCAGGGTGTGTGTCTCTGCGCTGGTGGAGGGTGTGTGTCTCTGTGCGGTGCAGGGTGTGCTGTCTCTGCGCTGGTGCAGGGTGTGTGTCTCTGCGCTGGTGCAGGGTGTGTGTCTCTGCGCTGGTGCAGGGTGTGTGTCTCTGCGCTGGTGCAGGGTGTGTGTCTCTGCGCTGGTGCAGGGTGTGTGTCTCTGCGCTGGTGCAGGGTGTGTGTCTCTGCGCTGGTGGAGGGTGTGTGTCTCTGCGCTGGTGCAGGGTGTGTGTCTCTGCGCTGGTGCAGGGTGTGTGTCTCTGCGCTGGTGCAGGGTGTGAGTTCTCAGGGGAGGGGGGTTCTGCGCTGGGGGAAGGGGTGATGAGTCTCTGCGCTGGTGGAGGGTGAGGGTGAGCGCTGGTGAGAACGGTGAGTGACCTCTGAGGCGGTAGATAGGAGGGTGAGGGTCAGGGTTTGACGTTAGTGGTAGAAGGGACGGCGAGGGTGGTTGTTGGGGACTCGGAGGCTGGGGGTGTGAAGGAGGGGGTCGGGGGGGGTGAATGTGGACCCTGGGCATGGGAAGGAGGGGGTCGGGGGGGGGGGTGAATGTGGACCCTGGGCGTGGGAAGGAGGGGGTCGGGGGGTGAATGTGGACCCTGGGGGTGTGAAGGAGGGGGTCGGGGGGGGTGAATGTGGACCCTGGGCATGGGAAGGAGGGGGTCGGGGGGGGGGTGAATGTGGACTCTGGGGGTGGGAAGGAGGGGTTTGGGGGGGTGAATGTGGACCCTGGGGGTGTGAAGGAGGGGGTCGGGGGGGGTGAATGTGGACCCTGGGCATGGGAAGGAGGGGGTCGGGGGGGGGGTGAATGTGGACCCTGGGCGTGGGAAGGAGGGGGTCGGGGGGTGAATGTGGACCCTGGGGGTGGGAAGGAGGGGTTTGGGGGGGTGAATGTGGACCCTGGGGGTGTGAAGGAGGGGGTCGGGGGGGGTGAATGTGGACCCTGGGCATGGGAAGGAGGGGGTCGGGGGGGGGTGAATGTGGACCCTGGGCATGGGAAGGAGGGGGTCGGGGGGGGGGTGAATGTGGACCCTGGGCGTGGGAAGGAGGGGGTCGGGGGGTGAATGTGGACCCTGGGGGTGGGAAGGAGGGGGTCGGGGGGTGAATGTGGACCCTGGGGGTGGGAAGGAGGGGGTTGGGGGGGTGAATGGGGACTCTGGGGGTGGGAAAGAAGGGGTCCGGGGGGGGGTGAATGTGGACCCTGGGGGTGGGAAGGAGGGGGTCGGGGGGTGAATGTGGACCCTGGGGGTGGGAAGGAGGGGGTCGGGGGGTGAATGTGGACCCTGGGCGTGGGAAGGAGGGTGTCGGGGGGTGAATGAAGACCCTGGGGGTGGGAAGGAGGGAGTTGGGGGGGTGAATGGGGACTCTGGGGGTGGGAAAGAAGGGGTCCGGGGGGGGGTGAATGTGGACCCTGGGGGTGGGAAGGAGGGGGTCGGGGGGTGAATGTGGACCCTGGGGGTGGGAAGGAGGGGGTCGGGGGGGTGAATGTGGACCCTGGGGGTGGGAAGGAGGGGGTCGGGGGGGTGAATGTGGACCCTGGGCGTGGGAAAGAAGGGGTCGGGGGTGGTGGGGGGTGAATGTGGACTCTGGGGGTGGGAAAGAAGGGGTCGGGGGGGGGGGAGTGGTTGAATGTGGACGGGGGGGTTGCGAAGGAGGGGGTCGGGGTGGGGGGGGTGGGTGGGATTTTCAGGAAGGAAGGGAACCTGCATGTTCACCTGGACATCCCCGAGGGTAAAGGGTTGCGGCTGGTAGGTCAGGGAGGGGCGAGGGAAGGTGATGCTGGCGGTGGGGGGGTGGGGGGGGGGCGGGTCAGTGATGGGGGGAAAGGAAATGGGCGACTGGGGGAGGGGAAACGATGAGGGAAGGAAAGTAAAAGCCAGTTGGCACCGTGTGCTGTCTGAATGGAAAGTGAAAGGAGAGTTATGGTGGGTGAGATCAGGTGCTGCATGGGAGTGAGGTCAGTGGGTGGCCGGAGATGTCGGCCAGGCTCAGATGGACACCTGAAAGTGACCCCCAGCAGCAGCAGCATTGAAAATGCTGAAGACATTGAGGTGAGCGAGACGCAGGAAGGAGCGGTGTGTCTGGGAGAGGCGCACACGACGGCTCTGAAAGGCCCTGCCACACACACACTTCTCCCTCCGGAATCACTCGGGTGCCGGCTCCTCCCTCTGCGGTGAGAGGGGACCAGGTTGAGGGGGGTCCCAGGCAAAAGGGGACTCGGAGGGATAGGGCAGCCTCGGAGATTGCTGAGTGGGTGACCCCAGGAGTGTCCAGATGCTGCTCCTCCTCCCTCCGCGGTGCCCAGGGACCTCGGCCTGGCTCCTTGTGGGGGAAGGAGGGACCTGGAGGGAAATCGAGGTTCCCCGTTTGCCTCTCACTGCAGGAACTCACCCAGGGACCCCCCCCACCGATGGAGGGCGGGTCTGCGCACATCTCCACTGGGGACCAGGGTCTCCATGGCACCCACCATCCTCCCCGTGGGGACCTCCATAGGTGTACATCTGGGCACCACTTCATCAGAGAGCAGGTGGACGCACTCCTCTGACTCACGTACCAACTCTGTGGAGGGCTTTCCCCAGCTCTGGGTGATGTTCCCCTGCCTCCCCCCGCCTCTGGGTGATGTTCCCCTGCCTCCCCCCGCCTCTGGGTGATGTTCCCCTGCCTCCCCCCGCCTCTGGGTGATGTTCCCCTGCCTCCCCCCAGCTCTGGGTGATGTTCCCCTGCCTCCCCCCGCCTCTGGGTGATGTTCCCCTGCCTCCCCCCGCCTCTGGGTGATGTTCCCCTGCCTTCCTCTGACTCTCTGGGATGAGTTGAAAGGCTGAATCCAGAGGCTTGTCATCTGACTCGGACCTCACAGGTGCCCCTTCCCCAGCATCCTCCGAGGGCCAGGAGCTGGGCTGAACCTGCCTCCTCCTCGGACACGTGTCCGTGTGGTGACCACCAGATAGTGAACCCGAGCCTGCTCTAGATCCAGGTCCCACCGAGGTGTGTGTCTCTGCGCTGGTGGAGGGTGTGTGTCTCTGCGCTGGTGCAGGGTGTGTGTCTCTGCGCTGGTGCAGGGTGTGTGTCTCTGTGCTGGTGGAGGGTGTGTGTCTCTGCGCTGGTGCAGGGTGTGTGTCTCTGCGCTGGTGGAGGGTGTGTGTCTCTGCGCTGGTGCAGGGTGTGTGTCTCTGCGCTGGTGGAGGGTGTGTGTCTCTGTGCCGGTGCAGGGTGTGTGTCTCTGCGCTGGTGCAGGGTGTGTGTCTCTGCGCTGGTGCAGGGTGTGTGTCTCTGCGCTGGTGCAGGGTGTGTGTCTCTGCGCTGGTGCAGGGTGTGTGTCTCTGCGCTGGTGCAGGGTGTGTGTCTCTGCGCTGGTGGAGGGTGTGTGTCTCTGCGCTGGTGGAGGGTGTGTGTCTCTGCGCTGGTGCAGGGTGTGTGTCTCTGCGCTGGTGCAGGGTGTGTGTCTCTGTGCTGGTGGAGGGTGTGTGTCTCTGCGCTGGTGGAGGGTGTGTGTCTCTGCGCTGGTGGAGGGTGTGTGTCTCTGCGCTGGTGGAGGGTGAGGGTGAGCGCTGGTGGAGGGTGTGTGTCTCTGCGCTGGTGGAGGGTGTGTGTCTCTGCACTGGTGGAGGGTGAGGGTGAGCGCTGGTGGAGGGTGTGTGTCTCTGCGCTGGTGGAGGGTGTGTGTCTCTGCACTGGTGCAGGGTGTGTGTCTCTGCGCTGGTGCAGGGTGTGTGTCTCTGCGCTGGTGGAGGGTGAGGGTGAGCGCTGGTGCAGGGTGTGTGTCTCTGCGCTGGTGGAGGGTGTGTGTCTCTGCGCTGGTGGAGGGTGTGTGTCTCTGCGCTGGTGCAGGGTGTGTGTCTCTGCGCTGGTGCAGGGTGTGTGTCTCTGCGCTGGTGGAGGGTGTGTGTCTCTGCGCTGGTGCAGGGTGTGTGTCTCTGCGCTGGTGCAGGGTGTGTGTCTCTGCGCTGGTGCAGGGTGTGTGTCTCTGCGCTGGTGGAGGGTGTGTGTCTCTGCGCTGGTGCAGGGTGTGTGTCTCTGCGCTGGTGCAGGGTGTGTGTCTCTGCGCTGGTGCAGGGTGTGTGTCTCTGCGCTGGTGGAGGGTGTGTGTCTCTGTGCTGGTGCAGGGTGTGTGTCTCTGCGCTGGTGCAGGGTGTGTGTCTCTGCGCTGGTGGAGGGTGAGGGTGAGCGCTGGTGGAGGGTGTGTGTCTCTGAGCTGGTGCAGGGTGTGTGTCTCTGCGCTGGTGCAGGGTGTGTGTCTCTGCGCTGGTGCAGGGTGTGTGTCTCTGCGCTGGTGGAGGGTGAGGGTGAGCACTGGTGCAGGGTGTGTGTCTCTGCACTGGTGGAGGGTGTGTGTCTCTGCGCTGGTGCAGGGTGTGTGTCTCTGCGCTGGTGCAGGGTGTGTGTCTCTGCGCTGGTGGAGGGTGTGTGTCTCTGCGCTGGTGCAGGGTGTGTGTCTATGCGCTGGTGGAGGGTGTGTGTCTCTGCGCTGGTGGAGGGTGTGTGTCTCTGCGCTGGTGCAGGGTGTGTGTCTCTGCGCTGGTGCAGGGTGTGTGTCTCTGCGCTGGTGGAGGGTGTGTGTCTCTGTGCCGGTGCAGGGTGTGTGTCTCTGCGCTGGTGCAGGGTGTGTGTCTCTGCGCTGGTGCAGGGTGTGTGTCTCTGCGCTGGTGCAGGGTGTGTGTCTCTGCGCTGGTGCAGGGTGTGTGTCTCTGCGCTGGTGGAGGGTGTGTGTCTCTGCGCTGGTGGAGGGTGTGTGTCTCTGCGCTGGTGGAGGGTGTGTGTCTCTGCGCTGGTGGAGGGTGTGTGTCTCTGTGTTGGTGGAGGGTGTGTGTCTCTGCGCTGGTGCAGGGTGTGTGTCTCTGCGCTGGTGGAGGGTGTGTGTCTCTGCGCTGGCGGAGGGTGTGTGTCTCTGCACTGGTGGAGGGTGAGGGTGAGCGCTGGTGGAGGGTGTGTGTCTCTGCGCTGGTGGAGGGTGTGTGTCTCTGCACTGGTGCAGGGTGTGTGTCTCTGCGCTGGTGCAGGGTGTGTGTCTCTGCGCTGGTGGAGGGTGAGGGTGAGCGCTGGTGCAGGGTGTGTGTCTCTGCGCTGGTGGAGGGTGTGTGTCTCTGCGCTGGTGCAGGGTGTGTGTCTCTGCACTGGTGGAGGGTGTGTGTCTCTGCGCTGGTGCAGGGTGTGTGTCTCTGCGCTGGTGCAGGGTGTGTGTCTCTGCGCTGGTGGAGGGTGAGGGTGAGCGCTGGTGGAGGGTGTGTGTCTCTGAGCTGGTGCAGGATGTGTGTCTCTGCGCTGGTGCAGGGTGTGTGTCTCTGCGCTGGTGCAGGGTGTGTGTCTCTGCGCTGGTGCAGGGTGTGTGTCTCTGCGCTGGTGGAGGGTGAGGGTGAGCGCTGGTGCAGGGTGTGTGTCTCTGCACTGGTGGAGGGTGTGTGTCTCGGCGCTGGTGCAGGGTGTGTGTCTCTGCGCTGGTGCAGGGTGTGTGTCTCTGCGCTGGTGGAGGGTGTGTGTCTCTGCGCTGGTGGAGGGTGTGTGTCTCTGCGCTGGTGCAGGGTGTGTGTCTCTGCGCTGGTGGAGGGTGTGTGTCTCTGCGCTGGTGCAGGGTGTGTGTCTATGCGCTGGTGGAGGGTGTGTGTCTCTGCGCTGGTGGAGGGTGTGTGTCTCTGCGCTGGTGGAGGGTGTGTGTCTCTGCGCTAGTGCAGGGTGTGTGTCTCTGCGCTAGTGCAGTGTGTGTGTCTCTGCGCTAGTGCAGGGTGTGTGTCTCTGCTCTGGTGCAGGGTGTGTGTCTATGCGCTGGTGGAGGGTGTGTGTCTCTGCGCTGGTGCAGTGTGTGTGTCTCTGCGCTGGTGCAGGGTGTGTGTCTCTGTGCTGGTGGAGGGTGTGTGTCTCTGCGCTGGTGCAGGGTGTGTGTCTCTGCGCTGGTGCAGGGTGTGTGTCTCTGCGCTGGTGCAGGTTGTGTGTCTCTGCGCTGGTGGAGGGTGTGTGTCTCTGCGCTGGTGGAGGGTGTGTGTCTCTGCGCTGGTGCAGGGTGTGTGTCTCTGTGCTGGTGGAGGGTGTGTGTCTCTGCGCTGGTGCAGGGTGTGTGTCTCTGCGCTGGTGCAGGGTGTGTGTCTCTGCGCTGGTGCAGGTTGTGTGTCTCTGCGCTGGTGGAGGGTGTGTGTCTCTGCGCTAGTGCAGGGTGTGTGTCTCTGCGCTGGTGGAGGGTGTGTGTCTCTGCGCTGGTGGAGTGTGTGTGTCTCTGCGCTGGTGGAGGGTGTGGGTAAGCGCTTTGATGGGTCTTCCAGGCTGCTTATTTCCAGCTCTTCAATGGAGGAGGTGTCCTCTGGGCTGGAGGTGAGGATGTGGATGGAGTTGAGGGACTGGCTGGCTGAGGGTGTCGGTTGTTTGGCTGAGCTCCCTGTGACCTGAAGTAGAGATAATGAGTTCATGGCAGCAGGAGAGAGAGAGAGAGACAGTCACATCTGTGTTCAGAGAGAGGGATGATGTGGTGCAGGATCCTCATGTGGGTGATCGCTGCCAGCCTCACAGTCACCACAAGGCACTGCCCACACCATCATCAGTCAGCGCGATGGCACAATCCTCAAAATGAGTGGCGGGGTGGGGAAGGGCCTAACATGGTCCACTCCACCCCCACCCCCTGGTCTGGGACCTCCCGCTGCTGATGTGAACAGGCTTCTCCTGCATGGACACACATGGAGAGGGTGTGAGCAGCACACAAGGCTCCGCGTGGGATGTTTGTGTGGTGAGCGGAGACATGGACGCGATGGAGGACACGAGCTCCAGAGGGTATGAGGCTGGTGGGGATGTGAGGGTGTGTGTGTGTGTGTGTGTGGGAGTTAGCGGTGTTGTCCCTTGAGGGGTGAGATCCCTGTGGGTGTGTGATGGGTTTGTGAGTGTGTGAGTTGAGGGTGATGAGGGGAGTGATTTACCCTGGCGGAACGGAGGAGACCATTCACCCTGTAGCGGCCCTGGGTGGCTGTCCTCTTCTGCAGGGCGTTGGCGTTGACCACGGCTGCACCGCCTCCCATTGCTGGATTGGTGGTGCCGCTGCCCCTCGGTGCGGCCGGAGCGGGTATAGAGGGCATCACGGTGGATCTCCGGTCTTACTGCCTGTTGGGTCCGTGTCTTCCAGGCAGCTGTGCTGGGCTGCGAGCTGTGAGAGCTGTGCGCACGGCTGCATTTTAAACATGGCGCCCGGCGTCAGGAAGTGACGAGATGGTGGCTTGGCGGCTGGATGGGAGCCTGGCTGCCATGGAAACGGCGTGTTTCCCAGGAATGCAGAATTAATGCGGTGGGTTCGGGACAATACGGCGTGAGAAGCTGCTATTGCGGCCGGTGGGTGAAATGTCATCAGACCCACCCTGCTACCGCACTTAGCTCAAACCTGGGACGATTCTGCACGAAATACTATAAAAACTCAACAGATCTGACAGCATCTCTGAAGAGAGAAAACGAGTTAATGTTTCAAATCCAATATGACTCTTCTTCAGAGCTAAAAAGAGGTAGAAATTTGATGGCTTTTTTCTCATTCATTCCCGGGATGTGGGCGTCGCTGGCCGGGCCAGCATTTATTGCCCATCCCTAGTTACCCTTGAGAAGGTGGTGGTGAGCTGCCTTCTTGAACCACTGCAGTCCATGTGGTGTAGGTACACCCACAGTGCTGTTAGGGAGGGAGTTCCAGGATTTTGACCCAGTGACAGTGAAGGAACGGCGATATATTTCCAAGTCAGGATGGTGGGTGACTCGGAGGGAAACTTCCAGGTGGTGGTGGTCCCATCTATCTGCTGCCCTTGTCCTTCTAGATGGTAGTGGTCATGGGTTTAGATGATGTCCAAGGAGCCTTGGTGAGCTCCTGCAGTGCACCTTGTAGATGGTACACACACACTGCTGCTACTGTGTGTCAGTGGTGGAGGGAGTGAATGTGTAAGTTACATCAAATAACTGCAAAATTTGAAAAGAAACTGTGTCACAGTTTGCAGTATAAAGGCTGCTTTCACACAGTCATTCTCTCACTCACTCTCTCTCAAACACTCCTTTATCCTCTGGCACTGACAGCAGAGGCACTGTCACAGTGACCGTCACTGCCAATGTCCCCTCCCCCACGCTCGCTCCTCCCCATTTAATAGGTGACCTCTGGCCCGCTGAGACAGCCCCTGCTTTGTGCCTCAGACAGGGGTCTGATTGTCCGCTTCCCTGTGGACACAGGGTTTCAGGAACCTCTCTCAGAATCGCTTGTCCTCGGGGAGGCTTCCAATCAGCAGCTCCTTGTTTCCAAAGTCCCAGTAAAAGCTGTCATGTGAAAGCTCATGTTGGACAAAACCACCAAATACTCCAGGAACGAAAAGACTGTGTAAACTGCAGACAGAGAGAGAGAGAGGGGGAGAGAGAGAGAGAGAGAGAGGGTCAGGGGTTACAGAACAAAAGCAGGTTCAGGGAGTTTGCTTGTTCACAGCTTTATTTCATTCAAGAAAACTGTTTACGTTTGCACTCTTGTCGTCTGCTAGCCCATTGGCTTTACGTTCATCGAGAAAAATCCCCGCTTCAGTGTAGGAAATGCTGTAGCCAGTGTTCGCACAGCGAGATCTCACAAACAGCCACATGATCTTCACCAGATCATCTGTTTTTAGTGATGTTTGTTGAGGGATGAATGTTGGCCAGGAGGCTGGGGGGGTGGGGGGGTGCGGCTGTGGGGAGCTGCACTGAATATTGACCTTGGGATCAATGACATCCACCTGTGAAGTGCCATAAACACTTTAATCACAGAAAATGGGTCATCTTCACGGACTAAGAACATTCTGGAAGAGTTTGTGGTTTTTAAAAGACACTATCCCTTAAAGGGTTAATGCGAGGACTCTGGTTGCTGCTGTTCCTGGAAAAGACGGCATTTTACAGGAAAAGGTAATTAAGCAGTTTTAAAGGAGCTGGAAACCTCTTGGCCCCAAGTGGACGGTTTACAAAAGGGTCACATGGAGGTTTATGGATTTGAAAAAAATAATGTCCTGAAAAGTGTTTAAAAGCTGATCAGCTGTTCAGATTTGGGGGGAATAAGAAGGACCAACTGCTTGTGTAAAGAAGACAGCGGCTCCTGACGTTACAGACCCAGTCCAAAACAAGAAGTGAATGGAAGTTGCTCCCAAGTTGACCTACTTTCTGAAATTGACTGACTGCAAGTTTTCCTCGAAATCAGCCTAGAAATAGTGCAAGAGTCATCGGTTGTTCCCCAGACCAGTGCTGAGGGACCAGCCATATAATCCAGACACCATTTCAAGGATTCCACCATCTACCCTTTTCCCTTGTACCATCTTTTGACCTTGTGGTGGAATTCCACAATGTTATTTTTTGTGTGCGTGTGTCTGAGATGGGTATTTATAAAGAGTAATTATTATAATTTCATATTTCATACCGTGTATTAATAAGGTTTGCCATTCTACTGGGCAAGACTGGTTTTATAATAAACTAATAATTTTGTTGTTTATTGCAGAAAGCTGGGCACTGAGTGGTCATTCTGAGATTCATGGGCAAAGCACAGATCTGGTCCGATAGTTAGCTGGAGAAATCATTTAAATATATATTGTGACCCGTTGAGTAGTGGAACTAAAGGCAAACAATGCATCTTTCATCCCGCTCATAAAAGTGGGCAGGTACAGCAGTCCTGTCTGAAAAACACACGCTCTGACAGTGCAGCACTCCCTCAGTACTGACCCTCTGATAGTGCAGCACTCCCTCAGTACTGACCCACTGACAGTGCGGCACTCCCTCAGTACTGACCCTCTGACAGTGCAGCACTCCCTTAGTACTGACCCTCTGACAGTGCAGCACTCCCTCAGTACTGACCCTCTGACAGTGCAGCACTCCCTCAGTACTGACCCTCCAACAGTGCCATGCTCCCTCAGTACTGACCCTCCAACAGTGCCATGCTCCCTCAGTACTGACCCTCTGACAGTGCAGCACTCCCTCAGTACTGACCCACGGACAGTGCAGCACTCCCTCAGTACTGACCCTCCAACACTGCGGCAATCCCTCAGCACTCAGCCTCCAACAATGCAGCACTTCCTCAGTACTGACCCTCCAACAGTGCGGCAATCCCTCAGCACTCAGCCTCCAACAGTGCAATACTCCCTCAGTACTAACCCTCTGACATTGTGGCACTCCCTGAGTACTGACCTCCTTAGAGTGCAGCTCTCCTTCAGTTCTGACCCTCCAATAGTGCAGCATTCCCTCAGTTCTGACCTTCTGACAGTGCAGCACTCCCTGAATACTGACCCTCGAAGAGTGCAGCACTCCCTCAGTACTGACTCTCCAACACTGCGGCAATCCCTCAGCACTCAGCCTCCAACAGTGCAGTACTCCCTCAGTACTGACCCTCTGACATTGTGGCATTCCCTGAGTACTGACCTCCTTAGAGTGCAGCACTCCTTCAGTTCTGACCCTCCAATAGTGCAGCATTCCCTCAGTTCTGACCTTCTGACAGTGCAGCATTCCCTGAATTCTGACCCTCTGACATTACAGCACTCCCTCAGAACTGACCCTCCGACAGTGCAGCACTCCTTCAGTACTGACCCTCTGACAGTGCAGTACTCCCTCAGTACTGATCCTCGGACAGTGCAGCACTCCCTCAGTACTGACCCTCGGACAGTGCAGCACTCCCTCAGTACTGACCCTCCAACACTGCGGCAATCCCTCAGCACTCAGCCTCCAACAGTGCAGTACTCCCTCAGTACTGACCCTCTGACATTGTGGCACTCCCTGAGTACTGACCTCCTTAGAGTGCAGCACTCCCTCAGTACTGACCCTCTGACAGTGCAGCACTCCCTCAGTACTGACCCTTTGACAGTGCAGCACTCCTTCAGTACTGATCCTCTGACAGTGCAGCACTCCCTCAGTACTGACCCTCTGACAGTGCAGCACTCCCTCAGTACTGACCCTCTGACAGTGCAGCACTCCCTCAGTACTGACCCTCTGACATTGCAGCACTCCCTCAGTACTAACCCTCTTCAACAGTGCAGCACTCCCTCAGTACTGACCGTCTGACAGTGCACAACTCCCTCAGTATTGACCCTCTGACAGTGCAGCACTCCCTCAGTACTGTGGGCCACTGCGTCAACATCTTCATCGTCAGCAGCGTCCCCCCCTTTGCAGCACAAGATCGCGGAGAGTGCAGCATGCACCCACTATTACCGAGACACGATCTGGGGGGTACTGGAGTGTGGCCCCCTGAATGGTCCAGGCATCGGAAGCACATCTTGAGAAGACCAATGGTTCTCTCCACCACAGCCCTTGCGGTGCCGTGGCTCCTATTGTCCCGCTGCTCAGCTTCTGTTCTTGGATGGCAGAGAGGCGTCATGAGCCACCTTCTGAGGGGATAGCCCTTGTCACCCAGCAGCCATCCATCCAGCCGGGCTGGAGCACTGAAGAGCCCCGGCACCTGGGAGTGTCTGAGGATGTAGGCGTCGTGGGAGCTGCCTGGGTGCCTTGCACAGACTTGTAGAATCAGCATCCTGTGGTCACACACTATCTGCACGTTCATGGAGTGGAAGCCCTTCCTGTTGATGAAGGCACCGGGCTCACCTGCTGGTGCCTTGATGGCCACAGATGTACAGTCTATAGCACCCTGGACACGGGGGAAGCCAGCAATGGCCGCAAAGCCTCTGGCTCGCTCTGTCTGACTGGCCTGGTCCCAATGATACTGATGAAGGTCAATGCCCGTCTGAACAGAGCGTCTGGAACCTGTTCGACACAAGTGTGGACACCACAAAGATCACCCACCGACCCCTGGAAGGAGCCAGAGGCATAGAAGCTGAGGGCAACTGTGAGCTTCAGAGCCGCTGGCATGGGGTGTCCACCCACACAGTTAGGGGAGATCTCAGGGCCAATCGTCTGACAGATAGAGGTGACCGTTTCCCTTGACGGATGGAGCCTCCTTCGGCACCGCACCTCAGACATACTGAGGTAGCTGCTTCACTGCCTGTGAACCCTGGCAGCAGGATAGTGGCGTCTTCTGTGGCCCATTCTGCCTTGGACAACCTCTTGTCAGAGCACACTCACGACCCCACTAAGCCCTCTTATCCCTCCCGTGGATGAGGTTAATACAATTGTCTCCTACCTGCCTGTCCGTTGCGCCCGTGCACTGGCCCAAAGATTGTGCAGGCGCTGAAAAATCGTGGTCAGTTGGCACCTCAAGCACCTTAAGTGGCCCTTTAATTAATGGAGGGCGCGTATCAGAGAGCATCATGCGCCCACCCAATGTAATATCGCGATGGCGCGCGGTGATGTCAGGACACTTGTCCGATGTCACCGAGCATCGTTTTACACGTCTGTGTGTGGAGTCCGCCTCCCACACGCCAACAGGAAAATTCTGCCCCGTGAGTCAACCCATGTAATTGAAACTCTGCCTCTTTCTCAGGAGGGACTCCAGCCTTCACCTTCGGACACCTTTCCCTGGAGCTCCCTCCAAACTCGGGCAGCTTCAACAACGGCACATCTCGCAGGACTCCAATCTCGCTTTCTGAGATTCCTTCCCCCTGGACTCCCAAGCGCACTCAAACGTCAGATCCCAAGCACCGTTCAGCTCTTTGGCCGAGCTGAGCAAACCACTATTGTTCCAAAGGGGTTGCTTCACCCCAGCAACCCGCAGCTTCCGGCCAGCCTCCTTGGGTCATCAGGACTTCTCCCGAGTCCTCTTCAGTTCCCAGACTCAGGCAGCATCTAGAACGGCCCATCCCGCAGGGTTTCAGACTCACCTTCAGAGATTTCATTCCCCTGGATTCCTGGGTAAACGCACCGAGCACCAAATTCCAGGCTCAACTTCAGGTCTTCGGGCCTGCCTGAGTCTTATTGCTCCAAAGAGGTACCTTTGCCCCAGTGGCCCCATTTCACTTACAGTCTGCTCCCCGCAGCCCTCTCTCTAGCTTTGAGCCTCTACCTCTGCTCCTCGCTTTTAACCAAACTTAACTGGGACCTGTTTCTATCCCCTGTCTTTGTCCCTTGCCTGAGACTTCACTTTGGGACCTCTCCATGTCCCTCTCTCCTGTCCCCTACCTGGGGGACTTGCTGGCCGTGAAGTCCCATGCCCTGTCACCTGGCCCTGGGTCTTGGTGCCATATTTCTCCTGCACAAGCACACTGAGCTGGACCTCAGCCTAAAGAGTGTAAACGTGCCGGTCTGCGCAAGTGCCACCTGCGCGTTAGTGGGAGATCTGAGGCTTTTTTGGGACTTGGAGTTCTCGAGCTCCGCATTGTGTTTCATAACAAGAGACAGAGAGTAATGTATCGAACTTGCTGATGATACCAAGCTTGGGGGGAAGGTAAGCTATGGGGAGGACACAGAGAGACTGCAAAGAGATGTAGACAGCGTTCGGTGAGTGGAAAACAAGATGGCAGATGGGGTATAATGTAGGGAAGTGTAAAGTTATTCACCTTGGTCATAAGTATAGAAAAGCAGAATATTTTTTAAACAGCGTGAAACTTATGAACGCCGATGTTCAGCGGAACTTGAGTGCACTCAGACAAGGAACACAGAAAGTTAACTCACGTGTGCAGGAAGCGATTCGGAAGGCAAATGACATGTTGGCATTTATTGCAAGGGAATTGGAGAACAAGAATAAAGAAAAAAGCAAAATACTGCGGATGCTGGAAACCTAATAAAGGAGTCTTGCTACAGTTGTACAGGGTTTTGGTGAGACCACATCTGGAATACTCTGTGCAGTTTTGGTCTCCATATTCGAGAAAGGATTTACTTGCATTCAAGGTGGTACAGCGAAGGTTCATTAAATTGTTTTCTGGGATGAGGGGCTGTCCTATGATGAGAGGCTGAGTAAGGTTTTTTTAATTCATTCATGGGATGTGGGCTTCGCTGGCTGGGCCAACATGGAATGCCCATCCCTAATTGCCCTTGAGAAGGTGGTGGTGAGCTGCCTTCTTGAACCACTGCAGTCCATGTGGTGTGGGTACACCCACAGTGCTGCTAGGATGGTGAGAGACTTGGAGGGGAACTTCCAGGTGGTGGTGTTCCCATCTATCTGCTGCCCTTGTCCTTCTAGATGGTAGTGGTCATGGGTTTGGAAGGTGCTGTCTAAGGAGCCTTGGGGAATTCCTGCAGTGCATCTTGTAGATGGTACTCACTGCTGCTACTGTGCATCGGTGGTGGAAGGAGTGAATGTTTGTGGATGGGGTGACAATCAAGCGGGGCTGCTTTGTCCTGGATGGTGTCCAGCTTCTTGAGTGTTGTGGGAGCTGCACTCATCCAGGCAAGTGGGGAGTATTCTGTCACACTCCTGACTTGTGCCTTGTAGATGGTGGACAGGCTTTGGGGAGTCAGGAGGTGAGTTACTCTCTGCAGAATTCCCAGCCTCTGACCTGCTCTTGTAGCCACAGTATTTGTATGGCTAGTCCAGTTCAGTTTCTGGTCAATGGTAACCCCCAGGATGTTGATAGTGGGGAATTCAGTGATGGTAATGCCACTGAACGACAAGGGATGCTGGTTATATTCTCTCTTGTTGGAGATGGTCATTGCCTGGCACTTGTGTGGTGCGAATGTTAGTTGCCACTTGTCAGCCCAAGCCTGGATATTGTCCAGGTCTTGCTGCATTTGGACATGGACTGCTTCAGTATCTGAGGAATCACGAATGGTGCTGAACATTGTGCAATCATCAGTGAACATCCCCACCTCTGACCTTATGATGGAAGGAAGGTCATTGATGAAGCAGCTGAAGATGGTTGGGCCGAGGACACTACCCTGAGGAACTCCTGCAGTGATGTCCTGGAGCTGAGATGACTGATCTCAAACAAATACAACTATCTTCTTTTCTGCTCGGTATGACTCCAACCAGTGGAGAGTTTTCCCCCTGATTCCCATTGACTCCAGTTTTGCTAGGGCTCCTTGATGCCACACTCGGTCAAATGCTGCCTTGATGTCAAGGGCAGTCACTCTCACCTCACCTCGGGAGCTCAGCTCTTTTGTCCATGTTTGAACCAAGGCTGTAATGAGGTCAGGAGCTGAGTGACCCTGGCACAACCCAAACTGGGCATCAGTGAGCAGGTTATTGCTAAGCAAGTGCTGCTTGATAGCACTGTTGATGACCCCTTCCATTACTTTACTGATGATGGAGAGTAGACTAATGGGGCGGTAATTGGCCGGGTTGGATTTGTCCTGCTTTTTATGTACAGGACAAACCTGGACAATTTTCCACATAGCCGGCTAGATGCCAGTGTTGGTACTGTACTGGAACAGCTTGGCTAGGGGCGCGGCAAGTTCTGGAGCACAAGTCTTCAGTACTATTGCCAGAATATTGTCAGGGCCCATAGCCTTTGCAGTATCCAGTGCCTTCAGCTTTTTCTTGATATCACGCGGAGTGAATCGAATTGGCTGAAGACTGGCATCTGTGATGCTGGGGACCTCCAGAGGAGGCCGAGATGGATCATCCACTCGGCACTTCTGGCTGAAGATTGTTGCGAATGCATCAGCCTTATCTTTTGCGCTGATGTGCTGGGCTCCTCCATCATTGAGGATAGGGATGTTTGGGAGCCTCCTCCTCCAGCAAATTGTTTAATTGTCCATCACCATTCATGTCTGGATGTGACAGGACTGCAGAGCTTAGATCTGATCCATAGGTTGAGGGATCGCTTAGCCCTGTCTATCACTTGCTGCTTTCACTGGTTGGCACACAAGTAGTTCTGTGTTATAGTTTCATCACCAGGTTGACACCTCATTTTTAGGTATGCCTGGTGCTGCTCCTGACATGCCCTCCTGCACTCTTCATTGAACCAGGGTTGATCCCCTGGCTTGATGGTAATGGTAGAGTGAGGGATATGCCAGGCCATGAGGTTACAGATTGTGTTGGAGTACGATTCTGCTGCTGCTGATGGCCCACAGCACCTCATGGATGCTTGAATTGCTATATCTGTTCAAAATCTATCCCATTTAGCACGGTGGTAGTGCCACACAATGCAATGGAGGATATCCTCAGTGTGAAGCTGGGACTTCATCTCTACAACGACTGTACAGTTGTCACTCCTGCTGATACTGTCATGGACAGATGCATCTGCCACAGGCAGGTTGGGGAGGATGAGGGCTAGTATGATTTTTCCCTCTTGTTGGTTCCCTCACCACCTGCTGCAGACCCAGTCTAGCAGCTATGTCCTTTAGGACTCGGCCAGCTCAGTCAGTAGTGGTGCTACTGAGCCACTCTTGGTGATGGACAATGAAGTCTCCCACCCAGAGTACATTTTGTGCCCTTTCCACCCTCAGTGCTTCCTCCAAGTGGTGTTCAACATGGAGGGGCACTGATTCATCAGCTGAGGGAGGGCGATACGTGGTAATCAGCAGGAGGTTTCCTTGCCCATGATTGACCTGATGCCATGAGACTTCATGGGGTGGGAGTCAATGTTGAGGACTCCCAGGGCAGACCCTCTCTGCTGGGTCTGTCCTGCTGGTGAAACAGGACATACCCAAGGATGGTGATGGTGGTGTCTGGGACATTATCTGTAAGGTACGATTCTGTGAGGATGACTATGTCAGGCTGTTGCTTGACCAGTCTGTGTGACAGCTCTCCCAATTTTGACACCAGCCCCCCCGATGTTATTAAGGAGGACGTTGCAGGGTTGACAGGGCTGCGATTGCTGGTGTCGTTTCCGATGCCTCGGTCGATGCTGGGTGGTCCGTCCGGTTTCATTCCTTTTTTGTGACTTTGTAGTAGTTTGATATAACTGAGTGGCCTGCTGGGCCATTTCAGAGGGCAGTTAAGAGTCAACCACATTACTGTGGGTCTGGAGTCACATGTAGGCCAGACCAGGTAAGGACAGCAGATTTCCTTCCCTAAAGGGCATTAGTGAACCAGATGTGTTTTTACAACAATCGACAATCGTTTCCTGGTTATCATTAGACTTTTAATTCCAGATTTTTATTGAATTCAAATTCCACCATCTGCCGTGGTGAGATTCAAACCCAGAGCATGACCCTGGGTCTCTGGATTACTAGTCCAGCAACAATACCACTATGCCATTGCCTCAAGACTGAATAAATTGGGTCTATATTCTCTGGAGTTTAGAAGAATGAGGGGTGATCTCATTGAAACCTACAAGGTTCTGAAGGGGTTTGATAGGGTGGACAGAGAGAGATAGTTTCCACTGGTCGGGGAATCCAAAACACAGGGCCACAGTCTCAGGATAAGGGGCCGATCATTTAGGACTGAGATGAGGAGAAATGACTTCACTCAATGGGTTGTGAATCTTTGGAATTCTCTACCCCAGGGGGTTGTGGATGCTCCATCATTGAACATATTTCAAACTGAGATGGACAGATTTTTGGTCTCTCAGGAAATTAAGGGATACGGGGAGCAGACAGGAAACTGTTGTTGAAGCTATGACTGCATTGAATGGTGCAGCAGGCTCAATGGGCTGAATGGTCTACTCCTGCTCCCATTTCTTGTGTTCTCATGTTCTCTGACAGTTGTCAGGAAGATATAATAATGTTATTGGAATTTATTGTAAAATAATGGTATCTGTGTTTATATGCATCTGTGCGTTTGTGTGTGTGTGCGGGAGACTTAATTGGATTAAAGGCAGCTGGTCTGAAGGCTTTGATGTATTAGAAGAGAAGCCAGTTTTGAAATGTTCAGTAGGTAAACATGGGGCAAGTTCAGAATGTAAGGTGTAAAAGGACATTTGCATTTTTAAATAAACCAGATGAGATTATTTTCAAAGGAGGAGTGAAATGTTTCACCTAGCCAGGTGAAGTTCACGGACAGTGTGTTCATTTTTCCCAAACATTACTGGTAAAATCAGTACTATAATAAATTTTTATGACCAGGAAGGTAAAGTCCAAAGACATGGTGAAACAATGGGAATTTGCATTCAAAGGGGAAAATATGTATAAAGGAGAGAAGGCTGTGTGTAAAGGCAGGCATTTTAAGATCTAACAGGTGTGAAAAGCCTTCTGCATCTATGCCTCAAGCTGTTTTCTACAATAAACTGAAGTTAAGAAAACTCACTTTGAATTGGATTATTCACAGTATCATGGTTCTTTTCTGGGTCTTTTATAATCTGTATGTCTTACTGTTGCCTTAATGGAGGTGTAACTGGGAGACAGGGGGTTTAGAAGCTATTAAAGTCATAATTTGTAGACATATATAGATGCTAAAAATCAATTCTCTAATTAATAAATGTTTAATCTAATTTTGTAAAAACCTACAAGGCTTGGTTGTCTTATTACTACTGAATTCAAAGCCTGCATCTTGCAAAACTGTTGTGGCAGTTGTCTCAGGTTTCCCTCTGGGATTTGAACAACTCAGCATTTACCATCAGTTGTGCCGTAACACAGTGAAGCTAGTGTTAGTTCTTGGAATGGATCTTGAACCCATGTCCCTCTGAGGCGAGAATGCTGATCACAGACCCATGGCTCTTTAATGCTGAAAATGACTATTTGAATTGTCCTCAAAGTTGCTAATCCCTTGAAGACCTCTTGTCCTCAGTCCTCGTCTTTGAATCGCCTGATCCTCTCTCTTGATGCTCACTTCCTATGGCTGAACTTTATTAAATCCACATACTGCGAGTCAGAGCAGGAACTGGTGCTGGGAGGGCTGAAAGTTTAATGTTCAGTCTGTCCCCTTGAGACACATTGCCCAGGAATCACATCAATTACACTGTTAAATACCTCAGAGGATGTGAGAAAAAAAATAGTGACACCCGAAATAAATGAGCCAACAGGGTTGTAGTCACAAACACAGAGCTTTTAATAGATACAGATTCATTTGGGCAGAGAAGGATAATTGTTTAAATATTCTGTTTGAATACAATAGCTAAACTACACTTGTTCCCATTTTTAACGCGTGAGCATCATTGGCAAGGCCGACATTCATAATCTGTCCCTAATTGCCCTCAAGAAGGTCATGGTGTCCCCATGTGTCTGCTGCCCTTGTCTTTCTAGGTAGTAACTGTCATGGGTTTGGAAGGTGCTGTCGAAGGAGCCTTGGTGAATTGCTGCAGTGCATCTTATAGGTGGTACACACTGCTGCTACTGTGCGTCAGTTGTGGATGGAGTGAATGTTTGAGACTGGAGGAAATAGTTTCTCTTTCTCTGCATTCCTTTTATCAATTAGATCACAGAATCGTTACAGTGCAGGAGGCCATTCTACCCATCGTTTCTGCACTAGCTCTCCAAATGAACAATGCACCTAATGCCATTCCCCCACCTGCTCCCCATAATCCTGCACATTCTTCCTTTCCAGATAACCATCTAATTCCCTTTTGAAAGCCTCGAATGAACCTGTATCCACAACACTCTCAGGCAGTGCTTTCCAAATCCTAACCACTTGCTGTGTGAAAAAGTTTCTCCTCGTGTCTCCATTGCTTCTTTTACCAATTACCTTAAATCTGTGCCCTCTGGTTCTCAATCCTGTCATGAGCAGGAACAGTTTCTCCATCTCTACTCTGTCAAGACCCCTTGTGATTCTGAACACTTCTATCAAATCTCCTCTCAACCTTCTTTTCTCCAAGGAAAACAGTCCCAAATTCTCCAATCTATCTTCATTACTGAAGTTTCTCATCCCTGAAACCATTCCCGTGAATCTTTCCTGCACTCTCTCCAATGCCTTTCACATCCTTCCTAAAGTGCTGTGCCCAGAACTGGACACAATACTCCAGCTGAGGCTGAACCAGTGTCTTATACAAGTTCAACATAACCTCCCTGCTCTTGTACTTTCTGCCCCTATTAATAAAGCCCAGGATACTGAATGCTTTATTAACCACTCTCTCCACCTGTCCTGCCACCTTCAATGATTTATGCACATATACCCCCAGCTCCCTCTGCTCCTGCACCCCCTTTAGAATTGTACCCTTTATTTTATATTGTCTCTCCATGTTCTTCCTATCAAAGTGAATCACTTCATGTTTCTCTGCATTGAACTTCATCTGTCTGTCCATTCCACTAACTTGTCTGTGTCCTTTCGAAGTTCGACATTATCCTCCTCACGGTTCACAATGCTCCTGAGTTTTATATCATCTGCAAACTTTGAAATTGCGTTTTGTACACCAAGGTCTGGGTCATTAATATATGTCATGAAAAGCATGAGTCCCAACACTGACCCCTGGGCAAACTCCACTACAAACTTCCCACCAGGCTGAAAATCCATTAACCACGACTCTCTGTTTACAAACATATGAACATAAGAATTAGGAGCAGGTGTGGGCCGTTTGGCCCTTCAAGCCTGCCCCGTTTCCTGACACATTGCCAATTCTGTATCCGTGTTGCGATTGTCCCTTTTATTCCATGAGCTCTAACATTGTTCACAAGTCTGTTGTGTGGCACTTTATCATATGCCCTTTGAAAGTCCATGTACACCACATCAACAGCAATACCCTCATCAACCCCCTCTGTTACCTCATCAAAAAATTGCAGCAAGTTAGTTAAACATGATTTTCCCTTAACAAATCCATGCTGGCTCCCCATAATTAACCCACTTTTATCCATGTGACTATTAACTTTGTCCCAAATTATTGTTTCTGGAAGTTTCCCCACCACTGGAGTTAAACTGACTGGCCTGTAGTTGCAGGACTTATCTGTTTTTGAACAAGGGGGTAACGTTTGCAATCCTCCAGTCCTCTGGCACCAGCCCTGAGTCTCAGGAAGGCTGGAAAATTCAGGCCAGTGCCTCTGTAATTTCCACTCTCACTTCCCTCAGTGTCCTTGGATGCATCTCATCTGATCCTGGAGCCTTATCATCTGTGAAATACAGACAACCTATCCAATACCACCTTCTCTTCAATTCTAAATCTTCTAGTGTCTCAATTACCTCCTCCGTCCCCGTGGGCAGAACTTTGCCCTTGGTGGGCAGGCTTGGCGGGAGCGGGTGAGGGAGGTTGGGAAGCTGACCGCCGCCCGCAATCGGCACCGGACCGCGATTTCATGCTGGCACAGGCCTGTTAAGGCCCGCCCAGTGTGAAAGGTGGGCAGCAGCGCTGCCTGTGTGGAGGTGGCAGGGGTGAGGAGGGTGAGTGGGTCATGCAAGAACCTCACACACAGGCGCACGAGTGAGCGCTGCATAATCTCCCCGAGGCTCGGAGCTGCCCGAGGGAGATGAAGTGTGGTTAAAAAAATAGATTAAATAAAGAAAATAAAAATGCACTGAAACATGTCCCCTGGTGTGACTCAGTCCCGTGAGCAGGGACATGTTATTAATTCATTTGTAAGACTTTTATTTTACTTTTATTCACTTTCGGAAACCTCATCCCGCCCATGGATGAGGCAGCGAGAAATTTCGGTTAATGGGACACTCAGTGGCCTGAACAGGCTTTTTAAACTTGTCGGAGGGCACGCTGCCCACTCCAGCGATGGACATTGGCGTAATCGGCCAACGTCAACATGCATCATGTCACGCCCGAGCAAGTTGTGCTCACGGCCAACCACTGAGTGAAAATTCCTGCCCCAAGGCCTGAGTAGCATCTTCTTCCTTGGGAGAGACAGATGCAAAGTATTCATTTAACATCTCAGCTATTCCCCTCCCTCCATGTGTAAATCCCCTCGACTCTCCCTTGAACTATCCTTTATTAATTATATGTCTATAGAAGGCTTCGGAATTCCTTTTTGTGTGAGCTGTCAGTCTCTTTGCATCCCTCAATCCAGTGAACCTTGTTCTGAACTCTCCACCCAACACCAGAGGAAATGGTTTCTCTCCATTGGCCCCTATCAATCGTCTTGAACACCTCAATTAGATCGTCCCTTAATCTTCTAAACACAAGGGCATACAAGTCTAGTCTATACAACCGGTCCTTCTCATTTAAACCCTTTCAGCCCCGGGATTGATCTGGTGAATCTGAGCTGCTCCCCCTCCGAGGGCAGTATATCCTTCCTGAGGTGTGGGGCCTAGGACTGGACCCAGTTACTGCAGATGTGACACTGCACAGCCCCTCAGTGCTGCACCAGGAGCGTCAGTCTGGGGTTTGTGCTCAATTGGCTGAATTGCAGCTTCAGCAAAATACTTCTAGAATCAGAGAGTCTTTACGGCACAAAAGAACTGACCTTGAGCTGTGCTTCCTACCTCACACCTCGTCCATCACAAAGAATGGCCTCCTTAGACAGCACCTTCCAAACCCACGACCACTACCATCCAGAAGGACAAGGGCAGCAGACACAGGGGAACACCACCACTTGGAAGTTCCCCTCCAAGTCACTCACCATCCTGACTTGGAAATATATCGGCCATTCCTTCACTGTCACTGGGTCAAAATCCTGGAACTCCCTCCCTAACAGCACCGTGGGTGTACCTACACCACATGGACTGCAGCGGTTCAAGAAGGCAGCTCACCACCACCTTCTCAAGGGGCAATTAGGGATGGGTAATAAATGCTGACCCATCTCACGAACGAATTAAAAAAAAACCCGACTCCTCCTGCCCCAGCAGAGAGTGTTACTGACTGTGTATTTGTGAGCTGGTTGGTATGGAAGAGATTGTGTTACACATTGCCGTGCTGCCCAAATGATCGAGGAAATGGAAGTTGAAGGGTCAACATGAAGAAACTCTCATTTGCTAACCCTTTCCACCAAGTGTGTGTCGCTATTCAATCTGCGACTGGACCGCCCACTGCAGAACTCTCTCAATATCTGCTGCTAGATCCTGTAGGAATCTGGTGAGCATCCTCTTTGCCATTGTGAATGCAATGCCTCCTGACAGAACTGAGCCAATAACAGGGACACCGTGCAAGATATATTCCCCCACTATAAGCCCCATGCCAGAGCTATTAGACAGTAGTTTGTAAAAAAAGGGGTTTGTTTATATCAGTCGGCTGGGGTGAATGTATTTGAGCTTTCAACTCTTCCACCGGTTTCTCAATCTCAGCAGATATTCTATTGCGAGCTCCCTCATCGAGCCCAAAGCACTGGTGGTAAAAGGGCAGGTTCCTGAGCAATATCCCGACATCACACATAATCCCGACCCCTGGAACGGGAGCCATTGCGGCTACAGTCGATAAAAAAGCCAACTTCCAAATCTCGGTGCTCAAGAAATCCTTCTTCCCCGCAATGATTGTTGAAGAGGGTGTCCTGATGGATCTCAGGAACACTCGTTTCCTGAACTTGGGAACTTCCCTCTCCAAGGTCTCCAGGAGCCTCTTGGAGTCATAATCCTCGAAATTGCAGGCG
This sequence comes from Carcharodon carcharias, assembly GCF_017639515.1. Classification (NCBI taxonomy): domain Eukaryota; kingdom Metazoa; phylum Chordata; class Chondrichthyes; order Lamniformes; family Lamnidae; genus Carcharodon; species Carcharodon carcharias. The sequence continues at coordinate 6,526,562 of NC_054477.1, read as the reverse complement.
GACACGTGGAAGATTTGTGGAGATTTCACACCGTGCTCTCCCAAATCCCTCAGCAAATCTTCCCTGATTGTTTCCAGCACCTGGTGCTGGTTAAAGGATGTTCTCCGTCGTTTTAGAGTCGCCTCAATGTCTCTGTCGATTTTTGTGCAGACAAAGTAGAAACCTGCCCCGCTCTCGTTAATCCATTTAGCCAGTTTAGTGTGATTCTCTTTGAAACGTCCAGAGGCGACAATGATGAAGAAGTCATACCTGCTGAAGCCCACCTTCTCCCTGTAGTTCTCTAATTGGAATTTCAGGGTCCCCAACCCAGGAAGGTCCCAAATCTGCAAGTTATTGATTGATTGTGGATACCTGGCTGGTCTCATCGTGGTTTCTGTAACCCCAGTTGCAGCAGCACCGTGTTGGTCATCAGGGAGGCCTCGTAGCGCATTGACCAGCGAGGATTTCCCTGCACCCGCCTCTCCAGTGACCCCAATGTTGATCGTTACATCCCCCCGGTGTACGCAGGCGTTTTAATATTTTCGAGACAAGTTCGGGGAGTCCTCCCGATTCAAGAGCTTTGTTCATTTCTTCCTGCTCCTCCGCACTAATGCGTTCAAGTGTTTCACACCTGGAAAAAGTGTAAAAACTCACACAATAACCATCAGGTGATGTCCCACCGGCGCAGTCCACTTACAAAATGGTCAGAAAGCACAACAACTACTTACACCTGTGTTGGAGAGAAGTCTCCTCGAGTTTTTTCACAGAGGCACCAAGGAGAGAAAGGGACACTGAAGGAGATGGTTGACACAATGACCAAATGCCGGGACCACAAGCTGGCTTTAAAGGGAGGACCTGAAAGGAGGTTGAGGGTTGTAGAGTTATAGGGGAGAAAGCAAGGGGCCCAGGTCACTGCCAAAGAGGCAAGAGCAGGAAAGAAAGACAGACTTGCATCATTATAGCATCTTTCACAGAGTCTAGACATCATGAAGCATTCTACAATTAACAAAGCCCCTCTGCAATGCTAATGGAGAAAATACAGCAGCCAGTTTGCGAGAACCAACATTTTATGAACAGAAATATGATACTGGTCTGTCCGCTTTTCCTTGTTGTAGTGATATAGTTCAGGGACACACTGGTGAGAATTCATGTGCTCCTCTTCAAAACCATCTTATTAGACCTTTCACAAGACAAGAGGTCAGATGGGACCCTCATTACAACATTTAATCTAAAAAACGGCAACTCAGAAAGCGGCACTCCCTCAGTAGTGACCCTCCGACAGTGCAGCATTCCCTCAGTACTGACCCTCCGACATGCAGCACTCCCTAGGTACTGACCCTCTGACAGTGCAGCACTCCCTCAGTACTGACCCTGACAGTGCAGCACTCCCTCAGTACTGAGCCTCTGACAGTGCAGCACTCCCTTAGTACTGACCCTCTGACAGTGCAGCACTCCCTCAGTACTGACCCTCTGACAGTGCAGCACTCCCTCAGTACTGACCCTCTGACAGTGCAGCACTCCCTCAGTACCGACCCTCTGACAGTGCAGCACTCCCTCAGTACTGACGTTCTGACAGTGCAGCATTCCCTCAGTACTGACCCTCTGACAGTGCGGCACTCCCTCAGTACTGACCCTCTGACAGTGCGGCACTCCCTCAGTACTGACCTTCCGACAGTGCAGCACTCCCTCAGTACTGACCCTCTGACAGTGTGGCACTCCCTCAGTACTGACCTTCCGACAGTGCAGCACTCCCTCAGGACTGACCCTCTGACAGTGCAGCACTCCCTCAGTACTGACCGTCTGACAGTGCGGCACTCCCTCAGGACTGAACCCCTGACAGTGCAGCGCTCCCTCAGCACTGAACACCTGACAGTGCAGCACTCCCTTAGTACTGACCCTCTGACAGTGCAGCACTCCCTCAGTACTGAGCCTCTGACAGTGCAGCACTCCCTCAGTACTGAGCCTCTGACAGTGCAGCACTCCCTCAGTACTGACCCTCTGACAGTGCAGCACTCCCTCAGTACTGACCCTCTGACAGTGCAGCACTCCCTCAGTACCGACCCTCTGACAGTGCAGCACTCCCTCAGTACTGACGTTCTGACAGTGCAGCACTCCCTCAGTACTGACCCTCCGACAGTGCAGCACTCCCTCAGTACCGACCCTCTGACAGTGCAGCACTCCCTCAGTGCTGACCCTCTGACAGTGCAGCACTCCTTCAGTACTGACTGTCCAACAGTGCAACACTCCCACAGTGCTGAACCTCTCACTGTGCAGCACTCCTTCAGTACTGTCCCTCTGACAGTGCAGCACTCCCTCAGTACTGACCTTCTGACAGTGCAGCACTCCCTCATTACTGACCCTCTGACAATGCAGCACTCCCTCAGTACTGACCCTCTGACAGTGCAGCACTCCCTCAGTGCTGACCCTCTGACAGTGCAGCACTCCCTCACTACTGACCCTCTGACAGTGCAGCACTCCCTCAGTACTGACCCTCTGACAGTGCAGCACTCCCTCACTACTGACCCTCTGACAGTGCAGCACTCCCTCACTACTGACCCTCTGACAGTGCAGCAACTCCCTCAGTACTGACCCTCTGACAGTGCAGCACTCCCTCAGTACTGACCCTCTGACAGTGCAGCACTCCCTCACTACTGACCCTCTGACAGTGCAGCACTCCCTCACTACTGACCCTCTGACAGTGCAGCACTCCCTCAGTACTGACCCTCTGACAGTGTAGCACTCCCTCAGTACTGACCCTCTGACAGTGCAGCACTCCCTCAGTACTGACCCTCTGACAGTGCAGCACTCCCTCAGTATTCACGGTATTTCAATCTCTGGAGCGGGGCTCAAATCCAGAACCTTCTAAGTGAGATTAGAGCGTTACTGACTGAGACACAGCTGACACGCAGACAAGTGGTGAGTTTGGAGGGTGGGATGTTGAGCCAGAGGATGTTACATAGTCAGGGAGGGATCTGAATATGAGGAATTGAGCAAATGGAAGCCAGTGTAAGTCATGTGGGTGGGGAGGGGGTGTGGGGAGGGGAGGGAAGGGGTGGGGAGGGGAGGGGAGGGGGTGTGGGGTGGTGAGGGGAGGGGGTGTGGGGTGGTGAGGGGAGGGGGTGTGGGGTGGTGAGGGGAGGGGGTGTGGGGTGGTGAGGGGAGGGGGTGTGGGGAGGGGAGGGGGAGGGGAGGGGAGGGGAGGGGGTGTGGGGAGGGGAGGGGATGTGGAGTGGGGAGGGGGTGTGAGGTGGGGAGGGGGTGTGAGGTGGGGAGGGGGTGTGGAGTGGGGAGGGGGTGTGGAGTGGGGAGGGGGTGTGGAGTGGGGAGGGGGTGTGGAGTGGGGAGGGGGTGTGAGGTGGAGTGGGGAGGGGGTGTGGAGTGGGGAGGGGGTGTGGAGTGGGGAGGGGGTGTGAGGTGGAGTGGGGAGGGGGTGTGGAGTGGGGAGGGGGTGTGGAGTGGGGAGGGGGTGTGGAGTGGGGAGGGGGTGTGGAGTGGGGAGGGGGTGTGGAGTGGGGAGGGGGTGTGAGGTGGGGAGGGGGTGTGAGGTGGAGTGGGGAGGGGGTGTGGAGTGGGGAGGGGGTGTGGAGTGGGGAGGGGTGTGAAGTGGGGAGGGGGTGTGGAGTGGGGAGGGGGTGTGAAGTGGGGAGGGGGTGTGAGGTGGGGAGGGGGTGTGAGGTGGGGAGGGGGTGTGGAGTGGGGAGGGGGTGTGAAGTGGGGAGGGGGTGTGGAGTGGGGAGGGGGTGTGGAGTGGGGAGGGGGTGTGGAGTGGGGAGGGGGTGTGAAGTGGGGAGGGGGTGTGGAGTGGGGAGGGGGTGTGGAGTGGGGAGGGGGTGTGGAGTGGGGAGGGGTGTGAGGAGGGGAGGGGGTGTGAGGTGGGGAGGGGGTGTGGAGTGGGGAGGGGGTGTGGAGTGGGGAGGGGGTGTGGAGTGGGGAGGGGGTGTGAGGTGGGGAGGGGGGTGTGAGGTGGGGAGGGGGTGTGGAGTGGGGAGGGGGTGTGGAGTGGGGAGGGGGTGTGGAGTGGGGAGGGGGTGTGAAGTGGGGAGGGGGTGTGGAGTGGGGAGGGGGTGTGGAGTGGGGAGGGGGTGTGAGGTGGAGTGGGGAGGGGGTGTGGGGTGGGGAGGGGGTGTGGGGTGGGGAGGGGAGGGGGTGTGGAGTGGGGAGGGGGTGTGAGGTGGGGAGGGGGTGTGGAGTGGGGAGGGGGTGTGGAGTGGGGAGGGGGTGTGGAGTGGGGAGGGGTGTGGAGTGGGGAGGGGGTGTGGGGTGGGGAGGGGGTGTGGAGTGGGGAGGGGGTGTGGAGTGGGGAGGGGGTGTGGAGTGGGGAGGGGGTGTGGAGTGGGGAGGGGGTGTGGAGTGGGGAGGGGTGTGAGGTGGGGAGGGGGTGTGGAGTGGGGAGGGGGTGTGGAGTGGGGAGGGGTGTGAGGTGGGGAGGGGAGGGGGTGTGAGGTGGGGAGGGGAGGGGTGTGAGGTGGGGAGGGGTGTGAGGAGGGGAGGGGGTGTGGAGTGGGGAGGGGGTGTGGAGTGGGGAGGGGGTGTGGAGTGGGGAGGGGGTGTGGAGTGGGGAGGGGTGTGAGGTGGGGAGGGGTGTGAGGTGGGGAGGGGGTGTGGAGTGGGGAGGGGGTGTGGAGTGGGGAGGGGGTGTGGAGTGGGGAGGGGGTGTGGAGTGGGGAGGGGGTGTGGAGTGGGGAGGGGGTGTGGAGTGGGGAGGGGAGGGGGTGTGGAGTGGGGAGGGGGTGTGGAGTGGGGAGGGGTGTGGAGTGGGGAGGGGTGTGAGGTGGAGAGGGGAGGGGGTGTGAGGTGGGGAGGGGTGTGAGGTGGGGAGGGGAGGGGGTGTGAGGTGGGGAGGGGGTGTGAGGTGGGGAGGGGAGGGGTGTGGAGTGGGGAGGGGGTGTGGAGTGGGGAGGGGGTGTGAAGTGGGGAGGGGGTGTGAAGTGGGGAGGGGTGTGGAGTGGGGAGGGGGTGTGGAGTGGGGAGGGGGTGTGGAGTGGGGAGGGGTGTGGAGTGGGGAGGGGGTGTGGAGTGGGGAGGGGTGTGAGGTGGGGAGGGGAGGGGTGTGAGGTGGGGAGGGGTGTGAGGAGGGGAGGGGGTGTGGAGTGGGGAGGGGGTGTGGAGTGGGGAGGGGAGGGGGTGTGGAGTGGGGAGGGGGTGTGGAGTGGGGAGGGGAGGGGGTGTGGAGTGGGGAGGGGGTGTGGAGTGGGGAGGGGGTGTGGAGTGGGGAGGGGGTGTGGAGTGGGGAGGGGGTGTGGAGTGGGGAGGGGGTGTGGGGTGATGAGTGAAGGGGGTGTGGTGTAGGTTAGTATACAGGCAGCTGGGTTTTAGGTGGGCTGAAGTTCAGGGGGGTGAAAGATGGGATCCCAGTGAAAGGACATTGGAATAGCCGAGTCTGGAGCTAACAAGTGCATGGGTGAAGGCTTCTGCAGCAGATGAGCTGAGGTGAGGGGGTCATTGGGCAACGTTACAGAGATGGGAATAGGGGGTCTTTGTGATGGAGTGGATTTCCTCGAGTCAGTTACAACACCAAGGTTATGGTTCAGGCTGAGACAGCAGCCCGAGGCAGTGATGGATTAGTGAACAGTTTGTGATGGGGACCTTAGGAACCAGTGGAGGCCATTCAGCCCCTCGAGACTGCTCTGTCATTCAATGAGACTATGGCTGTTCTGTGTCCTAACTCCATTTACTCACTCCATATTCCTTAATTTGGCTCGAGAACATCTATCAGTCTCAGGTTTAAATGATTAAATTGATCTAGTTATTTTTATGGGAGACAGTTCCACATGTCTACCACCAAAGACAATGGCTTCACTCATCCTAATGTTTAACTGAAGAGGTTTCTGCTCAGCACTGGTTGTTGGACAAGCAATGATGACACGTCAGAGACAGGGGAGGATTCGACAGAGGTTGAGCTGGGTGTTGTCAGTAAACATGTGAAAACTAACACGGTGCCTTCAGGTGAGGCTGCGCTTGCTGCCAACACTGTGCGTACATGCAGAGTGTGACATCATTGCGGCCAGTGCAGATGCTGTAAGAAAACACCGGTCAAGACCCTATCTCCCAGCCAGTAAACAAAACCCACGCCGCGTCCAACAACTTTCACCCCACAGCTCCCCAAACCGGAGGAGGCCACCGATGGACAGGCCCTGGGCACCCTCTCGGTGGTTTCCCATGGACGCTGACACTGCCAGGCTCAGCCTCACCAGCGCTGCTCTCGACTCGTCCACTGGTCCCTGATTTGTCGTCATTGCTTGTCCAACATCCAGGCTTTTAACCCGCTCGCAGTCTCGCCCTGGGGGGGTCTCAGCTGGTAACGACGCTGCCTTCGTTCAGCAGGCACAGCACCCGCTACAATCACACACGGGGCAGGGTTATTCAGTGGGCAGGCGAGCGTCCTGATGTCAGTCAGTGGGCACGCCTGGGAGTCGGCAGTGTGCCCACCGACAAGTAAAAAGGCCCATTAAGGACATTGAAGCCCCAATTAAATGTTATTTTTCGCTTACGGTTGACGGGCAGGAGGAAAGGCCCAGCGGCCTTTGCATCTTTCAGACAAACTCGTCCACGGGCGGAATGAGGTTTCCAACAACAATTCAAACTAAAATATAAATTTTAACATTTCGTTAAGAACAAGTCCCTGCTCACGTGGCGGAGACACACGCGGGGACTTCTTTTTTTGACTTTTTAAGATTCTTTCTTTTAACTTTTCAAACCTCTTCATCCCTCTCAGGCAGCTCTCTGTGCCTCAGGGAGTGTTTCCAGCTCACACCCACGAACTCTCACCTCCCCCACCCCACACACACGGGCAGCGCTGAAGAATGTGTGTTTAACGCCGGGCGGGCCTTAATTGACCCACCAGCGGTCCGGCCCCAATTGTGGGCAGCGGTTGGCTTTCCGGCCGCTCCCACCCACCTCGAGCTTACCCAACGAGGCCAACAGCCCTGGTCATGATTCCTTCAGTCCCGCGCCTGCAACTCTGATAGGCTTAAACATATCGACCTGCCCCCCCCACCTCAAACTGACATAAAGCCATATTACTGATCTTCCTATCAGTGTCCACCCCCTCTGTGCTATCAGGATAGGTTGTGTTTCCTTTTTGTGGTGCATTCTAGCAGCAACATCATTGGTTTCCTGAGCGTTGGCAGATGGGTATCGGCAGCCATCTTGCAAGGCCATCTTGGGTTGGCAGGTGGCAGGGTTCAGATGATGTCACTGAGGGTAGGCGTGTAGATGAGCAATAGGAGGGGCCAAGGATAGATCCATGGGGGGGCCACCAGTGGTCAGGGTGCGAGAACAGGAAGAGAAACCATTGCAGGTGAATCTCTGGTCACCATTAGATAGACTAAGAATGGAACCAGGTGAGAGCAGTCCCACCCAGCTAGATGGCATTGGAGAGGTGTTGGAGGAGGGTGGTGTGGTGTTAGGGAATAGAGATAGTTTAAGTAAGTTATATTGGTATTTGTGGGTGTTAGGAATGAATCTTAGCTTTAAAGTTTAAGTTTGATTCGTGTTTCTGTATTTGTGGGTTAAGAAAGGTCAAATTGAGTTTTAGTTTCACTTTAAACAGTGCCTGCATTTCTAATGAGTGTTTTACAACTGTAAGCTGAGTTAAAAAAAGCCTGGGCTGTTGCCTAGCAACTGGGGTCCAGACAGGCTGGTCCCTCCCCAGACACACACAGAAGAGAAACAGCTGTCTGAGTCCAGTTGGTTTTGAAGACAGCTGCCAAGGAGGGACTGGAACAAAAGGGGACAGATAGCCAGTCCCAAGCTAAAGAAAAGACCCCAAAATCCAGGGGAGTGGAACAGGAGAAAGTCCCAAGAAGACCTTCTGGTCAAAGGAAGTTCAGAAACCTGGGAAAGGTCCCAAGTGAAGTTAAGAGTGAGGGGCAGAGAGAAAGGCCCCAATCTTCAGATTTAAAAGAGACAAAAGCTGCAGAAAGCAGGTTTAAATTGAGAACAGCTTACAAGAGGCAAGAAGGCCCAAAGAGACACTGAAGGTCTGTAACTCTTTGCTATGGGCATGTGAAGCAGTGGAACTGCTGATGGCTGAGTCAGTGAGAGAGAGTGTGTGGAGGAAAACGGGAATGCACATGGTGATCCAGGGAAGAGAACATTGGAAGGACAGTTCAAAACCCTGGAGGTGAACCCTTGTGAAAGGCATCTGAGAGAAAACAACTGTTTGGGAGAAGATTCCAAAGTGAGTTCTTGGAGAATGGAGATTGGGAACTCTCGTGTGAAAGACGGAGAGCAGTGAAACTGGTTGGCTCAGTGTGACAAGCATCTGGGGGGAGTTGAGAAGAGATCCATAGCATTTGGTTAACCGGCATCTGTCACTTGGTTTCAGAGTGTGGTGTGTCTGACCACAGGGTACCATAGATTTACATGGATTGTATACTTACTGTGATCATTAGAGCATAAGATAGCTTTTGTAACTTGGGACTTTTATATACAAATCTATATATATCTGCAAAGATATATAGTTGTGAGTGAAGGAGTATTGTAATATAGTTCATCTCTTCTTGTTTAATAAATGCTTTATGCTTTTGTTAAAAGTTCATTAGCTGACTCTGGTACTCTATTCAGTAGCCACTCACCATGTTTCTAAACAAATGAAAGTTAGGATCTATCAAGCTGGATTCCATCCCAGGAACAGTCTTGTCCAGTGGTAACCTCAGCTGGGGTCATAACAAGGTGGAGGCTCTTGTGGGATTTGAAACGCAGACAGCAGGTGATTGGACGTGGAATAATAATTGGTGTGGGATTGGAAATCCTTGAACATTGGTGGGATCTGTGAATCCTTACAAAATGTGTACATGGAGGTAAAGAGGTACTGGACATAGGAATTGGAGTTGCTGTGGGGTATATTATGCTAGTTGGAATCCGAAATGGCCCGTGGGACTTCAGTTACAAATGAAGAAACTTGAATTGGAGGAAATTGGAGTTTACAAAATTATGAGTGGCATGGACAGAGAAGATAGTCAGAAGCTTTTTCCCAGGGTGGAAGAGTCAATTACTAGGGGACATAGATTTAAGGTGAGAGGAGAAAACTATAGAGGAGATGTGTGGAGCAAGTTTTTTTTATGCAGAGGGTAGTGAGAGTCTGGAATTCGCTGCCAGAGGAGGTGATGGAAACAGGTACGATAGTGGTGTTTAAGAGGCAGCTTGACAAATACATGAATAGGATGGGAATAGAGGGATACAGACCCCGGAAGTGCAAAATGTTTTAGTTGACGGGCAATATGATCGGCGCAGGCTTGGAGGGCCGAAGGGCCTGTTCCTGTGCTGTACTTTTCTTTGTTTGAAAAAGGGAAAGAAAGGGCAGAAAAGGAGAGAGAATTGGAATTGAAAAGGCTGGAAGCAAAGGAAAAACGAAAGGTAAGAGAAAGAGAATTTAGGAAGATGGAAGTGGAATTTCAGGCAAGAGAGAAGGAACAAGAAAGGGGATACCAGCTTAGAAGGCTGGACCTTATAAAAGAGATCTCAGATTCTAAGGAAGGTTCTGATGATGAAAAAAACCTCCAACCCAAAACCCAGTGGTGAGATGTTTAAGTTTGTGCAAGCTCTTCCTAAGGTTCGAGGAAAGGGATGTAGAGGCGTTCCTTATCTCATTTGAAAAGGTGACCAGGCAAATGGAGTGGCCAAAAGAAATCTGGACATTGCTTTTACAGTTTAGGCTGGTAGGTAGAGCTCATGAGGTTTATACTTCGCTTTCAGAAGAGGTGGATTATGATACAGTGAGAAAGGCTATTCTGAGTGCATGTGAGTCAGTCCCTGAGACATACAAGCAGAAATTTTGGAATAGGAAACAGCCTGGGTAGATCTATATTAAGTTTGAGAGGGTAAAGCAATGTAATTTTGACCATTGGATATGGGCATTCAAGGTAGACACAATATATGAAGCTCTTAGGGGAATAATTCTCTTGGAAGAATTTAAAGATTCACTTCCTCCTATAGTTAGAACCCATGTTGAAGACCAGAAGGTTAAAACAGCTAGACAGGCAGTGGAGATGGTGGATAATTATGAACTGGTCCATAAATCTAAACCCTTTTTCCGTCACCCCCACAGACCTGAGAAGGACAGAAGATGGGAAGGTGAAAGGGAGGCAAGTAGCCAGGGAAGAGAAGGGACAGCTGGGAATTCCCAGGAAATTTCTCTTCAGACTAGAAAGGAAGGTGCTGAGGGTGGAAGTGACATTCGAATGCCTAAGTGTTTTCATTGTAACAAGGTGGGACATGCTCAGACAGATTGCTGGAGGTTAAATGGTAGACCTACTGCAGTAGTAGGAATGCCTAAGGAATCCTCAAGAAAGGTTGCATCAGAAAAGGAAATGATTGGTAAAACTGTAGCAGTGGTACAGGTGAAACATATTCCTTCAGAACAGGCAGGAAAGGAAGATATGATTCAGGATAGTCCAGAGAATTCTTCTTTGATTACTGGTGAAGGAAATCAGGCTGACAGAGGGTCTGGATGTTTTGTGTCAAAGGGAGACGTATTCCTTTACTCCTCCAACAAAATAAGTAAACAGATTAAAATTTTGAGAGATACAGGGGCTGATCAATCACTGATGGTAGCTGATAATACAATTTTTAAATAAATGAAGGGATATTTGGATTTCAAAGGTATCTTAGTTTGTTTACAACTAGTCAGATAAGCAGGGCTAAGGAATGTGTTTATTTTTCCCAAGGGTTACTGACAATATTTTAGCACCGTGAAAGCTTTTATATTATGAGGAAGATAAAGTTTCAAAGACATGGAACAATTAAATTGGCATATTAAAAAGAAACATATATAATAGAGAATGAAAGGCTATGTGAGGGAAGGCCATGTAAGATCTAACAGGGGTATGTGAAATAGCCTTAATGAAGCCTCCAGCATAAGTCTGCTATATAATGAAACTGAAGTTGGGGAAAAACCATTTGGAATTCCACTGTCGAGTGGGTATTGAGTTAAATTGCTGGGTCTGTTTTAAATCAAATCTATTTTGAACCGTTGCCTGAAAGGGTGTTTTTAGATTAAGTAGTGAGTTTAGGAGTTATTATAGTAGTAAGTAATTGTAGTCTTGAAATTTTTTATATTCTGTTAATAAATATTTGAATTTAATTTTTAAAATCTCTAAAGGTCTAAGTGGACGTATTACTTCTGAATTCAGTGCACATATCTCGTAATAAATACAAATTGCAAAACCGTTGTGATAGCGTGGCCAAGTTTCCTTTGTGAACTTGGTCCACCTGGCACTCATCATTTGCCATGTCATAACAGGTCCAGATAGTTTTATGAAGGAAAAAGTACTAAAAAGGGATATTAAAAGATTTTATGAGCCTGTTTCTTTGTGTAAAGTTACATTACAAAATCATTTGGTAAATAGAATTGTTTTGATGGGAATTATTCCTAAATCACTGATTGAAGGGGTGGATTTTATTCTGGGTAATGACTTGGCTAGTGGAGACAGGAATGTGGCACTGACTGTATTGCAGCAGATTGATCATGTTGACCTTAGCCAACTTCAGAAAACTACTGTGGCCAAAAATGAAAGGCTTATTGCAGATAACAAGCAATTGAAGGAAAACCTATTAACGTAGAGAATCAATTTTCATGTATAAAAGAGGAGCTTGCTAATGAAAGAAGATGATTGGTTAGAACAATTGAGAATCAGTCACAAAGTAGAACACCTGACTGAGGACTTAAAATGTCTAAATGATAAACTTGTAGAAACAAACTTAAAAAAGGTCAAACTTCAGTTAAAACTGGATGAACTTCAAGCATCAATAGTTGCTATGAAACATTAGAGAAAATGCCTTAAGTAAATCAGAATAATTGGTTGAATACAGATTTAAAAACTAAAACTAACTGTTAGAACTTTGTCGTGAAAAGAGTAATGAGATTCTTGAACTGCTATGCAAACTGGACGAAAGGAAAGAGGAGTGTCACAGTTTGAAAGTTGTTCATGTGAATAAAAACTCTTTGCTGGATTGTGGTCCATTTGAGCAAAGAACTGATCCAAGTAAAATTACTGATTTATCAACTTCAGTAATGGATAATATGAAAACAGCTAAAGTGCCCATAGAATTGGAAATCAAGAATTGCCAACAAAAAGGGCTGAACACACAAAATAGTCTGGAAAAGCCAATGACCAGAGATTTGATTTTCACAAGCTTGCTGGCGCTAATGTACAAAATGCAGCAGTTGGAATCCAGGCAAGTGGACAGTTTGCAAAGGACCATTCTAAACCTGCAAAGGAGTGGAATGATATAGTTCATGGGTCATGTAAAAGAATTGAAGGGTTGAAATGAATTATGAAGCTCCACAGGGAGAATATAATTGACGCTGCTCAAACAGAAGTGGAAAAGACCTGTTTGAAGTGGGATTATGAGAAACAACAATATCATAAAAAGTTTAAAGGTCAAACCAAGCAGGAATATGAAACACATTTGTACAAACATAAGAAGCCATCTGAATAACAGGCTCTGCTTGCAGCTGCAGCTAGTAAATTAGTGAACTGGCTTAAACAGGTTTTCAGAAGCTAGCTTCACACAGCATAAAAGCAATCCATTTACAGTGCTGCTTTTGTCTGCACTGGAGTGCTGCTTTGGGAAACATTAGAGTGCTTCAGTTGAAGTTTGGTGAGAGAAGGAGTTCGGGGAAGAGGGAAGGAGGTGATCCTTTCATTTTCTACCTTTCCTCATCAATAAGAGCTGTGGCCTTGGTAAGTACATATGAACATACCAAGATACGAACAAGGAGCAGGAGTAGGCCATTCAGCCCCTCGAGCCTGCTCCACCATTTAATAAGATCATGGCTGATCTGATAGGAACCTGAAATCTGCATCCCACCTACCACTGATAACCCATCACCCCCTTGCTTACCAAGAATCTATCCACCTCTGTCTTAAAAATATTCAAAGGCTCTGCTTCCACCACCTTTTCAGGAAGAGAGTTCCAAAGACTCACAGCCCAATCAGTGAAAAGATTTTGCCTCATCTCTGTTTTAAATGGCCAACCCCTTTTATTTTTAAACAGTGACCCCTAGTTCTAGGTTCTCCCACAAGAGGAAACATCCTCTCCACATCCACCCTGTCAAGACCCCTCAGGATCTTATGTTTCAATCAAGTCACTTCTTACTCTTCTAAACTCCAGTGGATACAAGCCTAACCTGTCCAACCTTTCCTCATAAGACAACCTGTCCATTCCTGGTATTAGTCTGGTAAACCTTCTCTGAACTGCTAATACACTTACATCTTTCCTTAAATAAGGTGACCAATATTGTACACGGTACTCCAAATGTGGTCTGACCAATACCTTGTACAATTGAAGCATAACCTCCCTACTTTTGTATTCAATTCCCCTCGCAATAAATGATAACGTTCTATTAGCTTTCCTAATTACCTGCTGTACCTGCATATGAGCCTTTTGTGATTCATGCACTAGGACACCCAGATCCCTCTGCATTTCAGAGCTCTGCAATCTCTCACCATTTAAATAATAAGCTTTTCTTTTATTCTTCCTGCCAAAATGGACAATTTAACATTTTCCCACAACAAACTCCATCTTCCAGATCTTTGCCCACTCACTTACCCTATCTACATCTGTTTGTAGCCTCCATATGTCCTCTTAACAATTTACTTTCCTCCCTATCTTTGTGTCATCAGCAAATTTGGCAACCATCCCATCCATCCCTTCATCCAAGTCATTTATATAAATTGTAAAGAGTTGATGTCCCAGCGCTGATCCCTGTGACACACCATTCATTACATCTTGCCAACCTGAAAAAGACCCATTTATCCCTGCTCTCTGCTTCATCTTAGCTAGCCAATCTTCTATCCATTTCAATGTGTTACCCCCAATACCATGAGTTTTTATTTTCCGCAATAACCTTTGATGTGGCACTTTATCAAATGTCATCTGGAAATCTAAGTACAGTACATCCACCGGTTCTCCTTTATACACAGAGCATGTTACTTCCTCAAAGAAACCCAATAAGTTGGTTAAACATGATTTCCCTTTCTCAAAACCATGTTGACTCTGCCTGATTACATTGAATTTATCCAAATGCCCTGCTATAGCTTCTTTAAAACCAGATTCTGACATTTTCCCTCTGACAGATGTTAAGCTAACTGGCCTGTAGTTTTCTGCTTTCTGTCTCCCTCCCTTTTTGAATAATGAAGCTCCATTTGCTATCTTCTAATCTAATGAGACCTTCCCCGAATCTAGGGAGTTTTGGAAAATTAAAACCAATGCATCAACTATCTCACTAGCCACTTCTTTTAAGACCCTAGGATAAAGTCCATCAGGACCCGGGCAGTTGTCAGCCTGCAGCTCCAACAATTTACTCAGTACCACTTCTCTGGTGACTGTAATTTTCCTGAGTTCCTCCTTCCCTTCCATTTCCTGGTTTATAGCTATTCTGGGCAGTTACTTGTATTGTCTATAGTGAAAACTGATGCAAAATACCTGTTCAATTCATCTGCCATCTCTTTGTTTTCCATTATCAATTCTCCAGACTCACTTTTTATAGGACCAACCCTCACTTTGTTAACTCTTTGCTTTTTTCAATATTTATAAAAACTCTATCTGTTTTTATATTTCTTGTTAGCTTTCTCTCATACTCTGATATTTATTATTAGTCTTTTAGTCATTCTTTGCTATTCCTTATATTCTGTCCAATCTTCTGGCCTTCCACCTATCTTTCCACAATTATATGATTTTTCTTTAAGTTGATACTATCTTTAACCTTTCCAGTTAATCATGGATGGTGTGTCCATCCCTTAGACTTTTTCTTACTCGTTGGAGTGTATCTATTCTGTGCATTCTGAAATATCCCCTTAAATATTAGGCATTGCATCTCGATTGACCTATTCCTTAACCTAATTTGCCAATTCACTTTTGCCAGCTCAGCTTTCATGCCCTCATAATTGCCCTTATTTAAATTTAAAAACTTAGTCTCAAACCCACTCCTCTCCCCCTCAAACTGAATGTAAAATTCCATCATATTATGGTCACTGCTACCTTCGGGCGCCTTCACTATGAGATCATTAATTACTCCCATCTCATTGCACAATACCAGGTCTAGTATAACCTGCTCTCTGGCTGGCTCCAGAACATGCTGTTCTAAAAAACTATCCCAAAAACATCCTCATCTAGGCTATCTTTCCCCATCTGGCTTTTCCAGTCTATATGTGAAATAAAATTTCCCATGATAATCACCGTGCCTTTCTGACAAGCTCCCATTATTTCTTCCTTTATGCTCAATCCTACCATGTGGTGACTATTAGGGGGCCTGTACACAACTCTCGCAAGTGACTTCTTGCCTTTACCACTTTTCATCTCTGCCCAACCAGTTTCCACATCCTAGTTTCCTGAACGTAGGTCACCCCTCTCTATTGTGCTAATACCATCATTAACTAACAAAGCCACCCCTCCACCTTTTCATCACTTCCTCTCCTTCCTAAATATCCTGTACCCTTTGATATTCAGGTTCCAATCCATGTCCTCCAGCAGCCATGTCTCCGCAAATGGCTATCAAATCATAATTATTTATTTCCATGTGCCCTCTCAATTCATCTGTTTTGTTTCGAATGCTACGCGCATTCAGATACAGAGTTTTTAGTTTTATCCATTTATTCTTTTTATGACCTCTCGTTTCATCTTCTGTTGGAGATTAGTACTTTCTATCTCTTCCTGTCACGGTCTGTGTGTCATTTCCCATAATCATACCTTTTCCTTTTGTCTTTTCTCTACTCTTTGGTTTACCACATCTTTCCAAGTTTGATCCCTTGGCCCCCACTACTTAGTTTAAAATCCTCGCGAATTCCCTAGTTCTGCAGCTCGTAAGAAGACCGGTCCCAGCACAGTTCAGATGTAGACCGTCCGAATGGTACAGATCCCACTTTCCCCTGTACTGGTGCCAGTGCCCCACAAACCGGAACCCACTTCTCCCACACCGGTCTTTGGGCCACACATTCATTTCTCTAATCTGATTTGTCCTGTGCCAATTTGTTCAGGTAATAATCCAGAGGTTATTACCTTTGAGGTTCTGCTTCTTAAAATGACCTCCTCCTTCTCCTACTTCCCATGTCTCTATGCATGAGTAGGGTGCAGAAGGACTAACTGGGAAATCACTCTCCTGCTGTTGTCTATGATTCTAAAGTATCTCCCAGTCTAGCCGCTCCAGGTTACTCACTTGATTGCTTCAGGATGGTTTTCAATTCTTGATAAAATTGACTGAAAATCAAATTTCTCGGTTTCAAGATTGCTCAAGATGTTCACTTCAGGTTTCTGAGTTCCTCCCTTCTCCAGGGATTTGACACAGAGCTGTCTGATCGCCTCAGTAACCCTATTTTCATTGTATTCTGATTTAAGATGCCGTTTATGAGCCTCAAGGTCACTGTCGATCTTAGTGCGGACAAACCAAACATTCTTCCCCATGTCCTGGAGAGTCTTTGCGAGTTGGCCATGGTGATCTTTGAAGATTTCAGAAGTGATGATTATGAAGATCGCATAATTTTTGCCATTCACTTGCTTCAGGTAATGCTCTGGTTTCAGGTTTGCACTGATCTCGGGGAGTTCCCAAATCCTGATGCTGGGATACCCGGGGAAGGAGTACACAACAGGCTTGGTGCACGAGTCTCTCAGCCCTGTCTTTGCTGCTGCTTCATTGTCATCCTGCAGCTCTCTCAGTGCATTGATCAAGGAAGATTTGCCAGACCAGCGATCGCCAAAGACGGCCAGATCCAGTCACTACATCAGCATCACTACACTTGTTCGATGAATACTGTCCACTTGTGTCCTCAGTCATTCCCCTGGTTCTAAACAAAAAGACACAAGATCTTGTCATGTCTTCAGAAACAACTTAATGCATTTCACAGGCAATCCATCACCTGTTGGTTTTTCACTTAGATTGTCAGTGTGTGGGTGAATCTCTACATTTATTTTTTATTATTCATTTTAGGGCGTCACTGACAAGGCCAGCATTTATTGCCCAGCCCTGATTGTTCTTGAGAAAGTGATCATGAGCCTCCTTCTTGAAGACAACTAAATGCCTTGCCCAGCCATTTCAGAGGGCAGAATAGAGTCACCCACGTTGCTGTGAGACTGGAGTCACATGTAGGCCAGACTGGGTAAGGACAGCAGATTTCCTTCCCTAAAGGAATTTAGTGAAGTGGATGGATTTTTACAACAATCCTACAACTTCATGGTCACCATTACAGATCATTGAGTTGAAACATTAACTCTATGGGCAGTGTTGAGCTACAGAATTCCCAGATAAAGCTCTTGCACTGCCAGCCCTACCCCACCAAATGCTATTTAACATCCTGACCATTTCACGTGCTGATTTACTTGGATTGAAAGGTGACCTCTAAGAGTTAAGAACATATGAAATAGGAGCAGGAGTCTGACACACATCCTGAAAACTTGTTCCACCTTTCAGTAAGAGCCCAGCTGATTTTCCTTTTGATGCACTGTCCCCATATCCCTTAACCCCCTCAGTGGCCAAAAATCTATCGATCGATCTCCATCTTGAACATACTCAACAACTGAGCTCTCTGGGGTAAGGTTTATATTCCTTTGAGTGAGGAAATTTCTCCTCATCTCAGTTGGAAATAATCAGCCCGTTATTCTGGGACTGTGTCCCGTGTGTTCAAGACGATCCAGCCCCAGGGAACAGCCTCTCAACCGCTACCCTCTCAAGCCCTGAAGAATTGACATATCGGAATGAGGTCACCTCTCATTCTTCTAAAGTTAACACAACACAGGGCCGCCCTGCTCAATATTGTTGATCAAATCCATACATACTTGTTCATTTCATTAACCTTCTTTTCCAGGATAACACGGAGGAGGGGGAATTGATAGATATCAGTGTTGATGCTGCACACGAGGAATATCAATGAAGATTGCAAGTCTTCCTTAGCCAGAAAGTCATAACACGAGGAGGTAATCGATTGAAAAATATTCTCAAGTTGTCTTACGGTGTTAATTGTGGATGGGTACCGCTGCACATCGGTGTCAATCTTGGTGCGGACAAAATAACAAGCCTTGCCCATGGTCTGGCCCTCTTTGGCGAACTTCACATATTCAGAAGCAAACGTATCCAGTGAAGAAACGATGATGAGCAGGTCATACGGGTCCAATTCACTGCCACTTGGGTAGTCGGAGTGAAACTCGCAGATGGTAACGTTCGGGTATTTGGGATGAGTGAATTTCTTTCCAGGACCGTGTGGGGATTCAGTGTTCTCATCACCCAGGAGTGCTCTGATCAGAGATGTCTTCCCTGCACCAGGTGGTCTGGCCACAGCAATCCAGACCGCGTCTGGCTTTTTAGAGCTGATCCAGGAGCCCATGGTGGATTGGTCACCAGACTACCTCAATCACAATTCCAATATCGTCCCCCTAGCAAAATCACAGGAAAAGAAACATCTTATTTATCAAAACCAGGACAGGTACAGCACGGGGTTAGATACAGAGTAAAGCTCCCTCCACACTGTCCCCATCAAACACTCCCCAGGACAGGTACAGCACGGAGTTAGATACAGAGTAATGCTGCCTCTACACCATCCCCATCAAACACTCCCAGGACAGGTACAGCACGGGGTTAGATACAGAGTAAAGTTCCCTCTACACTGTCCCCATCAAACACTCCCAGGGCAGGTACAGCACGTGGTTAGATACAGAGTAAAGCTCGCTCTACACTGTCCCCATCAAACACTCCCAGGACAGGTACAGCACAGGGTTAGGTACAGAGTAAATCTCCCTCTACACTGTCCCCATCAAACACTCCCAGGACAGGTACAGCACGGGGTTAGATACAGAGTAAAGCTCCCTCTACACTGTCCCCATCAAACACTCCCAGGACAGGTACAGCACGTGGTTAGATACAGAGTAATGCTGCCTCTACACCATCCCCATCAAACACTCCCAGGACAGGTACAGCACGGGGTTAGATACAGAGTAAAGCTCCCTCTACACTGTCCCCATCAAACACTCCCAGCACAGGTACAGCACCGGGTTAGATACAGAGTAAAGTTCCCTCTACGCTGTCCCCATCCAGGACAAAGCAGCCCACTTGATTGGCACCACATCCACAAACATTCACTCCCTCCACCACCGACGCACAGTCGCAGCAGTGTGTGTACCATCTACAAGATGCACTGCAGGAATTCACCAAGGCTCCTTAGACAGCACCTTCCAAACCCATGACCACTACAAACTAGAAGGACAAGGGCAGCAGATAGATGGGAACACTGCCACCTGGAAGTTCCCCATCAAGTCACTCACCGTCCTGACTTGGAAATATATCGGCCGTTCCTTCACTGTCGCTGGGTCAAAATCCTGGAACTCCCTCCCTAACAGCACTGTGGGTGTACCTACACCACATGGACTGCAGCGGCTCAAGAAGGCACCTCACCATCACCTTCTCAAGGGCAACTAGGGATGGGCAATAAATTCTGGCCCAGCCAGCGACACCCACATCCCAGAAATGAATGAATGAATAAAAAAGACTGGGCTCTCTTCAGGGCCAAAAGTGACAGCCTTAGGCCCGTCTGTGAATTTGTGTGATATACGGTGCGGAATAATCGGATTTAAGGGCAGCCATTAATCCTGCAGGATGCCCCTGATGCTCCTATTTCAGCACCAAGATTGCCTGGTGAGAAAATGGCTTGGGCCCTACTTACAAGTTTGCCAACAAGACCAATCTTATAGCACGTGGAACTGTAAGAATCCCAACACCTATATTGACCAGTGAAGGTCGGCTTGTGGTAGATCGTGGTAGAGAATCCCCTGTCAGATTTCTCCACTAGTACGTCAGGGAAGGGGAGTTCATTTGACTACACCAGTTTAAAGGTGAATTTCAGCACTGGATGGAGCCCATTAAGACATGTAGGGAAATTATTACACGCAGCTGAGGATTTAAACATAGCAAACATATCATCCACACATTGGAAATATGCGAGGGGTAGGAGGTTGGGTGTCATTCTATCGAAGACACGTTTCTCATGGAACCCAACAAAGATGTTAGCGAGAGCTGGGCCTGGAGGGGATCCCACGGCAACACCATCTATTTGAACACACATGGTGCTATTGAAACTGATCTCAACTGCACGAGTTGCCAAGTTCAATGAATACTGATTGACGCAATGTGGTAGGTCTACATCGCCATGATATAGTGCTGCAGCGCAAATATCTATGACTTCCTGAAGTGGAACATTGGTGAATATGCTAGCAATGTCAAATGAGCACATGGACACAGCATTGCTATCGATGTGCAAGTCCTGTCCAGCCTTCGCAAATGTATATGTGTAAAACTTGCTCAAAACTGGTTGTAACAATTCGCCCAAACATTTGACCAATTCATGTTGTGCAGAGCCGGTCACAGAGAAGATGGGGCATAGAAGGACATCACTTTTGGGTATCTTGGGCAGTCCATACATACGGGGATGTAGTGAACCGTGAGGATGAACCCTGTCATATATATATCACGCAGTAGCTCATCTCTCTTACACAAGTCCTGCAAGCGTTTTTTTATCTTACATTCAAGCAAGGCTGTCTGGTCATATTGAGCAGAAGAGCCAATTGATATGGATTTGGACGTGTCATTAAGAATGGCGTGGATTTTGTTGATATACAACATTAGATGTGATTCCGTGATTGGCTAACATTTGCTAAATAATCCTCAATGTGCAAGAATTACGCTGACATTTAAGATTATCAGTTGGGCTCACAATGTGGTGTATTTGCGTGCGTTGGAAGCTACATATATTAATACACGGGGCCCTGTTCTTTGCAGACAGAAAGAACATGTGTACACATTGCACCTGTTTTAGCTAAACAAAATAAGTGACAGCATTTGCTGATGTCATTCCTCAGGACAATGCTTTGACCAATCAGGGTCAAGCCACCTGGTTTAAATTTCAAACAATTCTTGGCAATCAATTGTCTGTCACCATCAAGTGGTGTATTCTCCATGGCAATGCCTCTACCAGAGTCCAGTTGCCAACCAGTCAGCACTCTCTTCTCATGCAGTATAAATTGTTGTCTTCCCCTTGTATTGGTATACTTGTGAGGTGTCCCGATGATTACAAGATGGAAAGCTTCAATGTGTCTCTTTTTACAGCAATACTCAAGGTCTAGATCATTTGTATATATCAGGAAAAGCAATACTGACCCCTGGGGAACTCCACTACAAACCTTTCTCCAGCACAAAAAATATCCATTAGTCATTACTCACTGTTTCCTATTACTCAGCTGATTTCGTATCCATGTTGCTACTGTTCCTTTTATTCCATAACTTTTCCCATAACTGATTCCCAATAACTTTTCTCACAAGTCTGTTGTGCAGCACTGTATTGAATGCCTTTTGAAAGTCCATGTACACCACATCAACAGCATTACCCTCATCAACCCTCTCTGTTACCTCTTCAAAAGCTCCAGCAAGTTAGTTAAACACAATTTCCTCTTTAGAAATCCATGCTGGCTCATCCTAATCGATACACGTTTTTCCAAGCGACAACTAATTCTATCCTGAATAATTGTTTCTAGAATCTTACCCAGCACTGAAGTTAAACTGACTGGTCTGTAATTGCTGGGCTTATCCTTACAACCTTTTTTGAACAAGGGCATAATGTTTGCAATTCTCCAATCCTCTGGCACCTCCCCTGAGTCTAGGGAAGACTGAATCCAGTGCCCCTGCAATTTCTACTCTCACTTCCTTCAATATCCTTGGATGCATCTCATCTGGTCCCGGTGCCTTGTCAACTTTAAGTACCGATAGTCCATTCAACACTTCCTCCTTATCAATTCTGAACACTTCCAGTGACAGAGTTTCCTTCTCTGTCACCATGGCCGTAGCATCTGGCTCCTTGGTAATGACAGATGCAAAGTTTCATTTAACACCTCAGTCATGGCCCTTTCGTCCATGTATAAATTCCCTTTTAGGTCCCTAATTGGCCCTACTCATCCTTTTACCCCCTTTTACTATTTATATGTCTATATAAGACTTTAGGATTCCCCTTTATGTTGGCTGCCAGTCTTTTCACCTCTCCTCTGAACCTTCTGTATTCCTCTAGGTTCTCAATTGTATTTTCTACCTGATACCTGTCATAAGCACACTTTTTCTTCCTTATCTTAACTTCAATCTCCTTTTTCATCCAGCGAGCTCTGGACTTGTTTGCCCTACCTCTCCCTTTTGATGGAGTAAGGGGAACAGCTGTGTCTGCGGCTGTAGACTTGACTCCTGGATGGTCTGTTGCCTCCCTAGTGCCAGGGTCAAGAATATCACTGAACAGCTGCAGGGCTTTCTAAAGGGGGAAGGCAAACAGACAGAGATCGTGGTACATATTGGTACCAGTGACATAGATAGAAAGAGGGATGAGGTCCTGCAAGCAGAATTTAGGGAGCTAGGAAACAGATTAAAAAACAAGACCTCAAAGGTAGTAATCTCTGGATTACTTCCAATGCCACGTGCTAGTGAAATAGGAGGCTAGTCCAGGTGAATGTGTGGCTGCAGAGATGGTGCAGGAGGAAGGGCTTTAGATTTCTGGTACATTGGGACTGTTTCTGGGGGCGGTGGGACCTGTACAGGGCGGACAGGTTACACCTGAACCGGAATGGGACCAACATCCTTGCAGGGAGGTTTGCTAGTGCTGTTGGGGAGGGTTTAAACTAACTTGGCAGGGGGATGGGATCCTGAGAGGAGGTTCAGCAGGGGGAGATGCACAGCCAAAATTAGAAGAGAGAGCAAGTGAGTCTGGAAGGCATAGAAATGATACGTCAGTTAAGGCACAAGAGAGTTTGGCAAGGTTGGATGGTATTTATGATATGATGGTATTTATGGTATGATGAGTTGAGGGCACAAATTAACACCTGGAAGTATGATGTAATTGCTGTCACAGAGACATGGTTGAGAGAGGGGCAGGATTGGCAGCTCAATATTCCAGGATATAAGATCTTCAGGCGAGACAGGGAAGGAGATAAAAGAGGAGGGGGTATTGCAATATTGATCAAGGAATCAATTACAGCAGTAAGGAGGGATGACATCTTAGAAGGCTCCTCAAATGAAGCCACATGGGTAGAACTGAAAAACAAAAAAGGAGCAATCACATTGCTGGGAGTGTACTATAGGCCCCCAAACAGTCAGAGAGAAATAGAAGAGCAGGTATGTAGGCAAATTTCAGAGAAGTGTAAAAATAAAAGGGTAGTAATAGTGGGGGATTTCAACTTCCCCAACATTAACTGGGTTAGTCATAGTGTGATAGGTGTAGAGGGAGCGGAATCCTTAACATGCATCCAGGAGAGCTTTTTAATCCAGTACGTAGAAGGTCCTACAAGAGATGGGGTGGTCCTGGACTTAATTTTAGGGAATGAAGCTGGGCAAGTGGTAGAGGTATCAGTGGGGGAGCATTTTGCAGATAGTGATCATAACTCTGTTAGATTCAAGGTTGTTATGGAAAAGGACAAAGATGGGCCAGAAATCAGAGTTCTAAATTGGGGGAAGGCCGATTTTAATAAGATCAGATATGATTGGGCCAGAGTGGACTGGGAGCAGCTACTTTTAGGTAAATCTGCATCAGAGCAGTGGGACTCATTCAAGAAGGAAATAGGGAGAGTACAGGGGCAACATATTCCAGTAAAGACAAAGGATGGGACCAACAAATCCAGGGAACCCTAGACGTCAAGGGATATACAGGATTGGATAAAGAGAAAAAGGGAGGCTAATGGCAGATACCAAGAGCTCAAAACAGCCGAAGCCCTAGAGGGGTATAGGATGTGTATGGGGAAACTTAAAAAGGAAATTAGGAGAGCAAAAAGGGGGCTTAAAAAAACACTGGATTTTCCTTTTTTTTACCTGGCAAAGTTATTTTACAAGTATATTAAGAGTCAGAGGATAACTAGGGAAAGAGAAGGGCCCATTAAGGGCCATAGTGGTAATTTCTGTGTGGAGCCAGAAGACGTAGGTAGGATTCTAAATGAATACTTTGTGTTGGTGTTCACAAGTGAGAGGGACGATGTGGGTGTGGAAATCAGGCAGAAGGACTGTGATATAATTAAAGAAATTAGCATAGAAAGGGAGGAGGTTCTAAGTGGTCTGGCAGGCTTAAATGTAGATAAATCTCCAAACCCGGATGAAATGTATCCCAGGCTGTTGAGTGAGGCAAGGGAGGAGATAGCAGGGCCGCTGGCAATAATTTTCAATACCTCTCTGGCCACAGGAGAGGTGCCAGAGGACTGGAGGACAGCCAATGTGGTACCGTTATTCAAGAAGGGAGGAAGGGATAAACCAGGGAACTACAGACCAGTCAGTCTAACCTCAGTGGTGGGGAAACTATTGGAAGCAATTCTGAGAGACAGAATTAATCTACACTTGGAGAGGCAGGGATTAATCAAGGACAGTCAGCATGGTTTTGTTAAGGGGAGGTCATGTCTGACCAATTTGATTGAATTTTTTGAAGAGGTGACCAGGTGTGTAGATGAGGGCAATGCATTTGACATAGTCTACTTGGACTTCAGCAAGGCTTTTGATAAGGTCCCGCATGGGAGACTGATAACGAAGGTAAGAGCCCATGGGATCCAAGGCAAGTTGGCAAATTGGATCCAGAATTGGCTGAGTGGCAGGAAGCAGAGGGTGATGGTCGAGGGGTGTTTTTGTGACTGGATGTCTGTGTCCAGTGGGGTTCCACAGGGATCGGTGTTGGGTCCCTTGCTGTTTGTGGTATATATAAACAATTTAGATTTGAATGTAGGAGGGTTGATCAGTAAGTTCACGGATGACACGAAAATTGATGGGGAGGTAAATAGTGAGGAGGATGGCCTTAGATTACAGGAGGATATAGACAGACTGGTCAGATGGGCTGATCAGTGGCAAATGGAAATTAATCCGGATAAGTGTGAGGTGATGCACTTGGGCAGGACAAACAAGGCACGGGAATACACGATGAATGGTAGGACCCTGGGAAGTACCGGGGATCAGAGGGACCTTCGTGTGCATGTCCACCGGTCTCTTAAAGTAACGGGACAGGTAGATAAGGTGGTTAAGAAGGCTTATGGGATACTTGCCTTTATTAGCCGAGGCATAGAATATAAGAGCAGGGATGTTATGCTGGAACTGTATAAAACGCTGGTTAGGCCACAGCTAGAGTATTGTGTGCAGTTCTGGAATCCGCATTATAGGAAGGATGTGATTGCACTAGAGAGAGTGCAGAGGAGATTTACCAGGATGTTGCCTGGGCTGGAGAGTTTTAGTTATGAGGAGAGATTGGATAGACTGGGGTTATTTTCTCTGGAGCAGAGGAGATTGAGGGGGGGCATGATTGAGGTGTATAAAATTATGAGGGGCATAGATAGGGTAGGCAGGAAGGCACTTTTCCCCTTGGTGGAGGGATCAATAAACAGGGGGCATAGATTTAAGGTAAGGGGCAGGAGGTTTAGAGGGGATGTGAGGAAGAATTTTTTCACCCAGAGGGTGGTGAGAATCTGGAACTCACTGCCTGAAAGGATGGTAGAGGCAGAACCCCTCATAACATTTAAGGAGTATTTGGATGTGCACTTGCGATGCCTTGGCATACAATGCTATGGGCCTAGTGCTGGAAATGGGATTAGAATAGTTAGGTACTTGTTTGACTGGTGCAGACGCGATGGGCCAAAGGGCCTTTTTCTGAGTTGTAGACCTCTATGACTCTATGAGAAGCGACGTACACCTGGTGAGCTGCACATGGCTCGAGACTTCGAGGTCTGTTTGCCCACCTTGCTTCGGACAGCATTCGCGATCATCAGCGCCAGGATTCACAGACAGAACCACATCACTTTTAGAGGGGCTCACGGGCAGGTCTCTACCTACCAGACCAGCTGTAAGGTGGGGGTGGCTTTGTACAGCTGCAGGACTAGGGCTTGTCTGGGGAAGGGGGAGAAGTGGTCTCAGGCAAGGGAAGAGGCTGCAGGGTGAGGGCTGTACTGGGGAAGGAGGGTATCCCAGGGTGGGTGTGGGGGGCACATGTTGATCTGTACAAGAGGGTGAGGGCTGAGGAGGCAGTCTCCAGAGGAGATGAGGCCAGATGGAGATGTGAGGGTGTGTGTGTGTGAGAGAGTGAGTGGTGATGTCCCTTGAGCTGGCAGTGAGTGAGATGCCAGTGAATGTGTGATGGGCTTGTGAGTGGGTGAGTTTAGGGTGATGAGATGGTTTCCTTACCTCTATTTGCATTGGATGGACAACCTCTTCTGTGCAGCATTGGCACTAACCGCCAGTACCATCACCTACCAGGCCAGAACAGTAATGTTGCTGCCAATCCTGCGGACAGAGAAGGGGGTAGAGGACATCATAGTGGGTCTCCATGGCACCCAAGAGGCGCTTGAAGAACGTGTCACTAAACCGGGGGGCTGCAGTTTTCTTGCCTTTTGGGGCCGTGTCTCATTTGCAGCCGCCCTGGGCTGGAAGCTGTGAGAGGTGTACGCGTGGCTGCACTTTAAACATGGCACCCGGCGTGGGGAAGCGAGGAGGTGACGGTGTGGTGGGTGAATCAGGAATGCGTTATTAATGTTTCGGGTTTGGGACAATATGGTGTGAGAAGCCGCCATTGCAGCTGGCGGGTAAAACGTTGTTTTACCCTCCTCCTGCCATTGCACTCAGTGAAAATGTGGGACGATTCCACTCAATGTCACTTTAATGCAGGGGTTGGGTGTGGAGAGTCTGCAGAGTCCTGAGGATCCACTAGAGTGCGCTGTAAGCTAGTGGAATTGTCCAGCCATGACATTGCAGAGTGAGAAAGGAACTAAGGGGGGGTCTCCACCCCAGGTCACAGGCTTTTTGCCATGAGGGACAAGGAAGTTCTTGTTATTTAAACCTTCACCTTAATCTCTCAATTTCAAATCTGACGCAGTTTAAGTTTTCAACTACAAACCCCTCTGTCCTTGGAAACTCCCCTCTTGTCTCCAGCCGCCCTCTGCTCTCCAAACTCCTTGAGCTTGTTGTCACCTCCCAAATCCATTCCCATCTCTCCTGGAACTCCATGTTTGAATCCCTCCAAACAGGTTCCTGCCCCTCTCACAATCCCGAAACGGCTCTTATCAAAGTCCCAAATGACATCCTGTGTGACTGTGACAAAGATAAACTTTCCCCCCCCTCGTCCTTCTCCACCTGTCTGCAGCCTCTGACCCGGTTTGACCACACCATCCTCCTCCCAACACCTCTCCACTGTCGTCCAGCTGGGTGGGACTGCTCTCACCTGCTTCCATTCTTACCCATCTCATCGTGGCCAGAGAATCACTTGCAACGGCTGCTCCTCCTGCTCCCACACCCTCCCCTATGGTGTCCCTGCTCCAACCCAATTCCCTAGCAACCAACTCTGTTTGGCTCCCTGACAACAGGCTGAGATTAAGCCACATCAGCCACACACAGATGCTGTCAGACCTGCTGAGTTTTTCCAGCTATTTTTGTTTTTGTTTCAGATTTCCAGCATCCGCAGTATTTTGCTTTTATCTTAGTGTTCACTTTGCTGCCACTTATCTTCCAGGAATGCCTACCTTGAAGAAGTACTGCTCTTCTCTCAGACAGGACTTCCGCTTGTCTCTTTTGCCCTGTTCGCCTTCATTGCTATCCACTTCCCTCCTGGTGTTTGACAAGGTGTTTACTAAAACTCGCTTTCACAGCCATATCTCCTTTCTCAGTGACTGTCTCCGTCTTTGGCAATCTCTCCTTTGCCTCCACCTATCACCGACCTTCTACCCAGCTTCACATGTCCCACCCCCTTTGAACAGTATACTTCACCACATTTCTGCTTCTCTTTAGTTCTGATGAAGTCATTCGGACTCGAAACGTTAACTCTGTCTTCCTCTCCACAGATGCTGTCAGACCTGCTGAGATTTTCCAGCTATTTTTATTTTTGTTTCAGATTTCCAGCGTCCGCAGTATTTGGCTTTTATCTGAGATTAAGCCAGCCTGTTTGCCACCTTGATGTCGCATTCAACCCTGAGATCAGCTCCTGACCTCATACTCGCGTCATTTCTACAACCCCCTATTTTCATCTCCGTAACATCGCCTGATTCTGTCACTACCTCAGCTGATCCGCTGCTGAAACCCTCATCCGTGTCTTTGTTACCTCTAGACTCGACAATTCCAACATTCTCCTGCTGCTTTCCCACATTCTAACCTCCGTAAACCTGAGGTCATCCAAAACTCTGCTACCTGGTGTCTTTAACACTTACCAAGTCCCGGTCCCCTATCACATCAGGATTTGCTGACTCACACTGACCCCAGTTCAGCAATCTCACACATCGAGCGAGTAAATGGGCCCTTCCCCGTAGTCAATTTAGGAGCTGGCTCTGGTTTTGATTTGACCCAGCACTTAACCAAGATAGAGCAGAGATTACATGATCCAACATCTCAATTTTATAATTCCTTCCTTCTTTTCAAATCCCTCCATGGCCTCACCCCCCAAGTCTCTGTAACCTCCTCCAGCCGCACAGCACCCTGAACATCTTCGATTTTAATCATTCCACCATTGGTGGCCCTGCCTTCAGCTGCCTGGGCCCCAAGCTCTGGAATTCCCTCCTTAAACCTCTCCACGTCTCTCTCCTCCTTTAAGACACTTCTTAAAACCATTGTGTTTGAATTAATATCTTCTTATGAGGCTCAGCATCAAACTCTCTCCTCCACCGACGCACAGTGGCAGCAGCATGTGTACCAGCTACAAGATGCACAGCAGGAATTCACCAAGGCTCCTTAGACAGCATCTTCCAAACCCACGACCACTACCATCTAGAAGGACAAGGGCAGCAGACACATGGGGAACACCACCACCTGGAAGTTCCCCTCCAAGTCACTCACCATCCTGACTTGGAAATATATCGGCTGTTCCTTCACAGCCGCTGGGTCAAAATCCTGGAACTCCCTCCCTAACAGCACTGTGGGTGTACCTACACCACATGGACTGCAGCGGTTCAAGAAGGCAGCTCACCACCACCTTCTCAAGGGCAACCAGGGATGGACAATAAATGCTGGCCCAGCCAGCGACACCCACATCCCAAGAATTATTTTTGAAATTTAGGTATTGAGCTGTGTTTGCACTCACCCTGTGTGATGTTTCTGGGATAGCCTCCCAGACTGTCAAAGGTACAATCGGTACAGTCAGTCATGTCTAGAGCCTTGTTTGTCTGTGTTCTCATTCCAGTAGCATCCAGACCCTTCACTCCTGCTCTCCCCTCTCTCAGGTCCAGAGGGGTCACCAATGGAATCTGTGAAACCTGACACTATTTTAATTTCTAAATGTGGAAGATCAGCAGAGGCTGATTTAACTATTTTCATAATTGCTGAAAAAAGAGACTTTTTTTGTCAAAGCTTTTTTTCCTCGCATTGATCAGGACAATTCGCAAGAAAATACCAATGTCAGGGGAATCAATAACTGTATGAGAAGAGACTGCTGAATTGTTGGCGAGTGGACTCTCATTGGTTGAGGTGTTGCCATGGAGAATGCACCAGTTGATGGTCACTGCACAGAGTCCTGTGTATTATTATATTAAAATAACCATAAGACGTAGGAGCAGAAGTAGGCCATTCGGCCCATTGAGTCTGCTCTGCCATTCATTATGATCCTGGCTGATCTGATAATCCTCAACTCCACTTTCCTGCCTTTTCCCCATACCCCTTGATTCCTTTACTGATTAAAAATCTGTCTATCTCAGCCTTGAATATACTTGAACGACCCAGCCTCTACAGCCCTCTGAGGTAAAGAATTCCACAGATTCATTACCCTCTAAGAGAAGAAATTCCTCCTCATCTCGGTTTTAAATGGGTGACCCCTTACTCTGAGATTATGCCCTCTGGTCCTAGACTCTCCCACAAGGGGAAACCTCTCAGCATCTACCCTGTCATGTCCCCTAAGAATCTTATATGTTTCTATAAGGTCACCTCTCATTCTTCTAAACTCCAATGAGTACAGGCCCAACCTACTCAACCTCTCCTCATAAGAAAATCACTCCATACCTGGGATCAACCTAGTGAACCTTCTCTGGACTGCCTCCAATGCCAGTATATCTTTCCTTAGGTAAGGGGACCAAAACTGTTCACAGTATTCTAGGTGTGGTCTAACTAGTGCCTTGTATAGTTTTAGCAGGACTTCCCTATTTTTATACTCCATTCCCTTTGAAATAAAGGCCAACGTTCCATTTGCCTTCCCTATTACCTGCTGAACTTGTGTGCTAGCTTTTTGTGATTCATGCACGAGGACCCCCAAATCCCTCTGTGCTGAAGCTTTCTGCAGTCTTTCTCCATTTAAATAATATTCAGCTCCTTTATTCTTTCTCCCAAAGTGCATAACCTCGCACTTTCCCACATTATATTCCATCTGCCACATTTTTGCCTACTCACCTAACCTGTCTATATCCCTGTTGTAGACTCTGTGTCATCTTCACCACTTGCCTTCCCATCTATTTTTGTGTCGTCCACTAACTTGGCGATAGTACATTCACTTCCCTCATCCAAGTCATTAATATATATTGTAAATAATTGTGGTCCCAGCACTGATCCCTGTGGCACTCCACTAGTTACAGGTTGCCATCTGAAAACGCCCCCCTTATCCCAACTCTCTGTCTCCTATTAGTTAGCCAATCCTCTATCCATGCTAATATAATACCCCCAACACCATGGACTCTTATCTTATTAAGTAGCTTTATGTGTGGTACCTTATTAAACGCCTTTTGGAAATCCAAATATATTACATCTGCTGGTTCCCCTTTATCTATCCTGCTTGTTACCTCCTCAAATAATCCTAATAAACTTGTCAGGCATGATTTCCCCTTCATGAAGCCATGCTGACTCTGCTTGATTATATTATGTATTTCTAAATGCTTTGTTATTACATCTTTGATAATTGATCCTAAAATTTTCCCAATGACAGATGTTAAGCTAACTGGCCTATAATTACCTGTTTATCTCCCTCCCTTTTTGAATAAGGGTGTTACATTGGCAGTTTTTCAATCACCTGGGACTTTTCCAGGATCTCTAGGAAAATTACTACCAGTGCATTCACTATCTCTGCAGCTATTTCCTTTAATATCCTGGAATGCAACCCATCAGGTCCAGATGACTTATCGGCCTTTAGCTCCATTAGTTTCCCTGGTACTTTTTCTCTAGTGATAGTTATTGTATTTATTTCTCCCCCCATTTTGCCCCATGATTATTTAGTATTTTTGGTATGCTATTGGTATCTTCTACCATGAAGACTAATGCAAAGTATTTATTCAACTCCTCTGCCATTTCCTGGTTCCCCAATATTATTTCCCCAGCCTTGCAGACAGAAAGAACATATACACACATTGCACCTGTTTCAGCTAAATAAAAGAAGGGACAGCCATTCGCTGGTTCATTCCTCAGGGCAATGTCTTGACCAATCAGAGTCAATCTGCCTGGTTTAAATTTCAATGCTTTGAAGGCACTTTTTCTATTAATAGAGGGGTCAATAACCTGGGGGCATAGATTTAAGATAAGAAGTAGAAGGCTAAGAGGGAAGTTGAGGAGAAATATTTTCACCCAGAGGGTGGTGGGAGTCTGGAACTCACTGCCTGAAAGAGTGATTGACTCAGAAACTCTTGTAATATTAAAGAAGTATTTAGATATTCACTTGCGTTGCCATAGCCTCCAGGGCTATGTGCCAAGTGCTGGAAAATGGGATTAGTGTGGTCAGATTTTTGTTGACCAGTGTGGACACGATGGGCCAAATGGCCTCCTTCTGTGCTGTAGATGTCTATAAGCTTGGCAGTTAACTGTCAGTCATCCTTAACTGGTGCATGCTCTATGGCAACAGAGTCTACTTGCCAACCAATCAGCACACTCTTCTCATACAGTATAAAATGTTGTTTCCACTGACATTGGTATTTTCTTGCGAATTGTCCTGATGAGTGCAAGACAATAAGCTTCAACAAAAAAGGTCTCTTTTTTCAGCAATACTCAAGTTTGGTACGACCGAATGATTATTTGTATTGTCAAAATATCAATGTTCCTTTCCCCTCAGGTGCAACCACCCCCACCACCCCACTGCTTCCCCGCACCCCCCCCCCACCCCCCCCCCAACACCCCATCCCTCTCAAATGTGCTGTTAACTATCCAGTGCCATCATCTAAACGCTGCCCCTTTGCAACACCATCGAAGGCAATCTGTCAGGTTCTACGTCATGAGGGTACTGAGATTTATGAGGGCGTTGTCAGGGACGGAGAATTTTAGCAATGGAGAAAGGTTGGATAGGCCGAGTCTGTTTTCTTTGGAACAGAGGAGGCTGAGGGGAGGTTCAATGGGGGTGTAGTGTTTCATCCAGTGGTACCAGGTGAGCCTGTTGACAATTTCTTAAAGTGATTGAAAAGTGAAGCCAGCAAGTGTAAATTCAAGGGCACAGATGAAAGGCTGGCAGATCAGTTCACTTGGGGGCTCTACACACACCGAATTAGAAAAAGCTCTGATTGAAAAGGACAAACTCACAACACAGGCTACAGATGCTGCCAGAGCACATGAAGCCATAGGTAGACAGGTGAAGACGCTGACCATCCAAAAGGCTAGTCTCCAGCTAACTCAGAAGAGAGGCAGCAGTAAAACAGCAACAAAAGAATGTGCACAAGACAGAGAGGGAAAGGTGTGCAGAATTTGTGGATGACCATGAATCCACAGACAGAAGGAAATGTCCTGCATATGGATCAAACTGCAGATCTTGTGCAAAGGCCAATCACTGGGAAAAGATGTGCAGACAAAGAGAGAAAATGGTAAACGTGTTACCAGAAATGGAGCAACAGGGCGGGTGAGAAGGAAAGGAAACCAGAACATCTGTACCTGGGAGGTGACCATGAGTTTCAGAACACAACAGACACAGGGACCATTGAACTGCGTGAAATGGCTGGATGTGAGAGTTTGCAGATGAAGCTAAACACCGACAAATGCATAGCGAAGGTGAGAGGATGCCTATTCTTCAGAATGCTGTACACACTTGACAGAGTCAAGCCAAGTCCTGAAAAAGTCAGCAACACATGATCATTACCCTGGGTCTCTGGAATACTAGCCTAGTGACACTACCACTACACCACCGTCATGGGTGTGGCTGGCAATTAAGTTCAGCATTTATTGCCCATCCCTAACTACCCTTAGTGGCACTTTTTAGAACCACTGCAGTCCTCTCTGCTAACAGAGTTCTGTCCTCCCTATCCACTCTACCCCAGCCTTTCATCGTTCAATCATCAATGAAACCATTGTTGATTGTCATAAAAACCCATCTGGTTCACTAATGTCCTTTAGGGAAGGAAATCTGCTGTCCTTACCCGGTCTGGCCTACATGTGACTCCAGACCCACAGCAAAGTGGTTGATTCTTACACGCCCTCTGAAATAGCATCCACAGAATTCCAAAGATTCACAACCCTTTGAGCGAAGAAATTTTTCATCTCAGTCCTAAATGATCGGCTCCTTATCCTGGGACTGTGGCCCCCGTGTTTTAGATTCCCGACCAGTGGAAACGATCTGCGTCCACCCGATCAAACTCTTTCAGAATCTGAAACAAAAACAGAAAACGCCGGGAAAACTCAGCAGGTCTGGCAGCATCAGTGGAGAGAGGAACAGAGTAAACGTTTCGAGTCCCTGTGACCCTCCTTCAGAGCTACAGAGAGGTAGAAATGTGATTAAATTAATGCTGTGGAGCAT
The DNA here is from genome assembly GCF_017639515.1 of Carcharodon carcharias. Classification (NCBI taxonomy): domain Eukaryota; kingdom Metazoa; phylum Chordata; class Chondrichthyes; order Lamniformes; family Lamnidae; genus Carcharodon; species Carcharodon carcharias. Next base: position 6,492,945 of record NC_054477.1, on the reverse strand, counting down.
TAATGCTGTAGGGGCAGGTGGAGCTGGATAGGAGGCCAGCGATAGGTGGGGGACAAAGGAGGGGTTGAGAAGAAGGACTCCAAACGTTAACTCTGTTTCTCTCTCCGCACACGCTGCCGGACCTGCTGAGTTTTCCCAGCTACTTCTGTTTTTGTTTCAGATTTCCAGCATCCGCAGTATTTTGCTTTTACCCTTCGGAATTTTGCAGGTTTCAACGGGATCGCCTCCCGTTCTACTAAACTCGAGAGAATTTAATCCCAGTTTACTCAGCGGTGAGTTTAGAAGAATTAGAGGAATCTCACCCCCACCCCTACCCCCACCCCTACCCCTACCCCTACCCCTGACCAGCTCCATCCTCTGCTCATGGTCATCTCCTGGCCCACCTCCCACATTCTCTGGGATTAAGGATCTGGGATTAAAAGGGAGTGGGGTTGGGATGATCTGGGGAGGAGTTTCCTAGGTGATCTGGCCCCTCTTACACCCCCCCCCCCCCCCCCCCCCCCCCAAAAAGGGTAGAGCCTCCCCCCCACCCCCGGCTGCCAGTTGCCTCTTTAAGAGGTTTCTGGCTCTCTGCCACCGCCTGATGGGTGTCAGTAACGGAACTTCCTCTGAAGCGGGGCGGTCACTTCCTCGAATCTGTAACCGGAGTGAGAGGCGAGCGGAGGAGATGCGAGGTGAGTCTGACATTGCGCCGCTGCCGCAGCCGGCGTTAACCTGGCGGGCGGACGGAGGAGGGGGAGGGAGGGAGGGAGGGGCAGCGGGACCCGGGGGGCAACCAGAAACTTCACCCAAACTTTCCAAAAGTTTGTTTCCTTTTGTAAAAAAAAACTTTGAGCGGAGCCGCGGGAGCGGAGATTTGTTTTGGGGGGAGGGGGGGGGGGGCGGGAGCGGAGATTTGGGGGTGGGGGGGGTGCGCGGCGGAGGGGGGTTTCTGTCTGTGTCTGGGAATATGTCTGGGTCTCTGTCTGGGTGGGGTTTTGTCTGGGTCCTGGGCTCCCCCCCTCCTCCTCCCCTCCTCGATCGGACATTTTCAATCGATGCTCCTGGACTTTGGGGGGGGGGGGGGGGGGAATGAACAACAGAAACTGTTTCTGCCCTTTCACTTCCTCTCTCTCTCGTTCTTTCTTTCTCTCTGTCCCTCTTTCTCTCTCACTCTGCACCTCTCTCTCTCTCTCTCTTTCTCACTCTCACTCTGTCTGTCTCTCTCTCTTTCTCACTGTCTCTCTCTCTGTCTCTCTTTCTCTCTCTGTCTCTTTCTCTCTCTGTCTCTTTCTCTCTCAGTCTCTCTTTCTCACTCTGTCTCTCTTTTTCTCTCTCTCTCTGTCTCTCTTTCTCACTGTCTCTCTTTCTCTCTCTTTCTCACTCTGTCTCTCTTTTTCTCTCTCTCTCTGTCTCTCTTTCTCACTGTCTCTCTTTCTCTCTCTTTCTCACTGTCCCTCTTTCTCTCTCTTTCTCACTGTCTCTCTTTCTCTCTCTTTCTCACTGTCTCTCTTTCTCTCTCTTTCTCACTCTGTCTCTCTCTCTCTCTCTCTTTCTCACTCTGTCTCTCTTTCTCTCTCTCTCTTTCTCACTCTGTCTCTCTTTCTCTCTCTTTCTCACCCTGTCTTTCTTTTTCTCTCTCTCTTTCTCACCCTGTCTCTCTTTCTCTCTCTCTCTCTCACCCTGTCTCTCTTTCTCACCCTGTCTCTCTTTCTCACCCTGTCTCTCTTTCTCACCCTGTCTCTCTTTCTCACCCTGTCTCTCTTTCTCACCCTGTCTCTCTTTCTCACCCTGTCTCTCTGTCTCTCTTTCTCTCACTCTGTCTCTCTGTCTCTCTCTCTCTCACTCTGTCTCTCTCTCTCTCACTCTCTCACTCTGTCTCTCTCTCTCTCACTCTGTCTCTCTCTCTCTCACTCTGTCTCTCTCTCTCTCACTCTGTCTCTCTGTCTCTCTTTCTCTCTTTCTCTCTCACTCTGTCTCTCTTTCTCTCTCACTGTCTCTCTTTCTCACTCTGTCTCTCTTTCTCTCTCTGTCTGTCTGTCTGTTAGTGCTCCCCCTTATCCTCACCAGGTTTGATTCTTGAGTTATTGTTGCTGCTGCTGTGTCTGTGTTGAGATGGGTGTGGGTCTGATTTGTGGAGCAGCCTCTGGACCTCCCTTTCCCCTGAGGAGCTGCTCACTCCTTGGAAACGCTGGGCAGTTTTTGTGCTTGGACTGTGTTGCTGCCAATTCACCCAGCACTGTGCACAAAACACAGAGAAAAACAAACATTCCTCACCCTCCAGAAAAAATCCAGGATCTTTTCCCTGAGTCCTCGGGGTGGGGGTCTTCAGTGTGTTGTATGTGTTTAGGAGATGTCACATTAGAAAGGAAATGTACTGCCTAACTGTTCTCAGTGACTGTGGACCGTGACAGACACTGTTCCGGGAGCAAAAGATGCCTTAAACCCAGAACAGAATTCCTCTGAGTGACAGGCCGGGAATGGAGGGGGAGTGGGGGTGGAGAGGTTGGAGGATGTGGTTGGAGGGGGGTGGGAGGATGGAGGGGGAGTGGGGGTGGAGAGGTTGGAGGATGGGGTTGGAGGGGGGTGGGAGGATGGAGGGGGAGTGGGGGTGGAAGGAGGGATGGGATTGGAGGGTGTGGGTAGGGGTTTGGAGGGGGTGGGGCAGGTGGTGTGGGGGGGGAATGGAAAGGAGTTTGGGAGGGGGATGGAGGGAGGGAGGTGGGGAGGAGGGAGGGGGAAGGGGAGGATGGATGGGGGGGGGGTGGGGAGGTGAGAAGATAAGAGAACCATCATTATTCATGTGTTGCGGGTGGGCATGGTTCGGGATGGTCCAGTGGGGTAATTCTGGAGAGGTTTGGGGTCAGGCTGGGAGGGGGGTGGACTCTGGAGTCAGTCCAGAGGGTCGGGGGGCGGGGGGGGGGGGTCTGGGGTCAGTCCACAGGGGGATGGGGTCAGTCCAGAGGTGGTGGGGTTTGGGGGGTCTGGGGAGAATTCGGAGGGGTTGGGGCCCCTCTCTTTGGGTAACTTGGGTACTCTGTGCCCACCGATCGCCTGGAGAGCTCTGGTGAGTGTTGGGTACAGTTGGCATAGAGCATCTGTCTGTCCGGACACCACAATAATGTCATTTTGCCTGTGTTTCTTTTTTGGTTAGACTCTGTGATTAAATTGCTGTTTTGTATCTGACCCCTACCCCACATTCAGTAATAGACTTCTGCCTGTGTCCTGACACCCACCAAATCCTGTTCCCCTATCACCCTTGTGCTCTTTGACCTACATTGACTCCCAGTCAGGCAGTGCCTCAAATTTAACATTTTCATCCTCATTTTCAAATCCCTCCATGACCTCACTCCCCTCCCTATCTTGTAACCTCCTCCAGCCCCAAAACCCGCCAGGATCATTGCCTTCACCAATTCTGGCCTCTGTAGCATCCCAATTTTAATCACTCTACCATTGGTGGCCGTGTTTGAGTTGCTTGGGCCTCAAGCTCAGGAATTCCCTCCCTAAACCTCTCCACCTCCCTACCTCACTTCCCTACTTTAAGATCTCCTTAAAATCTACCTCTTTGATCAAGATTTTGGCCACCTGACCTAATATTGCCTAATGTGGCTCAGTGTTGAATTTTGTTTTATAATGCTCCTGTGAAGTGCTTTGGGATGTTAAAGGTGCTATATAAATGAAAGTTATTACCTGCAAAAGGGAAGAGGAGGGTCAGTGTTGCTGGTAGGATCCTTCGGACAAGAGCAGTTGGGGACCCACCAAGAATCCATTCCATCGCAGCCCACAATGGGGCGAATGTGCCCTTTGACCCACTGCTTGACCCTGTCTCTGGAATTACTGCCAGGTTAACACTTGGAATATTTGTGGACTAATTAAGGAAAGCCAGCACTGATTTGCCAAGGGAAATCATGATTAACTAACTTGCCGAAGTTTTTAATGAGGTAACAGAGAGGGTTGATGAGGGTAATGCTGTTGATGTGGTGTACATGGGCTTCCGAAAGGCGTTTGATACAGTGCCACACAACAAACTTGTGAGGAAAAATTATATCTCGTGGAATAAAAGGGACAATAGCAACGTGGATACAGAATTGGCTGAGTGACAGGGAACAGAAAGTCATGGTCAATGGATATTTTTTGGGCTGGAGGAAGGTTTGTAGTGGAGTTCCCCAGGGGTCAGTGTTGGGACCCTTGCTTTTCCTGATACATATTAACGATCTAGATCTTGGTGTACAGGGTGCAAGTACAAAATATGCAGGTGATACGAAATTTGGAATCGTTGTGAACTGTGGGGAGGATAGTGTCGAACTTGAAAACAATATAAACAAGTTGGTGGGATAGGCAGTAGTCAAAATGTAGTGCAGAGAAATGTAAAGAGATTCACTTTGATAGGGAGAACATGGAGAGACAATATAAAGTAAAGGGTACAATTCTAAAGGGGGTGCAGGAGCAGAGGGAGCTGGGGGTATATGTGCATAAATTATTGAAGGTGGAAGGACAGGTTGAGAGAGCAGTTAATAAAGCATTCAGTATCCTGGGCTTTATTAATAGGGGCAGAGAGTACAAGAGCAAGGAGGTTATGTTGAACTTGTATATAACACTAGTTCTGCCTCAACTGGAGTATTGTGTCCAGTTCTGAGTGCCACACTTTAGGAAGGATGTGAAGGATTTAGAGAGTGTGCACAAAAGATTCACGAGAATAGTTCCACAGATGAGGAAATTTAGTTATGAAGATAGATTGGAGAAGTTCTACTGGAGAAGAGAAGACTGAGAGGAGATTTGACAGAGGTGTCAAAATCATGAGGGATCTGGCCAGATTAGAGAGGGAGAAACTGTTCCCATTGGTGGAAGGATTGAGAATGAGTTGTCACAGATTTAAGGTAATTGGTAAAAGAAGCAATGGAGACATGAGGAGAAACTTTTTCACACAGCGAGTGGTTAGGATCTGGAATGCGCTGCCTGAGAGTGTGGTGGAGGCAGGTTCAATCGAGGCTTTCAAAAGGGAATTAGACAGTTACCTGGAAAGGAAGAATATTCAGGGTTATGGGGAGAAGGCAGGGGGAGCGGGACAAAGTTAATTGCTCATTTGGAGAGCTGGTACAAACATGATGGGCTGAAGGGCCGTCTGTGCTGTAACCATTCTGTGACTGTACCTCCGCTGGAGTTGCTAGGTTTTCATTCGATGTTTGTAATGTGGTCTATCGCTTTCGAACTGCCGGTCAGCAGATTGAGGCATCTATGGCTGGTTTGTGGAATGTGAGGGGGAGGCAGGTTTGGAAGGGCAGGTTTCAGGCTGTGAATGAGCGACTGGCTGTCACTGTCTCTACCGATTGCAAAGACTGAGTGAGAGGCACCCAGAATATTAGAGGTTTTCTGGAGAGTAATGCCCCTGGCTCACTGGGCAGAACTCTCGCCCCCTGACTCTGAAGGTCATGGGTTTGATACCGACTCCAGAGACACGAGCACACAATATCAAAGCTGAAATTCCCAGTGCAGAGCTGAGGGAGCTCTGCGCTGTCGGAGGGTCAGTGCTGAGGGAGCGCCGTGCTGTCGGAGGGTCAGTGCTGAGGGAGCGCCGCGCTGTTGGAGGGTCAGTGCTGAGGGAGCGCCGCGCTGTCGGAGGGTCAGTCCTGAGGGAGCACCGCGCTGTCGGAGGGTCAGTGCTGAGGGAGCGCGGCGCTGTGGGAGGGTCAGTGCTGAGGGAGCGCGGCGCTGTGGGAGGGTCAGTGCTGAGGGAGCGCGGCGCTGTGGGAGGGTCAGTGCTGAGGGAGCGCGGCGCTGTGGGAGGGTCAGTGCTGAGGGAGCGCGGCGCTGTGGGAGGGTCAGTGCTGAGGGAGCGCGGCGCTGTGGGAGGGTCAGTGCTGAGGGAGCTCCGCGCTGTGGGAGGGTCAGTGCTGAGGGAGCGCGGCGCTGTGGGAGGGTCAGTGCTGAGGGAGCGCCGCACGTCAGAGGTGTCATCTTTGGAATTAAATATTAAAGTGAGGTCCCGTCTGCCCTTCGCAGATGGACATTTTGACTATTTTGAAGAACAGTTTCGGAGTTCTCCCCAGTATTCCTCAAGCAACATAACTAAATTCAGATTATCTGGGTCACTGTAACATTGTTATTTATGGGAGCTTGCTGTGCACAAATTGGCTGCTGTGTTTCCTGCAATACGACAGTGGCTACACCTCAGAAGAGCTTCATTGGCTGTAAAGCATTTTGAGACATCCTGAGGTTGTGAAAGGCTCTATAGAAATGTAATTGTGTCTTTTCTTTTGGAGTAAATTTGGTTTTGAAATGTGGTGTTTAACGGTGATGTTGACCTACAGTTTACTGTTGGTGTGAGCCGGGTACAGGTCTTATCCACATTTGCACTCCTTTGTGGCCAAATCTTGGAGTTTGAGATAAGGTGTCAGGAAGAGCGATGTTTGTTGCCGTTGACTGCAGCAGTGTTGGGCTGAGGGAAACATTTCACACGAACTGGATTAAAATTCAGAGTAACTTTCAGCTTGACGGACCTGCACTGTCGGAGTTCATGGACAAACCCCCCACCTCCATTCAACTGTGATCGAATCATCGAATGGTTGCAGCACAGAAAGATGCCGTTCGGCCCTAGTGTCTCTGCTTGCCCTCTGAAGAAGCAATTCACTTTGTCCCACTCCCCCTGCCTTCTCCTTGTAACCCTGCACACTCTTCCTTTCCAGATAACTGTCCAATTCCCTTTTGAAAGTTCGATTGAACCCGCCTTCCCCACACTCTCAGGCTGAGCATTCCAGATCCTAACCACTCGCTGGGGGGAAAAGTTTCTCCTCGTGTCTCCATTGCTTCTTTTGCCAATCACCTTAATTCTGTGCCCTCTCATTCTCAATCCCTCCAGCAATGGGAACAGTTTCTCCCTCTCTACTCTGTCCAGATCCCTCATGATTCTGAACACTTCTGTCAAATCTCCTCTCGGCCATCTCTTCCCCAAGGAAAACAGCCCCAACTTCTCCAATCTATCTCCATTACTGAAGTTCCTCATCCCTGGAACCATTCTCGTGAATCTTTTCTGCACTATTTCCAATGTTTCACATCCTTCCTAAAGTGTGGCACTCAGAACTGGACACAAAACTCCAGCTGAGGCTGAACTAGCGTCTTATATAAGTGCAACATAACCTCCTTGCTCTTGCACTCTATGCCCCAATGAGTAAAGTTCAGGATACTCTATTAACTACTATATTATACTTTATTAACTACTCTCTCAACCTGTCCTGCCACTTTGTGTTTTATGCACATATACCCCCAGGTCTCTCTGTTCCTGCACCCCCTTTAGGACTGTACCCTTTATTTTATATTGTCTCTCCATGTTCTTCCTACCAAAATGAATCAGTTCACACTTCTCTGTGTCAAATTTCATCTGCCACTGATCTGCCCACTCCACCAAGTGGTCTTTGTCCTTTTGAAGTTCTACGCTATCCTAGACCGTAAGACACAGGAGCAGAAATAGGCCATTTAGACCATTGAGTCCGCACAGTTTGCAATACTTGGAAATTTTGTATCATCTGCAAATTTTGAAATTGTGGCCTGTACACTAAGGTCTAGGCTATTAATATGTATCAGGAAGAGCAAGCTCGAAACACTGACCCCTGGGGAACTCCACTACAAACCTTCCTCCAGCCTGACAAACATCCATTAACCACTACTCTCTGTTTCCTGTCACTTGGCCAATTCCATATCCATGTTGCTACTGTCCCTTTTATTCCATGAGCTCTAACTTTGTTCACAAGTCTGTTATGTGGCACTTTATCAAACGCCCTTTGGAAGTCCAAGTACACCACATCAACAGCATTACCCATATCAACCCATCCTGTTACCTCTTCAAAAAACTCCACGTTAGATAAACACAATTTGTCCTTAACCAACCCCTGCTGACTTTCCTTAATTAGCCCGACTTTGCCCAAGCGACTGTTAATTTTGACCTGAAATTATTGTTTCTCAAAGCTTCCCCACCACCGATGTTCGGAGAGGGTCATTTCCCCTGCTCATTGGGCAGTGAGCTGGGATATTTGGCTGGGCCCGGGTTGCGGGGTAATGAAAGGTGAGCTGGAGGCGGTGGGGGGTGCGGGGGAGATGTGGGGAGGTTTGGGATCAGGAGAGGTCTCGATTGCTGCATGTCAAGCCCACAGCCAACCTGCTGATCAGGCCTCCTGTTCTCCTTTTTTCCCTCCGTGTTCTCGCCTTCTGTCAGTGAGGAAGCTCGAACGGAATTGCTGGGGTGTTTGGAAACCTTTTCAACATTGAGATTCCGACATCTCGCTGGGTGAAGAAATCAGGCCGGAGCATGTGCTGAGAGTCAGAGGTTGCTCAACTCCACCACTGAGAATTGACACTCCCCCAACCAGCCATTCACCCCCCCCCCCCCACCACCGACCCTGTTCCTGACAGACTCTCTGCCCACCCTCACTCTGTCATGGCAGCTTGTCTCCTCACGTTCTGGACAAGGCCAGGGTTATTTACCCAGACCTTTGTCAACTGTGGCTCAGTGAGAAGTATTCGCGCCTCTGGGTCCGAGCTTGTGGGTTCAGGTCCCACTATAGGGACTTGAACATGTGGGCCAGGCTGACACTCTCACTGTCCGAGGGGCAGTGCTGAGGGAGTGGCGCACTGTCCGAGGGGCAGTGCTGAGGGAGTGGCGCACTGTCCGAGGGGCAGTGCTGAGGGAGTGGCGCACTGTCGGAGGGGCAGTGCTGAGGGAGTGGCGCACTGTCGGAGGGGCAGTGCTGAGGGAGTGGCGCACTGTCGGAGGGGCAGTGCTGAGGGAGTGGCGCACTGTCCGAGGGGCAGTGCTGAGGGAGTGGAGCACTGTCCGAGGGGCAGTGCTGAGGGAGTGGCGCACTGTCCGAGGGGCAGTGCTGAGGGAGTGGCGCACTGTCCGAGGGGCAGTGCTGAGGGAGTGGCGCACTGTCCGAGGGGCAGTGCTGAGGGAGTGGCGCACGGTCAGAGTGGCTGTCTTTATAAAATGTCAAATCAAGGCCCTATCTGCCCTTTCCAATGGGTATATAAGACCTTGTTGCCACTTTTTGAGCTGGAGACTTCTCCCCAGTGTCCTGGAGAAATATTTATTCCTTTACCGACATCACTGAAACAGATGATCTGGTCGTCATCACATTGCTGTTTGTGGGAGCTTGCTGTGCACAAATTGACTGTTGCATTTCCTACATTGCAAAAGAGGCCACACTTCAAAATACTTCATTCGCTGTAAAACATTTTGCGATGTTTTGAAAGGCGCTACACAAATGTATGTCTTTCCAATGCCATTAAAATCGGGGATGTACAAGAGATTAGAGTCACGAGTGTGGATATATTTGGGGGCTGTGGGGCTGGGAGGTATTACAGAGATAGGGAGGGGTGAGGCTATGGAGGGACTTGAAAACAAGGATGAGAAGTTTAGAATTGTGCTGTTGCTTGAGCAGCAGCCAGTGTAGGTCAGCGAGCACAGGGGTGATCGGGGAATGTGACTTGGTGGGAGTAAGGATGTGGGCAGCAGAGTTTTAGGTGAGTTCCGGTCTATGGAGGGTGGAATGTGAGAGACCGGCCAGGAGAAAGTTGGAACAAGCCAAATCTACAAAGGCATGAATGAAGGTTTCAGCAGCTGATGAGCTGAGGTAATAGTCAAGTTGTGTGATGATATGGAGATGGGAATAAATTGGTTTAATGATCCTCCCCATTAATGCCTGCGAGAGATGTGTACAATCCCTAGACAGTTCAGCACATGGCAATTACCCAGTATTTACAGCACAGAAACAAGCCATTCGGCCCATCTGTTCTGTGCCTCCCCCCAGCCCCCTATTTCTCTCACCCTATCGACATACCCTTCTATTCACATCTAGAGTACTGTGTACAGTTTTAGTCTCCTTATTTAAGCACGGATATAGATGTACTAGAAGCAGTTTGAAAACATTTAGAAGCGGGGAGACGGTAGCATAGTGGTCATGTCACTGGACATGTAATCCAGAGGCCTAGGCTAATGCTCTGGGGATGTGGGTTCAAACACATCTCACTACAGTTGGTGGAATTTAAATTTAATTAATAAAATTTGTAATATAAAACTAGTCTCAATAATGGTGGCCATGGAACCATTGTTGATTGTCATAAAAACCCATCTGGTTCACTAACGCCCTTTAGGGAAGGAAATCTGCCATCCTTACCCGGTCTGGCCTACGTGTGACTCCAGACCCACAGCAATGTGGGTTGATCCTTAACTGCCCTCTGAAATGCCCCGAGCAAGCCACTCAAGTTCAAGGTCATTTAGGGATGGGATGGGCAGGGCCAATGAATATTTTGAAGGCAGAGGTAGATAGATTCTTGTCTAAGGCAGAATGTGGAGTTGAGGCTACAGTCAGAGCGGTCATGACCTTATTGAATGGTGCAGCAGACTCGAGGGGTCTGCTTCTAACACACATTCCTTTCTGCCTCATGTGTTTATCTCACTTCCTGGGGTAATGGGTTGTGGAACCAATTAGGGGTAGAGCTATTTGAGATCTAGTATTGTGTAATGAAGCAGGGCTAATTAATAATCTCAAAGAAAAGATCCAGTGGGAAATAGTGAACATATACCATTGAATTCCATATTAAGTTTGCAAGTGACATACTCTAGTCCAAAATGGGGATCTTAAACTTAAACAAAGGTACATTACATAGGTCTGAGGGGAGAACTGGCTAAGATTAATTGGGTCAATAGACTAAAAGGTATGGAGGTAAATGAACAATGGGGAATATTTATGGCAACAATTCAGTGTTCAACAAAAGACATTCCATTGAAAAACAAAACTCAGCAAGAAAGGCCTGTGGTTTACTAAGGAGATTAAGGATAGTATTAGATTGAAAGAAGGGGCTTATAATGTTGCAAAGAGTGTTTGAGGATTGGGAGTGTTTTAGAAACCAGCAAAGGGCCACCAAAAAGTTGATAAACAGGGAAGAATTAGAATGTGAGGGTAAACTAGCTAGAAATATAAAAAAATCAGATTGTAAGAGCTTTTATAAGATTATGGAAGGAAGAATAGTTAAAGTAAACATTCAGCCCTTAGTGATACCGAAGGAGAAATTATCATGGGGAATGAAGAAATGGCAAAGGCATTGCACAAATATTTTGTGTCTGTCTTCACCGGAGAAGGCACCAGTTCCATACCAGAAACAGACAGTAACCGAGGGGCTAATAAAAGTGAGGAAATTAGAATAATATCAGCAGAGAAAAAGTATTGGTGCAACTTAAGGGACTAAAATCTGACCAATCCCCAGGGCTTGCTAGCACACACCCTAGTGTCCTGAAAGAGAGAGCTGCAGGGATAGTGGATGCATGGGCTGTGATTTTCCCAAATATTTCCGAGATTCTAAACCGTCTCAACAGATCTGAAGTTAACAAATATAAAACCGCTATTCAGGAAAGGGAGTGAGAAGAGAGGAACTGCAGGCCAGTCAGCCTGACTTCAGTTGTTGGGAAAATGCTGGAATCTATTATTAAGGAAGTTTTAACAATGCACTTAGCAAAGCATAGCATAGACAGAGTCGACGTGGTTTTACAAAAGGGAAATCACGGTTGACAAATTTATTGAGGATGTTTCTAGCAGGGTGGGTAGCTAAAGGGGAACCAGTAGATGTAGTATACTGGGATTTCCAAAAGGCACTTGATAAGGTGCTATACAAAAGGTAAATAGGCAAGGTACAGGCTCAAGGAGTTGGTGGTGATATATTAACATTGATAGAGGATTGGTTAACAGACAGGAAACACAGAGTGGGGATAAATGGGGCATTTTTAAGTTGCAGGCTGTGACTAGCGGAGTGTCACAAGGATCAGTGCTGGGACCTCAGCTATTTATAATTTATATTAATGACTTCAACAAAGAGACAGAGTAATGTATCTAAATGTACTGATAATACAAAGCTAGGTGGGAAAGGATGCTGTGGGGAGGACACCGAGAGGCTGCAAGGAGATATAAACAGGGTTTGGTGAGCGGACAACGAGATGGCAGATGGAGTGTAACGTAGGGAAATGTAAAGTTATTCACTTTGGTTGTAGGAATAGACAGGAGGAATATCTTTTAAAAGGTGTGAAATTTATAAGTGCTGATGTTCAAAGAGACTTTTGTGTTCCTTGTACAAGTACAGCAAAAGTTAGTTCACATGTGCAACAAGCAATTAGAAAGGCAAATGACATGTTGGCCTTTATTGCGAGAGAATGGGAGTACAGGAATAAAGACGTTTTGCTACAGTTGTACAGGGTTTTGGTGAGACTACATCTGGAAAGCTGTGGTAAAAGCAAAATAACTGCGGATGCTGGAAATCTGAAACAAAAACAGAAAATGCTGGAAAAGCGCAGCAGGTCTGACGACATCTGTGGGGAGAGGAACAGAGTTAACGTTTCCAGTTCGTATGACTCTTCTACAGAGCTGAAGAGAAGTGGAAATGTGATGAAATGTATCCTGTTTAAGGGGGGGTGGAGCAGGTGAGGCTGGATAGGCCAGCAATAGGTGGGGGCAAAGGAGAGATGGACAAAGATATCATGAACAAAAGGACAAAGGGGTTGTTAATGGTGGTGGTGAGGGCTAAATGAGGTGCTGATAGTGGCGTTGAGGTAAGAAAGCAGAATGTGATAATAGCAGGACAAGGGTAAGCACTCTGAAAAGAACAACATGAACGAATGACAGATGGTCCTTGGGGTGGGGGTGGGGGAAGGGACGGTGGTGGGCAACAAAAAGATAGAAAATGGGATAGAAAGGGGGATGAAAAGGGGGATAAAACCATGGATAAATGAATAAGGATAAGTGGATAAAAATAAAAATGAATGGATAACAAAGGGGGTTAGGATAGAGGAAAGATTTCATGGTCTGAACTTGTTGAACTCCAGTCCAGAAGGCTGGGTTCATGTACCTATGGTTGTGGATGCTCCAGCACTGAATGCATTTAAGGCTGGGGTTGGGGTTGACAGATTTTTGGAGTCTCAGAAAATTAAGGGATATGAGGAGCAGGCAGGAAAGTGGAGTTGAAGCCCGAGATGGGCCATGATTGTGTTGAACGTCAGAGCAGGCTCGATGGGCCCCGTCGTCTATTCCTGCTCCTGTTTCTTGTGTTTTTATGTTCCTTTGAAATATATCTGCCAGTCACTTCAACCACTCCCTGTGGTAACCGGTTTCACATTCTCACCACTCAGATTGTCAGGATTTCCGAAACTCAGCTTACACCCAGGTTTGGCTCAGTCACAGGGCTCGTGCCTAAACCAAACCACGAAGAAACCCAAAACAGGAACAACGGTTTGTTCTGTTTGCTCCTGGTGGTTTAGGAATGCCACCATGCAAGGTGGCAGTCAACCCAAATTAGGAACCTGGGATATCTGACAGGAAGACTTCTATCTATATGGTGGCCTTTGCAACCTCAGTCCCCCTCAGAGGCCACTCAGCCTGTGAGGTACGTGTGCAGTACAGTCACTGTTGTAATGTAGGAGAAACAGCAGCCAGTCTGCACACAGCAAGATCCAGCAAACAGCAACCTGATAATGCCCAGATCAACTTTTTATTTTAGGAATGATAATAAGAGGGAGAAATATTGGCCAGAACACCAAGACAATTCCCCCTGCTCCTCTTTGAAATAGTGGGCATGAGATCTTTTACGTCCACCTGAGAGAGCAGAGAGACCCTCAGTTTGGCTCCTCGTTAGAAAGACAGCATCTCCGACAGCGCGGCGCTCCCTCGGCGCTGACCCTCCGACAGCGCGGCGCTCCCTCGGCGCTCGACCGCGCGGCGCTGACCCTCCTACCGCGCGGCGCTCCCTCGGCACTGCTCTGGGTGGGGCCTCAAACTCCAAGCCTGACTTATAGGCCTGAGTGTTGGCACCTGAGACAAGCCTTATTCCCTCATTAGCTGGCTACGTCCCTGAGGAAGTCTCCAGTCTCTTGCCGCAGTGTGATTCATACTGCAGCAGGTTTGCAGTTAAAATAATTAAAAAGACTTACTGAATATTGGTCTTTAACTTGTGGTCTGCGATAGAAAGGGGTGGAAATGATATTACAGTTTATATAAAGCTCTGGTTGGACCCCATCTGCAGTAATTGGGTTCAGTTCTGGGCCCTGCACCTCAGAGGAAGGATATATTGACCTTGAAGATGGATCAGTGCAGAATGATCCCAGGGCTAAGAGGATTCAAATTAAATTCATCACATTCCTACCTCTCTTTAGCTCTAAAAAAGAGTCATACAGACTCGAAACATTAACTTTGTTTTTCTCTCCAGAAAGGCTGCCAGACCTGCTGAGTTTTTCCAGCACTTTGTTTTTATTTCAGAATTCCAGCATCTGCAGTATTTTGCTTCTATTAAAATTGTGAGGACTGTTTGCCATAGACCAGGCCTGTATTCCCTTGAGATTAGAAGATTAAGGGGTGATCAAATCGAGATGTTTATGACGATTTAAACGACCTGATGGGGTCGATGGAGAGAAAGTATTTCCTCTGATGCGGGAGAGAGTCCAGAACAAGGGGGGCCAGAATCTTAAAATCCCAGCCAGGCTGTTCAGGAGGGGTGTCAGGAAGCGCTTCCTCACACAGAGAGGGGAGTGGAGATCTGGAACTCTCCTCCCCCGAAAAGCAGCAGAGGCTGGGGGATCGTTGGAAGTTTGAAAACTAAAGTTGATAGATTTTAACAAAAGCAAAATATTGCAGATCATGGAAATCTGAGATAAAAACAGGAAATGCTGGAAAAACTCAGCAGGTCTGGAGACACGTGTAGAGAGGGAGAAACAGAGTTAACATTTCAGGTCTGTGATCTTTAGATTCTGATGAAAGGTCACAGGCCTGAAACGTTAACTCTGTTTTCTCTCTTCACAGATGCTGCCAGACTTGCTTGATAGATTCCTATTGGTCAAGGGTATTAAGAGTTTATGCAGTCAGGGAGGGTAAATTGAGTTAAGATTCAGATCAGCCATGATCTCATTGAATGGTGGAACATGTTTGAGGGGCTGAAAGGCCTCCTCCTGTTACTGTATGATTCTGCCCCAACTCGTTCACAGTACGGCCTACACAGCCCAGTGAGACATCGGGGTTTTTCCCTTCACTTAACTGACACGATACTTGAGTGAGTAAATGGGTCTTTCCCCCCCCACCCCGAAGCCATTTCTTAAGCTGTGTTTTGGAATAAGATGATGAGACAGAATCTGATCGTCCGCGGTTACTGAATGTGACAGAAACCAGGATACGTCAATGGAGACTCAGATGGGTTAGAACGTTGTGATGAAACACTCGATGTGACGCAATTGCTATCCAGCTGCTGAGGTCCAGAAACTTCTGTGAGAAGCGTGTGGGTGCTGAGGCTGGATTCTCAAAAAGGAAATCTGCTGTCCTTACCCGGTCTGGCCTACATGTGACTCCAGACCCACAGCAATGTGACTGACTCTGAATTGCCCTCTGAAATGGCCGAGCAATACACTCAGTTCAAGAGGCAATTAGGGTTGCATAAGAACATAAATAGGAGCAGGATTAGGCCATTCGGCCCCTCAAGCCTGCCCCGCCATTCAATAAGATCATGGCTGATCTGCCCCAGGCCTCAACTGCTCTTTCGTGCCAGCTCCTCATAGCCCTGAACTCCCCAGTATTTTAAAAATCTATCCACCTCCTCTTTAAATACTTCCAGTGATCTGGCCCCCACAACTCTCTGGGGTAGAGAATTCCAGACATTTACTACCCTGTGAGAAGAAATTCCTTCGCATCTCAGTTTTAAATAAGTGTCCCCTTATTCTGTAACTATGTCCCCTAGTTTGAGATTCCCCCACTAGTGGAGACATCTTTTCAACATCCACCCAGTCAAGCCCCCTTAGAATCTCGTACGTTTCAATAAGATCATCCCTCATTCTTCTAAACTCCAATGAATAAAGACCTAACCTGTTTAGCTGTTCTTGATAAGTCAACCCCCTTCGTCCCAGGAAGCAGCCGAGTGAATCTCTTTTGAACTGCCTCCAATGCCAGTATATCCTTTCCTAAATACGGGGACCAAAACTGTACACAGTACTCCAGGTGCGGCCTCACCAACACCCTGTACAGTTGTAACAGGATTTCCCTATTTTTAAACTCCAATTCCCTAGCAATACAGACCAAAATTCCATTTACCTTCTTAATTACTTGCTGCACCTGCATACTAACATTTTGTGTTCCATGCACAAGAACACCCAGATCCCTCTGTGCTGTATTTTTCTGGAGTCTCTCTCTATTTAAATAATAGTCTGCCCTTTGATTCTTCCTACCAAAGTGCATGACCTCACACTTTCCTACATTAAACTCCATCTGCCAAGTTTTTGCCCACTCACTCAACCTGTCTATATCCCCCTGTAAATTCCTTATGTCCTCATCACAACATGCTCTCCCACTTATTTTTATATCATCAGCAAATTTGGATACATTACACTCTGCCCCCTCCTTCAAGTCATTAATATAGATTGTAAATAATTGAGGCCCTAGGACTGATCCTTGTGGCACTCCACTAGTTACATCTTTCCAACCTGAAAAAGATCCATTAATCCCGACGCTCTGTCTTCTGTGTGTTAACTAATCCTCAATCCATGCTAATACATTATCCCCAATACCATGAGCTCCTTTCTTGTGCAATAACCTTTTATGTGGCACCTGATCAAATGCCTTCCGGAAATCCAAACACACTACATCTACCGGTTCCCCTTTATCAACTCTGCTTGTTATATTCTCAAAGAGCTCTAGCTAATTTGTCAAACATGATTTCCCTTTCGCAAAACCATGTTGACTCTGTTTGATTGTGTTAAGCTTTTCTAGATGTCCTGCTATTTCTTCCTTAGTAATGGACTCTAGCATTTTCCCAACAACAGATGTTAGGCTGACTGGCCTATAGTTTCCTGCTATTTATCTCCGTCCTTTCTTGAACAGGGGTGTCACATTAGTGGTTTTCCAATCCGCTGGGACCCTCCCAAAATCCAGTGAGTTCTGGAATATTTCGACCAATGCCTCCACTATCTCTGCAGCCACTTCCTTTAAAACCCTTCGATGCAGGTTATCAGGTCCTGGCGACTTGTCTGTCTTTAGTCCCATTCATTTGTCAAATACTTTGTCCTTCGTGATAGAGACTGTTACAAGATCTTTCCTCCCATTAGCTCCTTGCTTATCTGATATGGTTAGGATGTTTATAGTTCCTCCACTGTGAAGACCAATGCAAAATATTGGTTTAAATTATCTGCCATTTCCCTGTTCCTCGTTATCAATTCTCCGATAACCAAGAGTGCCACGCTCACTTTAGCCACTCTCTTTTTATATACCCACAGAAGCTCTTGCTGTTTGTTTTTATATTTCTTACCAATTTACTTTCATATTCAATTTTCTTCCTCTTTATTAGTTTCTTAGTCATTCGCTGCTGGTTCTTAAAAAATTCCCAATCCTCTGGCCGACCACTAGATTTCGCCACTTTGTATGCCTTAGTTTTTGATTAGATATTCTCCTTGACCTCCTTTGTTAACCACAGGTGGTTCATCTTTCTCACTGAGTCCTTTTTGATGAGGATAAATTTTTGCTGAGCTTTATGAAATATCTGCTTAAATATCTGTCACTACTCATCCACTGACCTTCCCCTTAGTCTATTTTCCCAGCCCGCTTTACACAACTCTTTCTTCATACTCCGTAATTGCTCTTATTTAAGTTGAGGACACTGGTTTGAGACCCGAGTTGCTCACCCTCAAACTGAATGTGAAATTCAACCATGTTGTGATCGCTACCCGCTAAGGGATCCTTAACTACGAGATCTCTTATTAATCCCACCTCATTACACATTACTAGATCTAAAATAGCCTGTCCCCAGGTGGTAGTTTCTGCAATGTATTGCTCTAAGAAACAATCCCTGATGCACTCTATAAATTCATCTTCCATTTTACCCCTGCCAATCTGATTTGTCCATTCAATATGCAGATTAAAATCACCCTTGACAATTGTAGCACCCTTCTTACACACCTCCATTATTTCCCAATTTATACTTTGTCCTACAGTGAGGCATATCTTCGGGGGGCCAATAGATGACTCCCACCCGTAATTCTTCCCCTTGCTATTACTTACTTCCACCCAAACTGATTCCACATCTCGATCTATTGCATCTATATCACTACTCACCACCGCACTGATACCTTCCTTTATTAACAAAGCTACCCCACCTCCTTTTCCTTTTGCCTATTTTTCCAGAACGTCAAAGACTCTTGAGTATTGAGTTCTCAGCCTTGGTCACCCTGTAACCACATCTCTGTAATAGCTATCAAGTCATATTCATTTATTTCTATTTGTGCTGTCAACTCATCTATCTTGCTACAAATGCTTACAAGTGCATTCAGATGAAGAGCTTTAAGCTTCAACTTTTTACCGTTATTACTCATTCTGGTTCTAATTCCTGCTGCACTCTTCTGCTTATTTTCTGCCCCTTCCTGTCACATTTTGATTATCGTTCGCCTCTTCACCAACCTACACCTCTGCTCTCTTGTTCCTTTTTCATTTTTAAAACTTCCCTTCAATTGAACCCTCACCCCCACTAATTAGTTTAAAGTCCTAACTACAACCCTAGATGTGCAATTCGCCAGGACACTGGTCCCAGCATGATTCAAATGAAACCTTTCCCAATGGAACAGCGCTCTCCTTCCCCAGTACTGGTGCCAGTGCCCCATAAATCATAACCCTTTTCTCCCATAACAATCTTTGAGCCACACATTTACCTCTCTAATCTTATTTACACTATACTAATTTGCACATGGCTCAGGTAGTCATCTGGAGATTATTACCTTTGTGGTTCTGCTTTAATTTAGCCCCGAGCTGCTCATAGTCCCTCAGCAGAGCCTCTTTCCTAGTCCTACTTATATCGTTGGAACCTACGTGGACCACGACAACTGGATCCTTCCCCTCCCACTCCAAGTTCCTCTCCAGCCCCAAAGAGATGTCTTTAACCTTGGCACCAAGTAGGCAACACAGCCTTCGGGACTCTGTCTTTGCTGCAGAGAACAGCATCTATTCCCCTAGCTATGCTATCCCCTATTACTACTACCTTTTGCTTTTCTCCCTGCACTTGAATAGTGCTCTGTACCACGGTGCTGTGGTCAGTTTGCTTATCCTCCCTATAGTCAGTGCCTTGTCCACACCGGGAGCAAGAACCTCTTACCCATTGGACAAGGGCACCAGTTGAGACTCATTCAAAGCTAAATTCTGGATCCCCATACCTGCCTTGCTCGCAGTCACACCCTCCTGTCCCTGAGCATGGACCAAATTTGATGTAATTAATCTAAGGGGTGTGACTGCCTCCTAAAACAGCGTCCAGGTAACTCTCCCTCTCCCTGATGTGTTGCAGTGTCCGAAGCTCGGACTCCAGCTCATCCACTCTGAGCGGAAGTTCCTGGAGCAGCCAACACTTGCTGCAGATGTGGTCATTGTGGATCACACCGGCGTCCACCAGCTCCCACTTACCCCAGCTGCAACTCATCACCTGCCCAGCCATCTCTACTCTCTATAATTCATTCATTTGGATGTTAGATCTCTCTAAACTCAGTACTTGCCAAGCAACAATATTGCACTTATCCAGCACTTTTCCAAGGTGCTTCAGAGGGGCATAATCAGACACTGGTTTTACATTGAGCCACCCAAGGTCATACAAACATGGAGCAGGAATAGGCCACTCGGCCCCTCAAACATGGAGCAGGAGTAGGCCACTTGGCCCCTCGAGCCTGCTCTGCCATTTAATAAGTTACTAGCAGTTCTGAATGTAACCTCTACCCCGCCTACCCCCGATAACCTTTCACCCCCTTGTTTATCAAGAGTCCATCCAACTCTGCCTTAAAAATATTCAAAGACTCTGCTTCCACCGCCTTTTGAGGAAGAGAGTTCCAAAGACTCACAACCCTCTGAGAGAAAAAATTTCTCCTCCTCTCTGCCTTGAGTGAGTGACCCCTTATGTTTAAAACAGTGACCCTTAGTTCTAGACTCTCCCACAAGGGGAAACATCCGCTCCACATCCCCCCTGTCAAGACCCCTCAGGGTCTTAAAGGTTTCAGTCATGTCACCTTTGCGCACTTTGGCAGCTCTTTTTTCCACTCACTGCTCCTGTATCAGGACCCTGCCCAGAGAGAGCCACTTCAATCTGCATTGCCCTCTAAGCTTCAAGTCAGGAAAGGAGATAATGAGCCGTGATCCTTCTTTCCTGTTTAATATCCTGCTGGAGCGCCTGTTCGCACCTGTGTGCGCGCGTGTGTGTGTGTGTGTGTGTGTGTGTGCGCGCATGCACATACCCTGTCATTGGGAAAATGTTGGAGTCTATTATAAAGGCTGTAATAGCAGAGTATTTAGAAATGCATCATATAATCACGCAGAGTCAGCATGAAGGGGAAATCATGCCTGACAAATTTATTAGAATCCTTTAAGGAGATAAAAAGTAGGATAGATAAAGGGGAACCAGTAGACGTAATATATTTGGATTTCCAAAAGGTATTTCATAAGGTACCACACATAAAGCTACTTAATAAGATAGGAGCCCGTGGGGTTGGAGGTTGTATATTAACATGGATAGGGGATTGGCTAACTAATAGAAGACAGGGAGTTGGGATAAGGGGGGGCATGCTTGAGAACAGTATATTCCACCTGCCAAGTTTTTGCCCACTCACTTAACCAGTCTTTATCTCTCTAGTTTCTCTATGTCATTCTCACCACTTGCCGTCACCCCTATTTTTGTGCCATCTGCAAACTTGGTGATAGTACACTCACTTCTCCCATCCGAGTCATTAATATATATTGTAAATAACTGTGGCCCTCCACTAGTTACAGGTTGCCATCCTGAAAATACCCCCTCTGAGGCCAGTATATCCTTCCTGAGGTGCAGGGCCCAGAACTGAACACGGTTACTGCAAATGGGAGTCTAAACAAAGCTTTAAATAACTGTAGCTTCATTTCCACCTGTTTGTAATCTAACCCCAATGAATCAACATTCCATTTGGCACAGGGGAACCTTTGCACAGTGTCCATACAGAGCAGGGATCAAACCATAGCCTGGTGCCCAGGTTAATGATCCTCCTCTCTACCTCTAAACCCCTTACGGCACTGAGTCTATCCAACTCGCAGTATCTGCTGCTTCTGCCTCGGACCCACTAAATCTGGGTCTCTGAGAACAGCGCTGACAGTCAGTGAGGCAGAGCAAGGAGCATTGAGTCAGGGAGGAGGCCTGGGGGATCAGTGCAAGGGGGATGCTTGAATGGAAACCCAGCCTGTTTTAAATGAAGCGTTGGTGTTCTGCACTAATTTGGCTTGGTTCCCAACCTGGCTGGGGGCAAAGTCCCAGAAGTGGGAGGTCAGCGAAATGTTGTGGTGTCAGCGTTGTGTAAACACACCCTTCACAGACTCAAGTGACTGCACCGACCGAGGATAGCACCAGAAACACTCTGTTTAAACAGCCCACTTCCTCAGCACTCTCCTTATCAGACTATCGGAATAAGCCTGGCCCTCCCATTCCCTCGGTGACATGAATAATTAACAAGTTATTATTGAAATGAGTCAGCCCAGCCCTTACTTTCACTTTAGTTAACCCGTGAGGTGCTGAATGGGGAGGACAGAGATAACTGGCATTTCTACAGCACCTTTCACAACCTCTGCATGCCTCACACTTTACAGCCGATAACGTAAACTGCAGCCAATCTGTGCACAGCAAGATCCCACAAAACAGCTATATGATCATGATCAGATCACCTGTTTCAGTGTTGGTGATTGAGGGACAAATGTTGACGAAGACACTGGGGAGAACTCCCTGCTCTTCGTCAAGATAGTGGCCATAACATCTTTTTGCATCCACCTGAGGGGACACAGAGTTTCAGTGTAACGTCTCATCGCAAAACCTCCCCTTCGACTGAACCTCTGACAGTGCAGCACTCCCTCAGTACTGACCCTCCGACAGTGCGGCACTCCCTCAGTACTGACCCCCTGACAGTGTGGCACTCCCTCAATACTGACCCTCTGACAGTGCAGCGCTCCTTCAGTACTGACCCTCTGACAGTGCAGCACTCCCTCAGTACTGACCCTCCGACAGTGCGGCACTCCCTCAGTACTGACCCCCTGACAGTGTGGCACTCCCTCAATACTGACCCTCTGACAGTGCAGCGCTCCTTCAGTACTGACCCTCTGACAGTGCGGCGCTCCCTCAGTACTGACCCTCTGACAGTGCGGCGCTCCCTCAGTACTGACCCTCTGACAGTGCGGCGCTCCCTCAGCACTGACCCTCTGACAGTGCGTCGCTCCCTCAGCACTGACCCTCTGACAGTGCGGCGCTCCCTCAGCACTGACCCTCTGACAGTGCGGCGCTTCCTCAGCACTGACCCTCTGACAGTGCGGCGCTCCCTCAGCACTGACCCTCTGACAGTGCGGCGCTCCCTCAGCACTGACCCTCTGACAGTGCGGCGCTCCCTCAGCACTGACCCTCTGACAGTGCGGCGCTCCCTCAGCACTGACCCTCTGACAGTGCGGCGCTCCCTCAGCACTGACCCTCTGACAGTGCGGCGCTCCCTCAGCACTGACCCTCTGACAGTGCGGCGCTCCCTCAGCACTGACCCTCTGACAGTGCGGCGCTCCCTCAGCACTGACCCTCTGACAGTGCGGCGCTCCCTCAGCACTGACCCTCTGACAGTGCGGCGCTCCCTCAGCACTGACCCTCTGACAGTGCGGCGCTCCCTCAGCACTGACCCTCTGACAGTGCGGCGCTCCCTCAGCACTGACCCTCTGACAGTGCGGCGCTCCCTCAGCACTGACCCTCTGACAGTGCGGCGCTCCCTCAGCACTGACCCTCTGACAGTGCGGCGCTCCCTCAGCACTGACCCTCTGACAGTGCGGCGCTCCCTCAGCACTGACCCTCTGACAGTGTGGCACACCCTCAGTACTGCACTGGGAGTGCCAGCCTAGATTTTATGCTTGCATCTCTCTTGTGATTTGAACCCTTGACTTTCAGACTCTATGAAAAGACAGCTACCCATAGGCCTTTCTGGGTTTCTGTGGGCTGGTATTCATTGCCTACCCCTGATTGTCCTTGAGAAGTTGATGGTGAAGCAGCCTCTTGAATACAACTGAGTGTCTTGCTCGGCCATTCCAGAGGGCAGTTAAGAGTCAACCACATTGCTGTGGGTCTGGAGTCACATGTAGGCCAGACCAGGAGGGACAGCAGATTTGCTTCCCTAAAGGGGATTAGTGACCCAGATGGGTTTTTTGCAACAATCCGGTAAGAACATAGGAACAGAATTTTAGACTCTGCCCCCTAGTCCTAGACTCCCCAGCCAGCAGAAGCAGATTCTCTCTCTCTAACCTACCTGTTGCCCTTTAAAATCCTGAAAACTTTGATGAAAGCAGCTCTTAAGCTTCTAACTTCCACAGAATACAGCCCTGTTTCTCTTTGTGGTTTTACCCCTTCAGAGTCCGGGTATCCTTCTGGGAAACCCACACTGCACTCCCTCCAAAGCCGATCCAGTCCTGTCCAAAATCTTCCTGGCTGCGCTTGACAGATACCGGGCTTTTTACTTCCGGTTTATTTAAATTTGTCTGGCTGCGGTGGTGGCATTTGGACTCGTGTCTCTAGAGTGTTACCTCAGGCCTCTGAATTACTATTCCAGAAACATTACCACCTTACTACTGGCCCCTTGGGCAAACGGGTATCTTCCAGGTGAGTGTGGCCGCTCGGTTATCTGGGTTTGGAGTGTTGTAAGGAGTTGCCTGAAGGATCAGCCCAGCGGGGGTGGAGTGGGTGAGGGGAAGACAGTGTGTTCGTCAATTCTTGATCGTTTGGATGTTTCTTTTTGCAGGTTGCTGACAGTGAGAAGCTGATAACTGTGGCCCAGGGATGCAGAGCATTAAGTGTGTTGTGGTGGGAGATGGGGCAGTTGGAAAGACCTGCCTATTGATCTGTTACACCACCAATGCCTTTCCCAAAGAATACATCCCGACCGTCTTCGACAACTACAGCGCGCAGATCACGGTGGACTGTCGGACAGTTAGTCTGAACCTTTGGGACACTGCGGGTCAGGAGGAGTACGACAGACTCAGGACTTTGTCCTACCCCCAAACCAATGTCTTCATCATCTGCTTCTCCATAGCCAGCCCCCCCTCGTACGAGAATGTCCGTCACAAGTGGCACCCCGAGGTGACCCACCACTGCCCGGACGTGCCCATGCTCCTGGTGGGCACCAAGAAGGACCTGCGGAGCGACCCAGAAACCATCAAAAAGCTGAAGGAGCAGAGCCTGGCACCCATCACACAGCATCAGGGGAACGGGCTGGCCAAGCAGATCCAGGCCGTGAAGTACATGGAGTGCTCGGCACTCAACCAGGAAGGAATTAAAGAGGTGTTCGCTGAGGCAGTGAGAGCTGTCATTAACCCAGCCCCAGTGAAAAGCAGAAAGTCCTGCGTACTCTTGTGAGGAAGGCTCCCCGTTTTGCACTCCCCTGCCCACCCTCTTCCCCCAACACCCCCCCACCCCCCCACCACTTCGATCTGTAGCACAGTCCGGGCATTGCGATCTCGGTCCCATCTCCAGTTTGTGATTCTGGAAAGTCACCAACGCTTCTTCCAACTTGAGGAGGATCAGTCAGATTGATGTCAACAGTTGGACTGGTTCCCATTTTTCCGCTTCCTCGCCTTTCCTCCCTCCTCGCCCTCCCTCCCTCAAACATCCAGGAAACACCCTCTCCAAAAAAAAAAAATAACGGCTGAGTATTTTGCGATGAGTTTGGGAGTGTGGGGAGGGGTACTTATTGCAGTCCTTGGCAGGAAAACTAGCATCATTCCTGTTGGCTCACCAAGCCCTTTCCTCACTTCGCTGAGTGGGGTCCCTGTAGACGGATTAACCCAGTTCATCCTTGGACTCTCCCTCCCCAGACACTCATCCGAGCAGAGTTCAATCGGACATTGTCTGACAGCTCTGAAGAAGAGTCATGCGGACTGGAAACGTTAGCTCTGCCTCTCTCTCCACAGAGGCTGCCAGACCTGCTGAGATTTCCCCAGCATTTTCTGTTTTTATTTCAGGCATGGTCCATATTCCTGTCTCCTGGAATGACACGTTGATGAGGGATTGTCCACATCTCCTACTGGGTTACAAGGAGCACCTTTAGCCGCAGTAAAAGCAGAAAACGCTGGAAAACCTCAGCAGGTCCGGCAGCTTCGGTGGAGAGAGAAAGAGTTAACTTTTCGAGTCCGTGCGGCTCTCCTTCCGAATCTTTAGTCATAGTCTCGGCCTATCTGCTCCCTGCCGCACTCTCGCTTTCCGGCAAGTTAGTTGTCAGCAGTGCCCAGATGTGCAACCTGCTGTTTTTGCTTCTGTGGTGGAGCCATGGTTAGGGGGTGAAGAGAGGGAGGCAGGAGGGTGAAAAGCTGGCTTCCCTCTCCTCACCTTTCACAGATCCACAGGTCCTCCTGAGTCCAGATCACAAGTTGTTTTTTATTCATTCATGGGATGTGGGTGTCGCTGACAAGGCCAACATTTGTTGCCCCATCCCTAACTGCCCTTGAACTGAGTGGCTTGCTCGGCCATTTCAGGGGGCAGTTAAGAGTCAACCACGTTGCTGTGGGTCTGGAGTCACGTGTAGGCCAGACCGGGTAAGGATGGCAGATTTCCTTCCCTAAAGGGCATTAGTGACCCAGGTGGAGTTATACGACAATCAGCAATGGTTTCATGGTCATCATTACTGAGACTAGCTTTTCAATTCCAGATTATTCTGTTTTAAATTCCAACAGCTGCCGTGATGGAACTTGAACCCATGTCCCCAGAGCATTGGCCTGAGCCTCTAGGTTACTAGCCCAGCGACATTACCACTAGGTCACCCTCTTTTCCCATCCCCCACACTCCCATCCCCCCACCTCCCCCACCTCCTCTCCCTCCCCCCCCTCCTCCCGATAAAGGTTTGAGCAGATCAGGAATATTGGGAGGTCTCATCAGAACACTTTAATGCCTTTCTTGCCCAACCAGAATAGACCCTGAACATGAGTGTGAGAGGGGTTTTTAAATGCTTTGGTTTTGGACTGATTTGACTTTGTTAACGCTCATGGAGTGAACTCACACTTGCTATGTGACTCACTAACTGTGACTCTCGGCACAGGTTACAGAAGGTCCTTGAGCTACAAGTTCAATAATCCCATTCTCTCTGTCTCACTAACAACAAACAGCTGCAAAACCCCCAAGAAATCCATCCATTGAACTCGAAAGGATTAACTCGGCTGGAGAGGCTGACCATTCAGGGTTCAAAATTCTTACAGGGCTCGACACTGTAGGTGCAGGGAGGACATTTCCCCTGGTTTGGGGAGTGGGGGGGTCCAGCACCCGGGGACACGGTCTCAGAACAAGGGGCAGGCCATTTAGGACTGAGATGAGGAGGAATCTTCTTCACTCAGAGGGTGATGAAGCTTTGGAATTCTCCACCTCAGAGAGCCATGGAGGCTCGGTCACTGAGTATGCTCAAGACAGAAATCGATAGATTTCTAGATACCAATGACATCGAGGGAAGATGGCATTGAGGTAGTTAAATGATCTAGTCGAATGGCGGAGCAGGTTCGAGGGGCCGAATGGCCTACTCCTGCTCCTATGTTCCTAAGACAGGATCAGGTCCTGTTGGGACGCCACTACCCCTAAAGGCAAACCAGTCTCTGCGAAAACAGGGAGGTGGGAGTACAGCCTAGGAGACCCCAGCTTCCACAACAACAGAAGTTTGATTGTTGGACTTGAAGCTCAAGCGTCATCCAATTGGATGGGGGAAGAGACCATGGCCTTCTGATTGGAGGGGCGGCATAAATATTGTCCTGGTGGGCAGCCAATGGCAGGAGCTTGAGGGTGGGGGGAGGAGCTGGGAGGGGTTGGGGGGGGGGGTGGGATCTGAAGTCATGTGATAAACCCTTCTGCAGTAGGTCCAATCACAGTCGCTGATGCCATTTTGTCGCGCCCAACTAGGAGATTTGATGCCATTTGGTGCAATCCCACCTACCCCTCCCAGGCGATTTAATCAAATATAAATCGATGCCTCCCAGAGCCTTGGGCCTAAACTTTGGTTTCTAAAACAGCTGCTACCGAATGAAAAGGCCACTGAAGTCGGGTTCCTCCAGCCTCCTCCTCTCTCCCCCTCTTTATCTTCCTCACAGTCCAGCTTTTGCCTGTTGTGCTGCTCCTACAGTTGAATGACCTGCGCTCAGGCATCATGCAGGAGTCAATGTCACCCTTAAAAGCTCAGGTTCCAGACCCAGCCGTTGCTCTGAGAGATGATAGTGAAGTTGACACTGCAGCTTAACAATTCCTCCCTTCCTTTTACCTGCTATGATACCCTGATAAATTAGGTGCTTTCCTTAAAATAAAAAGTAATGAATAAAGGATGTAACAAACTCTATCTGCTCATTTGTAAATCTGTTCCTAATGTGTGGTGTTTGAAGAATGCTTTTTTTTTGCTGAAATGTTTAATAATCTCTGACTTTGCAATTGTTTTAATCTTTTTGAGCTAATAAAAGGCTTTGTTTTTGGAGTTATATTGGAGTTCTGACATTGGGCGTCCCAGTGTTGTCATGCTGACCAGCCAGCTTTGGAAGCTTGGTTTGGAGGGTGGCGGGTAGATTTTTAGCCTTTTAGCCCTGCCTGTTCCCTGAGTCTAGCTGACCCGCTGCTGTTGGAGCCGAGGCAGTTTTGTGAGGACGGGCTGCACAGACAAGGCGTGTATCCCCTGGAGTTCAGAAGATTAAGGGATGATCTAATCAAAGTGCTTAAGATGATTAAAGGATTTGATAGGGTTTGACGGAGACAAACTATTTCCTCTGGTTGGTGCAGGGGTGGAGGGTGGGGGTGGAGGAAGCCAAGAACAAGGGGCAGAACCTTAAAATTGGAACCAGATCGTTCAGGGGTGATGATGGGAAGTGTTTCCTCGCACAGAGGGGAGCAGAAATCTGGAACCCTCCTGCTCCTCCTCCCCCCACCCCCCCCAAAAAAGTTGCTGGGGGGTATGGGTAGGTGTTATGAGGAAATGACAGATTTTTTTCAGGAAACATTTGTTTGGGCAACAACTACTGAACTTGCCAATGATGCCAATGACCCAAGGATAGATTTTGAATAATCCGATACGTTCCTGTCTGCTTGGTGCACTGGCTCACTCAATCTCCCAGGCTTTCCTGTCGGTCCAGGGTCTCTGTTTCACACTCTGCTCGCTGAAGCTCCTCTCTCACCCTCTCGCCGTGAATCACTTTGGGGGTTAACCTATGAATCACTTTTAAACTGTAGTCGTCTACAGCTCAGAGGGAGGCCATTTGGAGCATGGAGACCAGGCCAGCGTCCGCAGAGCATCCAGTCAGTCCCCACTTGGCCCCTGTAGCCCTGCAAGTTTTATTTCCTTCGAGTGCCCGTCCAATTTACTTTTGACACCGTTGATTGTTTCCGTATCCACCACCCCCGTGGGCATCGGGTACCAGCTCATTACCGCTGGTGTAGTTCTTCCCCACATTCCCCTGTAGTAACTGTCTTGTAGTGAGGAATGACCTTTTAATGAAAATGCATAAGAAATAGGAGCAGGTCTAGGCGTTCAGCCCCTTGAATCTGCTACACCATTCAATAAGATCATGGAGGATCTTCTACCTCAATTCAACTTTCCCTCCCACTTCACTTATCCCTCAATTCCCCTTCGTGTCCAAAAATCTATCACTCTCTGTCCTGAATATACCCAACGACAGAACATTGACAGTTCTCTGGGGTTGGGCATTCCAAAGAGTCACAACCCTTTGAGTGGAGAAATTTCTCCTCGTGTGAGTCCTAAATGGTTGTCCCTTAATCCCTGAGACTGTGCCCCCCGTGTTCTAGGTTCCTGACCAGCAGAAACAATCTCGGTGTTTACCCTGTCAAACTCCTTCAGAATCTTCCAAGTTGCAATAAGATCGCCCCTCATTCTTCCGAACTCCAGAGAATATAGACACGATTTACTTAAACTCTCTTTGTAGAACAATCCCCTCATCAGAGGAATTAATCTACTGAACTTTTGTTACCCTCTCTCCAAGGGAAGTGAATCCTTCCGTGGGTAAGGATGTAAAACAGCACACACTATCCAGGTGGCAGCTTCCCCAACACCCATCATTTAAAAAAAAGAGAATCGAGTTAGGGTTTTGATTTAAATGTTCTCTCCTGTACGTATATCACCTTCGGTAAAAAACAGTCCAAATTCACTCATAGGCGTCAAACTCTTTCTAAAGAAATGTTGATAAATATCGACAAGACAACAAGGACAAATTATCCTGCTCTTTTTTTCCAGAGTACAATGTGGAATCTTATACATCCACCAGAGGGGGAGATGGGGTCTATGAAAGACAGTACTCCCTCAACACTGACCCTCTGACAGTGCAGCACTCCCTCAGTACTGACCCTCTGACAGTGCAGCACTCCCTCAGTACTGACCCTCTGACAGTGCAGCACTCCCTCAGCACTGACCCTCTGACAGTGCAGCACTCCCTCAGCACTGACCCTCTGCCAGTGCAGCACTCCCTCAGCACTGATCCTCTGCCAGTACAGCACTCCCTCAGCACTGATCCTCTGCCAGTGCAGCACTCCCTCAGCACTGATCCTCTGCCAGTGCAGCACTCCCTCAGCACTGACCCTCTGACAGTGCAGCACTCCCTCAGCACTGACCCTCTGACAGTGCAGCACTCCCTCAGTACTGACCCTCCGACAGTGCGGCACTCCCTCAGTACTGACCCTCTGACAGTGCGGCACTCCCTCAGTACTGACCCTCTGACAGTGCAGCACTCCCTCAGTACTGACCCTCTGACAGTGCAGCAATCCCTCAGCACTGACCCTCTGACAGTGCAGCACTCCCTCAGCACTGACCCTCTGACAGTGCAGCACTCCCTCAGTGCTGTACTGGGAGTGTCAGTCTGGATTATCGTGTCCTAAACTCTGGAGTGGGACTTGAACACATAAGTTCCTGACCCCGGGGTGAAAGTGGAACCTGGTGAAGCAAGGTCGGGGATGGATTTGATCTTTCGCTCCTGATTTCTGCCTCCATCTCCCCACAGTTTCGTTGAAGATCTGATGAAGCATGTAGTTCAATTTGGTCACTTAACAAAAGCACCCTTTGGGATAGCGATTGTCCTCCGTGTGTTCCGCAAACCTCTCTTCCCCCCCGGCACCCTGTTCCCATGGAAATGCACTGTGACCATGGTGCGCATTCTCACGATGGAGTGGAGTAGAGGGAAATGAAAATGTATTTAAAGCAAATGACAAGAGACTGAGATTGTGCTGAACAAGGATCCTCAGTTCCTCTTTCCACATACGGAGATAGTTCGGCATAAAATGTGGAAGAGATGTTGCAGCAATAAACAGTACCAGCTCTGTCAACGTGGCAGTTGCAATTTTATAAACGCACCAGCCGGTCAGCTTGCATTGTGCACACAAACCACCGGCGTTAGACACCAATCCACAACTTTCTGACTCAGATAAGAGGCCTGACCAGTGGAAGGGCTGCCCAACGAGAGGCCTATCCAGCAAGAGGCCTGACCAGCGAGAGGCCTGACCAGCTCAAGGGCTGTGTTAGAATTTCTCTCAATCATTCTCTTTTGCTTTGTCAGCTATGGCTTAATGAGTAGCATTCTTGACTGGCTCTGAGGTCAGTACTGAGAGAGTGCTGCACTGTCGGAGGGTCAGTACTGAGGGAGTGCTGCACTGTCCAAGGGTCAGTACTGAGGGAGTGCTGCACTGTCGGAGGGTCAGTACTGAGGGAGTGCCGCACTGTCGGAGGGTCAGCACTGAGGGAGTGCCGCACTGTCGGTCGGTCAGTACTGAGGGAGTGCCGCACTGTCCAAGGGTCAGTACTGAGGGAGTGCCGCACTGTCGGAGGGTCAGTACTGAGGGAGTGCCGCACTGTCGGAGGGTCAGTACTGAGGGACTGCTGCACTGTCGGAGGGTCAGTACTGAAGGAGTGCCGCACTGTCGGAAGATCAGTGCTGAGGGAGTGCCGCACTGTCAGAGGGTCAGTGCTGAGAGAGTGCCGCACTGTCGGAGGGTCAGTGCTGAGGGAGTGCCGCACTGTCGGAGGGTCAGTGCTGAGGGAATGCCGCACTGTCAGAGGATCAGTGCTGAAGGAGTGCCGCACTGTCGGAGGGTCAGTACTGAGGGAGTGCTGCACTGTCGAAGGTCAGTTCTGAGAGAGTGCTGCACTGTCGGAGGGTCAGTACTGAGTGAGTGCTGCACTGTCGGAGGGTCAGTACTGAAGGAGTGCTGCACTGTCGGAAGGTCAGCACTGAGGGAGTGCTGTACTGTCGGAGGGTCAGTACTGAGGGAGTGCCGCACTGTCGGAGGGTCAGTACTGAAGGAGTGCCGCACTGTTGGAGGGTCAGTACTGAGGGAGTGCTGCACTGTCGGAAGGTCAGTACTGAGGGAGTGCTGTACTGTCGGAGGGTCAGTACTGAGGGAGTGCCGCACTGTCGGAGGGTCGGTACTGAGGGAGTGCTGCACTGTCGGAAGGTCAGTACTGAGGGAGTGCCGCACTGTCGGTGGGTCAGTACTGAGGGAGTGATGCACTGTCAGGGGGTCAGTACTGAGGGAGCGCTGCACTGTCAGAGGGTCAGTACTGAGGGAGCGCCGCACTGTCAGAGGGTCAGTACTGAGGGAGTGCTGCACTGTCAGAGGGTCAGTACTGAGGGAGTGCCGCAATGTCGGAGGGTCAGTACTGAGGGAGTGCCGCACTGTCGGAAGGTCAGTACTGAGGGAGTGCCGCACTGTCGCAGGGTCAGTACTGAGGGAGCGCTGCACTGTCGGAGGGTCAGTAGTGAGGGAGTGCTGCACTGTCAGAGGGTCAGTACTGAGGGAGTGCTGCACTGTCAGAGGGTCAGCACTGAGTGAGCGCTGCACTGTCAGAGGGTCAGTACTGAGGGAGTGCTGCACTGTCAGAGGGTCAGTACTGAGGGATTGCTGCACTGTCAGAGGGTCAGTACTGAGGGAGTGCTGCACTGTCAGAGGGTCAGTACTGAGGGAGTGCTGCACTGTCAGATTTGGCGTCTTTCAGATGAGTTATTAAAGCATTGCCCCATCTGCCCTCTAGAGTAAACAAACCCATAGCAATATTTCAAAAAGGGGTAGCAGAGTTGATCCCAGCTTCACAAAATCAATATGAGGTGAGTTTGAACAAGACGTTACAGGCTAACCTGCAATTGCGTGTCCCAGCCTTTACTCTTTTCCTTGTTTAGCAGCATGTTTAATTGCAGAGTAAAATCTCAGGACTAATTACTGACAAACAAAAACAGGTCTTTCAACAAACAGCAAAGAAATGCCTTGTAATCTGACTCTTCAATAATCACCCTTCATTTAACTGTAATTTTAGCTTGGCAGCTACACCCACCCTCCCAATCCTACTCCTGATCACTCTCCTCTTGGCATTCGGTCACATCTGATCAGGAGCTGGGAGGTCAATTAAAACCATGCTTGCTTTTATTCTGAAGTAGGATTCAGAGATTTTTTGATCCTCTGATTGGTAGCTGCGTTTGCTGCTGTTGTTTCAGGGAAACCAGTGGAGAAGAATCACCTGTGGAGAGGAATCATCAGTGGGAAGGAATCACCAGTGGAGAGGAATCACCAGTGGAGAGGAATCACTAGTGGAGAAGAATCACCAGTGAAGAAGAATCACCACTGGAGAAGAATCAACAGTGGAAAGGAATCACCAGTGGAGAAGAATCACCAGTGGAGAGGAATCACCAGTGGAGAGGAATCACCAGTGGAGAAGAATCATCAGTGAAGAAGAATCACCAGTGGAGAAGAATCACCAGTGGAGAGGAATCACCAGTGGAGAGAATCACCAGTGGAGAAGAATCATCAGTGGAAAGGAATCACCAGTGGAGAGGAATCACCAGTGGAGAGGAATCAGCAGGGGAGAGGAATCACCAGTGGAGAGGAATCATCAGTGGAGAGGAATCACCAATGGAGAGGAATCACCAGTGGAGAAGAATCAGCAGTGGAGATGAATCACCAGTGGAGAGGAATCACCAGTGGGGAGGAATCATCAGTGGGGAGGAATCATCAGTGGGGAGGAATCATCAGTGGGGAGGAATCACCAGTGGGGAGGAATCACCAGTGGAGAGGAATCATCAGTGAAGAGGAATCACCAGTGGAGAGGAATCACCAGTGGAGAAGAATCACCAGTGGAGAGGAATCATCAGTGGAGAAGAATCACCAATGAAGAAGAATCACCAGTGGAGAGGAATCATCAGTGGAGAAGAATCGCCAGTGGAGAGGAATCATCAGTGCGGACACAGAGTAACAATTTAAAGAGCTTTGATTCATCAATATTCAGTGGGTGATTCGAGCATCTGTTCAGGCAGAAAGTACTGAGTCCCAGTTTCACTCTAAAACGGTAAACATGACAGCATGTCACTCCCAGTGCAGTACTGAGGGAGTGCTACACTGTCAGAGGGTCAGTACTAAGGGAGCGCTGCACTGTTGGAAGGTCAGTACTGAGGGAGTGCTGCACTGTTGGAGGGTCAGTACTGAGGGAGCGCTGCACTGTCAGAGGGTCAATACTGAGGGAGTGCTGCACTGTTGGAGGGTCAGTACTGAGGGAGTGCTGCACTGTCAGAGGGTCAGTACTGAGTGAGTGCTGCACTGTCAGAGGGTCAGTACTGAGGGAGCGCTGCACTGTCAGAGGGTCAGTACTGAGGGAGCACTGCACTGTCCGAGGGTCAGTGCTGAGGGAGCGCTGCACTGTTGGAGGGTCAGTACTGAAGGAGCGCTGCACTGTCGGAGGGTCAGTGCCAAGGGAGTGCTGCACTGTCAGAGGGTTAGTACTGAGGGAATGCTGCACTGTCAGAGGGTCAGTACTGAGGGAGTGCTGCACTGTCAGAGGGTCAGTACTGAGGGAGTGCTGCACTGTTGGAGGGTCAGTACTGAGGGAGTGCTGCACCTTTAGAGAGTCAGTACAGAGGGAGTGCTGCACTGTCAGAGGGTCAGTACTGAGGGAGTGCTGCACTGTCGGAGGGTCAGTACTGAGGGAGTGCTGCACTGTTGGAGGGTCAGTACTGAGGGAGTGCTGCACCTTTAGAGAGTCAGTACAGAGGGAGTGCTGCACTGTCAGATAATACAACACAAGAACACAAGAAATAGACACAGGAGTAGACCATTCAGCCCGTTGTTCTGCCATTCAATACGATCATGGCTGATCTTGGGCTCCAACTCCAATTTCCCGTCTGTTCCACATATCCTTTAATTCCTTGAGAGACCAAAAATCTGTCTCTCCCAGCCTTAAATATATTCAACAATACAGCATCCACAACCCTCTGGGGTAGAGAATTCCAAAGATTCACAACCCATTGAGTGAAGTAACTTCTCTTCCTCTCAGTCCTAAATGATCGGCCCCTTATCCTGAGTCTGTGCCCCTGTGTTTTAGATTCCCCGACCAGTGGAAATCACAGAATCACTGAATTTTAATGGCACAGAAAGAGCCATTTGGCCCATCATATCTGCACTGGCTCTCCAAATGAGTATTATGACCTAGTGCCATTGCCCTGCCTTTTCCCCGTATCCCTGCACATTGTTTCTATTCAATAATCATCCAATACCCTCTTGAATGCCTCAATTGAACCTGCCTCCACCACACTTCCAGGCAGAACATTCCAAACCCGAACCACTCGTGTAAAAGATTTTTCTCACGTCACATTTGCAATAATCTTTCACCATCCATCTTGTCAAACCACTTCCGAATTTTGTAAGTTTCAATGAGATCACCTCTCATTCTTCTAAACTCCAGAGAATATAAACCCAATTTACTCAGCCTATTATCATAGGACAGCCCCCTCATCCCAGGAACCAATTTAATGAATTTACTGCCTCCAGTACTAGTGTATCCTTTCTTAATATGGAGACCAAAACTGCATGCAGTATTCCAGATGTGGTATCACCAAAACCCTGTAGTAAGACTTCTTTATTATTGTTCTCTAATTCCCTTGCAATAAAGGCCAACATGCCATTTGCCTTCCTAATTGCTTGCTGTAGCTGCACAAACACACCCAAGTCTCTTTGAACATCAACACTTACAAGTTTCTCACCTTTTAAAAAATGTTCTGCTTTTCTATTCTTCTGACCAAAGTGAATAATTTCACACTTCCCTACATTATACTCCATCTGCCATTTTGTTGCCTACTCATTGAACCTGTCTACATCTCTTTGCAGTCTCTCTGTGTCTTCCCCACAGCTTACTTTCCCACCTCGCTTGGTATCATCAGAAAAATTCGATACATTATTCCCTGTCCCTTCATCTAAATCATTAATATAGATTGTAAATAGCTGAGGCCCCAGCACTGATACTTGCAGCACTCCACTATTCATTGCCTGCCAACGTGAAAAAGCTCCTTTATACCTGCTCTCTGCTTTCTTTCTGTTAACCAATCCCCAATCCAATATAAAATATTATCCCCAACTCCATGAGCCTTTATCTTTCCTATTAACCTTTAGTGCAACACTTTATCAAATGCCTTTTGAAAATCCAGGTATACCACATCTACTGGCTCCCCTTTATCTACCCCACTAGTTACATCCTCAAAAAACTCTCAATAAATTTGTCAAACAGGATGCACCTTTAGTAAAATCAAAACAAAAATAAAAATACCTGGAAAAACTCAGCAGGTCTGGCAGCAGCTGGGGAGAGGAACACAGTTAACATTTTGAATCCGTATGACTCTTCAACAGAACTAAGGAAAAATAGAAAAGAGGTGAAATATAAGCTGGTTTAAGGGGGTGGGACAGGTAGAGCTGGATAGAGGGCCAGTGATAGGTGGAGATAAACCAAAAGATGTCACAGACAAAAAGACAAAGAGGTGTAGAAGGTGGTGATATTACCTAAGGAATGTGCTAATTAAGGGTAGAAAGCAGGACGAGCAAGGTACAGATAGCCCTAGTGGGGCTGGGGTGGGGGGAAGGGATCGAAATAGGCTAAAAAGTAGAGATAAAACAATGGATGGAAATACATTTAAAAATAATGGAAATAGGTGGGAAAAGAAAAATCTATATAAATTATTGGAAAAAAGGGGGATCGGAAAAGAGGGTGGGGATGGAGGAGAGAGTTCATGATCTAAAGTTGTTGAACTCAATATTCAGTCCGGAAGGCTGTAAAGTACCTAGTCGGAAGTTGAGGTGCTGTTCCTTCAGTTTGCGTTGGGCTTCACTGGAACATTGCAGCAGGCCAAGGACAGACATGTGGGCATGAGAGCAGGGTGAAGTGTTGAAATGGCAAGTGACAGGGAGGTCTGGGTAATGATTGCGGACAGACTGAAGGTGTTCTGCAAAGCTGTCACCCAGTCTGCGTTTGGTCTCTCCAAAGTAGAGGAAACCACATTGCGAGCAGCGAATGCAGTAGACTAAATTGTGGGAAGTGCAAGTGAAATGCTGCTTCACTTGAAAGGAGTGTTTGGGCCCTTGGATGGTGAGGAGAGAGGAAGTAAAGGGGCAGGTGTTGCACCTTCTGTGGTTACATGGGAAGGTGCCGTGGGACGGGGTTGAGGTGTAGGAGGTGATGGAGGAGTGGACAAGGGTGTCCCGGAGGGAACGATCCCTGCGGAATGCTGCCAGGGGAGGGGGTGAAGGGAAGATGTGTTTGGTGGTGGCATCATGCTGGAGTTGGCGGAAATGGCGGAGGATGATCCTTTGAATGCGGAGGCTGGTGGGGTGATAAGTGAGGACAAGGGACACCCTGCCATGTTTCTGGGAGGGAGGAGAAGGTGTGAGGGCGGATGCGCGCGAGATGGGCCGGACACAGTTGAGGGCCCTGTCAACCACCGTGGGTGGAAAACCTCGGTTAAGGAAGAAGGAGGACATGTCAGAGGAACTGTTTTTGAAAGTGGCATCATCAGAACAGATGCGACGGAGGCGAAGGAACTGAGAGAATGGGATGGAGTCCTTACAGGAAGCGGGGTGTGAGGAGCTGTAGTCGAGGTAGCTGTGGGAGTCGGTAGGCTTGTAATGAATATTGGTGGACAGTCTATCACCAGAAATTGAGACAGAGAGGTCAAGGAAGAGAAGGGAAGTGTCAGAGATGGACCATGTGAAAATGATGGAAGGGTGGAAATTGGAAGCAAAATTAATAAAATTTTTCCAGGTCCAGACGAGAGCATGAAGCAGCACCGAAGTAATCATCGATGTACTGGAAAAAGAGTTGTGGGAGGGGGCTGTTGTTGACTTGTTTTAATCATACTATGCTTTTCTAAGTGCATTGTTAAGGCTTCCCTAATAACAGATTCCAGCTTTTTCCCAGCAACAGATGTTAGACTAACTGGCCTGCAGTTCACTGCTTTCTCTCTCCTTCCTTTCTTGAAAAATGCTGTAACATTTGCCGATTTCCAGCTAGTGGGACCGTTCCTGAATCTAAGGAATTTTGGAAAATCATAACAAGCAAATCCACTATCTCTGCAGCTATCTCTTTTAGAACCCTACGATGTAGGCCATCAGATCCCAGGGATTTGTCAGATTTTAACCCAAGTTTCACCAAAACTTTTTCTCTGCTGATATTAATTTCCTTAATTTCCTCATCCCTTTTAGCAGCTAGATTGCTATCTATTTCTGACAGGGAACTTGTGTCTTCTACTGTGAAACAGACACCAAATATTTGTTCAATGCCTCTGCTTCTAAGGGACCGACATTTACTTTAGCTACTCTCTTCCTTTTTCTGTACTTATAAAAGTTCTTACAATCTGTTTTTATATTTCTGGCTTGTTTACTTTCATATTCTCTTTATTCCCTTTTTATTAATTTTCTCCTGGCCCTCTGCTAGTTTGTAAAACACCCCAATTCTCAGATTTGCTTCTGTTTTTTTGCAACATTGTAAGCCATTTCTTTTAATCTAATACTATCCTTAAAACCCTGAGCAAGACTTGGATGGGTCTCCTAGACTCATAGACTTCTATAGCACAGAAGGAGACCATTCGGCCCATCATGTCTGCACCGGCCAGCAAAGAACTGACTACACTAATCCCATTTTCCAGCTCTTGGTCCATAGCCCTAGAGGCTATGTCAACACAAGTGAATATCTAAATACTTCTTTAATGTTACGAGAGTTTCTAACTCAACCACCCTTTCAGGTAGTGAGTTCCAGACTCCCACCACCCTCTGGGTGAAAAAATTTCTCCTCAACTCCCCTCTTAGCCTTCTACCTCTTACCTTAAATCTATGTCCCCTGGTTACTGACCCCTCTACTAATGGAACAAGTGCCTTCCTATCTACCCTATCTATGTCCTTCAAAATCTTACACACCTCTATCAGGTTCCCTCTCAACCTTCGCTGCTCCAAGAAAAATAACACCAGCCTATCCAATCTTTCCTCATAGCACAGACTCTCCAGCCCAGGCAGCATCCTGGTAAATCCCCTCTCCAGTGCGATCACATCCTTCCTATAATGTGGTGACCAGAACGGCATGCAATACTCCGTTGTGGCCTAACCAGCATTTTATACAGTTCCCACATAACCTCCCTGCTCGTGTATTCTATGCCTCGGCTAATAAAGGCAAGTATCTCATATGCCTTCTTAACCACCTTATCTACCTGTCCCACTACCCTCGGGGATCTGTGGATATGCACACCAAGGTCTCTCTGATCTTCAGTACTTTCCAGGGTCCTACCATTTATAGTGTAATCCCTTGCCTTGTTAGCCCTCCCCAAGTGCATTACCTCAAACTTTTCCAGGTTGACTCTGCTCTGCCCACTTGACCAATCTATTGATATCCTCCTGCAGTTAACGACTATCCTCCTCACTATTTACCACCCTAACGATTTTCATGTCATCCGTGAAATTCTTGATCATACCCTCTACATTTAAGTCCATATCATTTATGTACATCACAAACAGGAAGGGCCCCAGCACCAAGCCCTGAGGAACCCCACTGGAAACAGACTTCCAGTCACAGAAACACCCTTGCACCACCACCCTCTGCTTCCTGCCTCTCAGCCAATTTTGGATCCAATGTGCCACTTTGCCCTGGACCCCATGGGCTCTTACTTTCTTGACCAGTCTGCCATGAGAGACCTTATCAAAAGCCTTCCTAAAGTCCATGTAGATCACATCAAATGCATTACCCTCATCAACACTCCTGGTTATCTCCTCAAACAATTCAATCAAATTTATCGCACACAACCTTCCCTGAACAAATCCACGCTGACTATCCCTGATTAATCAGTGTCTCTCCAAGTACAAATATATTCTGTCCCTCAGAATTCTTTCTAGTAACTTCCCCACCACTGAGGTTAGACTGACTGGCCTGCAAGTTCCTGGTCTATCCCTTCCTCCCTTTTCTAATGATGGGACAACGTTAGCAGCCCTCCAGTCCTCTGGCAGCTCACCTGTGGCCAGAGACAATTTGGAAAAAAATATCTCTTCTCTTGCCTCCCTCAGCAGCCTGGGATACATCTCATCCACTTTTAAGGCCGTTAAACCCACTAGTACCTCCCCTCCCGCTATGTTAATTTCCTCTAATATTTCGCAGTCCTCCACCCTGATGTCTATACCTGCATCATCCTTTTCCATTGTGAAAACCAACAAAGTATTCATTGAGGACTGTACCCACGTCTTCCAGGTCCACACACACATTACCTCTATGGTCCTTAATTGGCCCAACCTTTCCCTAGTTATTCTCTTGCTCTTTATATATTTAAAAAACCCTTTTAGGTTTTCCTTTATTCTACCCACAATGCTTTCTCATGCACTCTCTTAGCTTTCCTAATTCCCTTTTTAAGTTCCCCTCTGCACTTTTTATACTCCTCTAGGGACTCTGCCACGTTGAACCCTCAGTATCTGCCATAAGATTCTTTTTTTTTCTTAATCCTAATCTTTATGTCCCTTGACATCCAGGGCTCTCCCGACTTGGTCCCCACCATTTGTCTTTCCGGGGACATATTTGCCCTGTACTCTCGCTATTTCCTCCTTGAATGCCTCCCACTACTCAGACAGTTTTATCTGCAAGTAGCTGTTCCCAGTCCACTTGGGCCAAACCATATCTCATCTTAGTAAAATTAGCCTTTCCCCAGTTTAGAACTTTTATTCCCGGCCCAACCTTATCCTTTTCCATAACTATCCTAAATCTAACTGAGTAATGGTCACTATCTCCAAAATGCTCCCCTACTGATATGCTTTCCACCTGCCCGGGCTCATTTCTGAAGATTAGGTCCAGAACTGCCCCCTCCCTTGTTGAGCTTTCCACGTACTGGCTAAAAAAGTTCTCCTGGATGAAAATTAAGAATCTTGCTCCCTCCCTACCTTGCACGCTAAAACTATCCCAGTTAATGTTTGGCTGGTTAAAATCCCCTATTACTGACCTATTATTCTTAAGCTTCTCTGAAATTTGATTACATATTTGATCCTCTATCTCTCCCTGGCTGTTTGGGGGCCTATAGTACACACCCAACAGTGTGTTTACCCCTTTTGTGTTTTTTACTTCTACCCATATGGCCTCATTTGTGATTCCTTCCAAGATATCATCCCTCCTCACTGCTATAATTGATTCTTTGATCAATATTGCAATACCCCCCTCCTCTACTATCCCCCTATCTCGTCTGAATACCCTATAACCAGGAATGTTAAGCTGCCAATCCTGCCCTTCTTTGAGCCAAGTCTCGGTCTTGCCTATATCATACTCCCAGGTGCCTATCTGTGCCCTCAGCTCATCTGTCTTATTCCTCAGGCTCCTTGCATTAAAATACATTCCATTTAGCCTTGCTAAACTCACTTCTTTCTTATCTAGCCTCTGCTCTCCTCTACATTGGAGAGACCAAACGTAAACTGGGCGACCGCTTTGCAGAACACCTGCGGTCTGACCCAAACCTCCCTGTCGCTTGCCATTTTAACACTCCACCCTGCTCTCTTGCCCACATGTCTGTCCTTGGCTTGCTGCATTGTTCCAGTGAAGCCCAACGCAGACTGGAGGAACAACAACTCATCTTCCGACTAGGCACTTTACAGCCTTCCGGACTGAATATTGAATTCAACAACCTTAGGTCGTGAGCTCCCTCCCCCATCCCCACCCCCTTTCTGTTTCCCCCTTCCTTTTTTTTCCAATAAATTATAAAGATTTTCCTTTTCCCACCTATTTCCATTATTTTTAAAAAAAAACACCCCCCACTAGAGCTATACCTTGAATGCCCTACCATCCATTCTTAATTAGCACATTCGTTTAGATAATATCACCAACTTTAACACTTATGTGTTCTTTTGTACCATTGTTGTTGACATCTTTTGATGATCTGCTTCTATCACTGCTTGTTTGTCCCTACAACCACACCCCCCCCCACCTCTCTCTCTCTCTATCTCTCCGCCCCCCACACACACACCTTAAACCAGCTTATATTTCAACTCTTTCTTGGACTCGAACTCAAGTTCTATCGAAGGGTCGTGAGGACTCGAAACGTCAACTCTTTTCTTCTCCGCCGATGCTGCCAGACCTGCTGAGTTTTTCCAGGTAATTCTGTTTTTGTTTTTGATTTCCAGCATCCGCAGTTTTTTTGTTTTTGTTTTTATCTCTGCTTCCTCTGCCTTCCAGACTCATTTACTAGTGTTTTAACTTCTAATCCCATCTCAGCTTCTCTGTTGAAGGGTCATGAGGACTCGAAACGTCAACTCTTTTCTTCTCCGCTGATGCTGCTGAGTTTTTCCAGGTAATTCTGTTTTTGTTTTGGATTTCCAGCATCCGCAGTTTTTTGTTTTTAACAGCTTCTCTCCCCTGTGAACTACTTTTCAGGATCCCACCCCCCTACCAGTTTAGTTTAAATCCACCCCAACAGCATTAGCAAACCTCCCCGTGAGGATGTTGGTCCTGTCTAGCTTATACAGGTCCCACGTCCCACAGAAACGCTCCCAATGCCTCAGGAATCTAAAGCCCTCCCTCCAGCCACACATTCATCTGCTTATCCTTCTG
Organism: Carcharodon carcharias; assembly: GCF_017639515.1. Lineage (NCBI taxonomy): Eukaryota > Metazoa > Chordata > Chondrichthyes > Lamniformes > Lamnidae > Carcharodon > Carcharodon carcharias. The sequence continues at coordinate 6,451,079 of NC_054477.1, read as the reverse complement.
TTCCTATATTCACTGCTGTGTGGCACCGGGAGTGATCTGGAGATTACTACCTTTGAAGTCCTGCTTTTCAATTTCCTACCCAACTCCCTAAAGTCTGCTTACAGGACCTTATTTCTCTTCCTTCCTATGTCATTGGGCCTAACAAGGACCACGACCTCTGACTGTTCCATGACATCCTTGGCCCTGGCACCCGGGAGGTAACATACCATCCTGGAGTCACGTCTATGGCCGCAGAAGTGCCTGTCTTCTCCCCTCATTAATGAATCCCCTACCACTATTGCCCTTCCACACTTCCTCCTCCCCCCCCCGAGCAGCTGGACCACCCACAGTGCCATGGCCTTGGCTCTGATTGGCCTCCACAGAGGAACCATCACTCTCACCGTTTTCCAACGCCAGAAAACAGTTTACGAGTGAGATGCACTCAGGAGATTCCCTCCCTAACCTGCCTGGTCCCCTCCTTCTGTCTGGTGGTCACCCATTCCCTCTCTGCTTGCACTTCCTTAAACTGCAGAGTGACCACGTCCTGAAACGTGCCGTCCACAAACCCCTCAGCCTCGTGAATGCACTGCAGTGCCCCCAGCTGCCGCTCAACCTCCAAAACCCAGAGCTCGAGTTACTCCAGTCAGAGGTATCTCCTGCACACACAGTCAACCAGGCACGTCTAGGGTTTCCCACATAGTGCAGGATGTGCAAATCACAGGACTGAGTTCCCCAGGCATACCTTAACTAAATGGAATATGGACACTTGCTTTTGTTTTACCCTTACTCCTACCTGAGTATTTTTTTTTGAAAAATATACTTTATTCATAAAATATCTGAAAGAACATTACAAAACATTTCTAAATGGCCATCACACAAAGTGCAATCCTATTCAACTTTTATATGTAGATCATGAGATGCTTCAATACAATCAAAGAATATTAGTCATTTCACTATGGTCATTACAGACAGTCAGACAGTGCATTGGTATTGGAGTTATCGACATCCATCATGTTACCCTCTGAGGTACTTCAATACGGTTATGATACATTTAGTATTCAATGCACACGTTCATTGTAAGTCATACAGGCCAAGGGGTCTATGCAATTCCCAGCCCCTCGTTGAACTATGGCAGAAAGATCTTAGACAGATGCTAGATCCTCTAGATAGACTAGATCCTCCAGGTGCTGCTGACTGTCTGTCCCAGGGTCCTCCTCTCACACTCTCCTCTACATGCTGCTGACTGTCTGTCCCAGGGTCCTCCTCTCACACTCTCCTCTAGGTGCTGCTGACTGTCCCAGGGTCCTCCTCTCACACTCTCCTCTAGGTGCTGCTGACTGCCTATCCCAGGGTCCTCCTCTCACACTCTCCTCTAGGTGCTGCTGACTGTCTGTCCCAGGGTCCTCCTCTCACACTCTCCTCTAGGTGCTGCTGACTGTCCCAGGGTCCTCCTCTCACACTCTCCTCTAGGTGCTGCTGACTGTCCCAGGGTCCTCCTCTCACACTCTCCTCTACGTGCTGCTGACTGTCTGTCCCAGGGTCCTCCTCTCACACTCTCCTCTAGGTGCTGCTGACTGTCCCAGGGTCCTCCTCTCACACTCTCCTCTAGGTGCTGCTGACTGTCCCAGGGTCCTCCTCTCACACTCTCCTCTAGGTGCTGCTGACTGTCCCAGGGTCCTCCTCTCACACTCTCCTCTAGGTGCTGCTGACTGTCCCAGGGTCCTCCTCTCACACTCTCCTCTAGGTGCTGCTGACTGTCCCAGGGTCCTCCTCTCACACTCTCCTCTAGGTGCTGCTGACTGTCCCAGGGTCCTCCTCTCACACTCTCCTCTAGGTGCTGCTGACTGTCCCAGGGTCCTCCTCTCACACTCTCCTCTACGTGCTGCTGACTGTCCCAGGGTCCTCCTCTCACACTCTCCTCTACGTGCTGCTGACTGTCCCAGGGTCCTCCTCTCACACTCTCCTCTAGGTGCTGCTGACTGCCTATCCCAGGGTCCTCCTCTCACACTCTCCTCTAGGTGCTGCTGACTGACTGTCCCAGGGTCCTCCTCTCACACTCTCCTCTAGGTGCTGCTGACTGTCTGTCCCAGGGTCCTCCTCTCACACTCTCCTCTAGGTGCTGCTGACTGTCCCAGGGTCCTCCTCTCACACTCTCCTCTAGGTGCTGCTGACTGTCCCAGGGTCCTCCTCTCACACTCTCCTCTAGGTGCTGCTGACTGTCCCAGGGTCCTCCTCTCACACTCTCCTCTAGGTGCTGCTGACTGCCTCCCAGGGTCCTCCTCTCACACTCTCCTCTAGGTGCTGCTGACTGTCCCAGGGTCCTCCTCTCACACTCTCCTCTAGGTGCTGCTGACTGTCCCAGGGTCCTCCTCTCACACTCTCCTCTACGTGCTGCTGACTGTCCCAGGGTCTCCTCTCACACTCTCCTCTACGTGCTGCTGACTGTCCCAGGGTCCTCCTCTCACACTCTCCTCTAGGTGCTGCTGACTGCCTATCCCAGGGTCCTCCTCTCACACTCTCCTCTAGGTGCTGCTGACTGACTGTCCCAGGGTCCTCCTCTCACACTCTCCTCTAGGTGCTGCTGACTGTCTGTCCCAGGGTCCTCCTCTCACACTCTCCTCTAGGTGCTGCTGACTGTCCCAGGGTCCTCCTCTCACACTCTCCTCTAGGTGCTGCTGACTGTCCCAGGGTCCTCCTCTCACACTCTCCTCTAGGTGCTGCTGACTGTCCCAGGGTCCTCCTCTCACACTCTCCTCTAGGTGCTGCTGACTGCCTATCCCAGGGTCCTCCTCTCACACTCTCCTCTAGGTGCTGCTGACTGACTGTCCCAGGGTCCTCCTCTCACACTCTCCTCTAGGTGCTGCTGACTGTCCCAGGGTCCTCCTCTCACACTCTCCTCTAGGTGCTGCTGACTGTCTGTCCCAGGGCCCCCCTCTCACACTCTCCTCTAGGTGCTGCTGACTGTCCCAGGGTCCTCCTCTCACACTCTCCTCTAGGTGCTGCTGACTGTCCCAGGGTCCTCCTCTCACACTCTCCTCTAGGTGCTGCTGACTGTCCCAGGGCCCTCCTCTCACACTCTCCTCTAGGTGCTGACTGTCTGTCCCAGGGTCCTCCTCTCACACTCTCCTCTAGGTGCTGCTGACTGTCCCAGGGTCCTCCTCTCACACTCTCCTCTAGGTGCTGCTGACTGTCCCAGGGTCCTCCTCTCACACTCTCCTCTAGGTGCTGCTGACTGTCCCAGGGTCCTCCTCTCACACTCTCCTCTAGGTGCTGCTGACTGTCCCAGGGTCCTCCTCTCACACTCTCCTCTAGGTGCTGCTGACTGTCCCAGGATCCTCCTCTCACACTCTCCTCTAGGTGCTGCTGACTGTCTGTCCCAGGGTCCTCCTCTCACACTCTCCTCTAGGTGCTGCTGACTGTCTGTCCCAGGGTCCTCCTCTCACACTCTCCTCTAGGTGCTGCTGACTGTCCCAGGGTCCTCCTCTCACTCTCTCCTCTAGGTGCTGCTGACTGTCCCAGGGTCCTCCTCTCACACTCTCCTCTAGGTGCTGCTGACTGTCCCAGGATCCTCCTCTCACACTCTCCTCTAGGTGCTGCTGACTGCCTGTCCCAGGGTCCTCCTCTCACACTCTCCTCTAGGTGCTGCTGACTGACTGTCCCAGGGTCCTCCTCTCACACTCTCCTCTAGGTGCTGCTGACTGTCCCAGGGTCCTCCTCTCACACTCTCCTCTAGGTGCTGCTGACTGACTGTCCCAGGGTCCTCCTCTCACACTCTCCTCTAGGTGCTGCTGTCTGTCCCAGGGTCCTCCTCTCACACTCTCCTCTAGGTGCTGCTGACTGTCCCAGGGTCCTCCTCTCACATTCTCCTCTAGGTGCTGCTGACTGTCCCAGGGTCCTCCTCTCACACTCTCCTCTAGGTGCTGCTGACTGTCTGTCCCAGGGTCCTCCTCTCACACTCTCCTCTAGGTGCTGCTGACTGTCCCAGGGTCCTCCTCTCACACTCTCCTCTAGGTGCTGCTGACTGTCCCAGGGTCCTCCTCTCACACTCTCCTCTAGGTGCTGCTGACTGTCCCAGGGTCCTCCTCTCACACTCTCCTCTAGGTGCTGCTGACTGTCCCAGGGTGCTCCTCTCACACTCTCCTCTAGGTGCTGCTGACTGTCCCAGGATCCTCCTCTCACTCTCTCCTCTAGGTGCTGCTGTCTGTCCCAGGGTCCTCCTCTCACACTCTCCTCTAGGTGCTGCTGACTGTCCCACGGTCCTCCTCTCACACTCTCCTCTAGGTGCTGCTGTCTGTCCCAGGGTCCTCCTCTCACACTCTCCTCTAGGTGCTGCTGACTGTCCCAGGGTCCTCCTCTCACACTCTCCTCTAGGTGCTGCTGACTGTCCCAGGGTCCTCCTCTCACACTCTCCTCTAGGTGCTGCTGACTGTCCCAGGGTCCTCCTCTCACACTCTCCTCTAGGTGCTGCTGACTGTCCCAGGGGCCTCCTCTCACACTCTCCTCTAGGTGCTGCTGACTGTCCCAGGGTCCTCCTCTCACACTCTCCTCTAGGTGCTGCTGACTGTCCCAGGGTCCTCCTCTCACACTCTCCTCTAGGTGCTGCTGACTGTCCCAGGGTCCTCCTCTCACACTCTCCTCTAGGTGCTGCTGACTGCCTGTCCCAGGGTCCTCCTCTCACACTCTCCTCTAGGTGCTGCTGACTGCCTGTCCTGGGGTCCTCCTCTCACACTCTCCTCTAGGTGCTGCTGACTGTCTGTCCCAGGGTCCTCCTCTCTCACTCTCCTCTAGGTGCTGCTGACTGTCCCAGGGTCCTCCTCTCACACTCTCCTCTAGGTGCTGCTGACTGTCTGTCCCAGGGTCCTCCTCTCACACTCTCCTCTAGGTGCTGCTGACTGTCCCAGGGTCCTCCTCTCACACTCTCCTCTAGGTGCTGCTGACTGTCTGTCCCAGGGTCCTCCTCTCACACTCTCCTCTAGGTGCTGCTGACTGTCCCAGGGTCCTCCTCTCACACTCTCCTCTAGGTGCTGTTGACTGTCCCAGGGTCCTCCTCTCACTCTCTCCTCTAGGTGCTGCTGCCTATCCCAGGGTCCTCCTCTCGCACTCTCCTCTAGGTGCTGCTGACTGTCTGTCCCAGGGTCCTCCTCTCACACTCTCCTCTAGGTGCTGCTGACTGTCCCAGGGTCCTCCTCTCACACTCTCCTCTAGGTGCTGCTGACTGTCCCAGGGTCCTCCTCTCACACTATCCTCTAGGTGCTGCTGACTGTCCCAGGGTCCTCCTCTCACACTCTCCTCTAGGTGCTGCTGACTGTCCCAGGGTCCTCCTCTCACACTCTCCTCTAGGTGCTGCTGTCTGTCCCAGGGTCCTCCTCTCACACTCTCCTCTAGGTGCTGCTGACTGTCCCAGGGTCCTCCTCTCACACTCTCCTCTAGGTGCTGCTGACTGTCCCAGGGTCCTCCTCTCACACTCTCCTCTAGGTGCTGCTGACTGTCCCAGGGTTCTCCTCTCACACTCTCCTCTAGGTGCTGCTGACTGTCCCAGGGTCCTCCTCTCACACTCTCCTCTAGGTGCTGCTGACTGTCCCAGGGTCCTCCTCTCACACTCTCCTCTAGGTGCTGCTGACTGTCCCAGGGCCCTCCTCTCACACTCTCCTCTAGGTGCTGCTGCCTATCCCAGGGTCCTCCTCTCGCACTCTCCTCTAGGGGCTGCTGACTTCCTGTATATGGTCCTCCTCTCACACTCTCCCCTAGGTGCTGCTGACTGCCTGTATCATGGTCCTCCTCTCACACTCTCTCTAGGTGCTGCTGACTGCCTGTCCCAGGGTCCTCCTCTCGCACTCTCCTCTAGGTGCTGCTGACTGTCCCAGGGTCCTCCTCTCACACTCTCCTCTAGGTGCTGCTGACTGCCTGTACCAGGGTCCTCCTCTCACACTCTCCTCTAGGTGCTGCTGACTGCCTGTATCATGGTCCTCCTCTCACACTCTCCCCTAGGTGCTGCTGAGTGCCTGTATCATGGTCCTCCTCTCGATCTCTCCCCTAGGTGCTGCTGACTGCCTATACCAGGGTCCTCCTCTCGCACTCTCCTTTAGGTGCTGCTGAATAACTGTATCATGGTCCTCCTCTCGCACTCTCCTCTAAGGGCTGCTGAGTGCCTGTACCAGGGTCCTCCTCTTGCACTCTCCTCTAGGTGCTGCTGACTGCCTGTATCATGATCCTCCTCTCACACTCTCCTCTGGGTCCTTGTTGCTGAATTTTTGTTCTTCAATGGAATGTATTATTGTTGAAGATTTTGAATTATTTCTTTTAATGTTCTCCACTGTTCAATTACCTCCAAACCTTTTGGTCTATTTACCCAATTAAACATAGCCATTTCTCCCCTCACCTATGTAATTGGCTTTGTTTAAGTTTAAGATTCTTGATTGTGATTGGTGTAATGTCACTTTCTAACTTAACATTGGAATTGAATGGTATTATGATCACTACTTCCCAGTGGATGTTTTACTGTGACATCACTAATTAACCCTGCTTCATGACACAATCCTCGATCTAAGATTCCGTTATCCCTAGTCAGTTCCACTACGTACTGCTCCAAGAAATTGTCACAAAAACATTCTACACGCTCATCTTCTAGATCATTCTTGCCAATTTGATTGTCCCAGTCTATATGAAGATTAAAGTCCCCCACAATCATTACATTGCCTTTGTTACAGGCTCCAATAATTTTTTGTTCAATGCACTGCCGAACAGCATAACAGGGTCGGTACTGAGGGAGTGGTGCACTGTCAGAGGGTCAGTACTGAGGGAGTGCTGCACTGTCAGAGAGTCAGTACTGAGGGAGCGCTGCACTGTCAGAGGGTCAGTACTGAGGGAGTGCTGCACTGTCAGAGGGTCAGTACTGAGGGAGTGCTGCACTGTCAGAGGGTCAGAACAGAGGGAGAACTGTACTGTCAGAGAGTCAGTGCTGAGAGAGTGCTGCACTGTCAGAAAGTCAGTACTGAGGGAGCACTGCACTGTTGAACGATTGTCTTTTGGACGTGCCGTTAAATAGGGCCATGTCTGCTCTCTCATGTGGATGTAAAAGATCCCATGGTCACTATTTTGGAAGAAGAGCAAGAAAATTCTCCACCGAGTCCCAGCCAATTTTTATCCCTCAATCAACATGACTAACTCAGTGTTGTTTGTGGAATATTGCTGTGCATGCATCGGCTGTCATGTTTCCTACATTGCAACTGTGACGACGCTTCAAAAATACTTCACTGGCTGTAAAACGCTTTGAGACCGGTGGTTGTGAAAGGCGCTATATAAATGCAATCCTTTTTTCTTCTTCTTATGAACACCTTGAAACATTTTACTAACTTACAGGTGCTTTATAAATGCAAGCTGTTGTTGGTGATCAGGAGCATGAACGCTGGTTGACTCTGGCTGCTTATCCCTCTCTCCCCCTCAGTTACCCAGGTTTGTCTATTCTGCTAAGGCCCCGGCTTGTGTCGGATCAGGAGACACAGCACAGGCCCAGGTGTTATTATTCCAGCTGAACAAGCCAAATCCCAGGGTGGAGCCCGGCTTGATAAAGATCCTAACTTTTATTTTTTGTTCAGATATGTGGCTACTGAACAAAGTCACAGGAGTCAGCTGATGAACTTTTAACAAAAGAATAAAACATTTATTCAACAAGATTAACTATCTTACAATACTCCTTCACCCACACTATACCTTCAGATATATACAGATTTGTAAGGATATCACAAATTACAAAAGCTTTCTTATAGAATATGATCACAATAAGTACACAGTCCAATATAAACCAATAGGCACCCTGTGGTCAGACACACCACACTCTGAAACCAAGTGACAAATGTCACCCCAAACAGATGCTATGGATCCCATGTCAACTCCCCCAGACGCTTGTCACACCACAAGCAAATCAGTCTCAATGAATCCCGTCTTTCACACAAGGGTTTCTAATCTCCTCCCAAACCAACCCTCTTTCTCAGGTGCCTTCTGCAGGGGTTCACCTCCAGGGTTTTGAGAGAGACAGAGGTAGAGGCAGGAGAGAGACAGCACCAGAGGGATAGATATAATCTCTCTCCAATGTTCCTCTCCCCCGGATCACCACGTGCATTCAAACTTCCTTCCACGAGCTCTCTCTCACCAACTCAACCGTGCCAACAGAACACCCACTGCTTCACACACCCACAATAAAGAGTTACAGAGCCAGTCTCTTTGGACCTGCCCGCTTCGTCCTTTCACATCCAAAGAACAGGACCTTTTCCAGATTTCTGTCCTTTGACAAGATGGTCCATTTGGGACCTTTGCTGTTCTACTCCCCTGGATTTGGGGACTTTCTTCTTCAGTTTCTTTGAGGAAACCCGTGTCCTCTCAGTTCCCTCCCTTGTCCATCTGCTCCTGGCAGCTGGGGCTACAACTTCAGCTTGGGACTTGCTATCTGTCCCTGTGCGAGGCAGCTTCCAACTGAACTCAAACTGCCTTTCTTTAGTTTTCACTGTTTGTGTGTGTGTGTGTGTGTGTGTGTGTGTGGGGGTGGGGGGGGTGCTCCCTCTCTAGACCCCTGTTACTAGGCAACAGCACAGTTTTTTCCTACTCTTGCTTTAACTCTCCTTCAAGAGTCATAAAAATCTCATTTGAAATGCAGGTATATAAGCAGAGCCTTAGACTTCACTCAAAAATAAAAGCAGATCCCAGGTTTCACCTTGTAACCCACAAATAGAAAAAAATATAAATTAAATTTAAACTTAAAGATATACCTTATTCCTAACGCAACCCAAATACACAAAAGAGCTTACTTAAACGATCTCTATTTCCTAATACCAGGAACCGACAGGAGACCCACCCTCATCTCTCTGACTAGGCTCCCACCTGCCTGCCCCCTGTCCCACCATCTCTCTCTCTTCAGGTACCACACCCTAAGGGAGCATTGACAACCATGTCCTTGCTTCGGTCCGTGATTATGCTTGGCAAAGTACCGCGGTGATTTGCTGTTGCCTTCTGCTCTTATCACCTGTCATCAGGCGTATTGGAAGGATTTATAGGTTGATAATCAATCTGTTTGGCTGTTTTATGATTTCCACACCCACCACCCCCCCACCCCGCCCCCCCCTCCTCCCCCATCATCAGCCCAGCTATAAGACATTGAGTTGTTCCCAGGCAATCAGCCTGAGTAGCCAAGTCCCAACTCACTTGGGGAGAGGCTCGGTCTGCGCAAGCTGCAAGGCCCAAATGCTGCCCTTGATTGGATCGGAGACTGACTGCTATGTTCCAGTTTAGACCTCGTGCAAGATCAGCCCTGAGATTATATCTATCCCTCTAGTGCTGTCTCTCTCTCTATATATATCTGTCACTCCGTCTCTTTCCATCTCTATTTCTCTCTCTGTCATTCGCTCCCTCTGTCACGCTGCTCCTGTTTCTTAGGAGCTGTTGTACTCCACCTGCTGTCCTCGTACCTTGTTATTGAGTGAACTCGTATCACAACCTGAGAAACATGACTGTCTACTGGAGTCAGCAGTGTGACCCGGGCAGGACACCAGAGACAGGGAACCGATGAAAAGGATGGGCCGAGTTTCAGGGGAACCTTCCCCGTTTTACCCTCAGAGCTAGTGGCTCAATCAGGATACTGTTTCTGGGAACTGCCTGATTCAGATAAGCAGTTTTGTGCTTCTGTTCTGTTTGGGGAGTATTTTGTTCAACTGTGAGCTGACATTGCAGCCTCAGCCACCAGTAACTCAGTCCAGCCACATCGCCACAATGAATATTACAAAAAAAGGTCTAATTAGGTCTTCTCAGCCTGTAACAGCCCAAATCCTACTACATCACAGCGTGATCAGGCTGATCATTCAATGCGCCCAGTCTCAACCCACAAACCACTCACTCCTGACACCCTTTAATATCCCACCCAGTCTAATCCCACTATCCCTTTACTCCCCACATCCCTTAATATCCCATCCAAGTGAATCCCACTCTTCCCCACACCCTTTAATATCTCACTCAATCCCCAAATTGTGTAAGGACAGCCGAGTTCCTTCCCTGATAGACACTGATGAACAAACTGGCTTTTTTTAGAACAATTTTTGTGGTCTCTTGGCTGTCAGAAATTCACCAATCACCGTAGTTATTGAATTCAATTTCAGTATTTGCCCTGATGGGATCTGAACTCATGATTTTCAGCCAAGAGAGTGTGTGTCTCCAAAAGAACAGGAGGCATTACTATTCAGGGAAAGTGAGAGAATGAGTCAGTCAATTAACTCTGTGAGACAGAGAAAGGGGAGAGGGAGATGGGAGACTAAGAGTGAGAAATGGTATGACAAGCTGAGAGAGTGAGGTAAAAGATGGCTGGAATGCGAGGAGGCAGATAGAGAGGGGGCAGAGAGACAGGGAGAGAGAGAGCAAGTGCAGCAAAGGAGTGTGTGTTTGGAAAGGGGTAAAGACGTGCGGATGTAGAAAATTATAGAAAAACAGATATAGGAAGAGTGAGTGGGCAGGGTGAGAGAAACACATACAGCAAGATAAAGAGAACGAGACATAGAGAGAGGGATAAAGAGAAAGTGAGATTAGGAGAGAGGGAAATAGATAAACATTTGCAGACAGAATGTGTTTGATCTTCACAGCAGCTGCCGATTGGCATAGCCAGGACTAGTGAAGACTTCCTTCCGTTTTGCGTAAACAAACTCTGCTCTCTGTTAACCATCATGAGCCTGAGGCACAGTGTGTGTGAGAGACAGAGAGTGTGTACAAAATGGGCGTGTGGCACTGAAGCTTTTAAAATTATTTCACAGGATGTGGGTGTCACTGGCTGGGCCAGCATTTATTGCCCATCCCAAATTGCCCTTGAGAAGGTGGTGGTGAGCTGCCTTCTTGAGCCGCTGCAGTCCATGTGGCGTAGGTACACCCACAGTGCTGTTAGGGAGGGAGTTCCAGGGTCTTGACCCAGTGACAGTGAAGGAACGGCAATATATTTCCAAGTCAGGATGGTGAGTGACTTGGAAGGGGGAATTTCCAGGTGGTGGTGTTCCCATGTGTCTGCTGGCCTTGTCCTTCTAGATGGTAGTGGTCATGGGTTTGGAAGGTGCTGTCGAAGGAGCTTTGACAGGGTGCTGCAGTGCGTCTTGTAGATGGTACACACTGCTGCTACTGTGCGTTGATGGTGTGATGGGAGTGAATGTTTGTGGATAGGGTGTCGATCAAGCAGGCTGCTTTGTCCTGGACAGTGTTGAGCTTGAGTGTTGTGGGAGCCGCACTCATCCAAGCAAGTGTGGAGTATTCCATCACACTCCTGATTTGTTCCTTGGAGATGGTGGACAGGCTTTGGGGAGTCAGGAGGTGAGTTACTTGTCGTAGGATTCCTAGCCTCTGACCTGCTCTTATAGCCACAATATTTATATGGCTAGTCCAGTTCAGTTTCTGGTCAATGGTAACTCCCAGGATGTTGATAGTGGGGGATTCAGTGATGGTAATGCCATTGAACATCAAGGGGTGACGGTTAGATTCTCTCTTGTTGGAGATGGTCATTGCCTGGCACTTGTGTGTCTGGAATGTTACTTGCCACTTGTCAGCCCAAGTCTGGATATTGTCCAGGTCTTGCTGCATTTGGACATGGACTGCTTCAGTACCTGAGGAGTTTTTTAATGGTGCTGAACATTGTGAAATCATCAACGAACATCCCCACTTCTGACCTTATGATGGAAGGAAGGTCATTGGTGAAGCAGCTGAAGATGGTTGGGCCGAGGACACTACCCTGAGGAACTCCTGCAGTGATGTCCTGGAGCTGAGATGACTGACCTCCAACAGTCACAACCATCTTCCTTTGTGCTAGGTATGACTCCAAACAGTGGAGAGTTTTCCCCGATTCCCATTGACTCCAGTTTTAGGACTCCACAAGCTGGGCGCTCCAGATTTGATACTGCAACCGTTGTTATGACTTGCTTTAGAAACCCAATGGTGATTAGAGATGATGACCAAATTTACAAGGGTCAGTGAGATCGAAAGTGACAGCTGAAAAATGATACAAAAGGGACTTGGTTGGAGTTGGGATACAGGCAGCAGAGCTTCAGATGAGCTGAATGGTGGAAGATGGGAAGCTGCCAGGAGAAGTCCTGTCTGGAGGTTACAAAAATACACAGCCATAACAATATGATACAAGATAGAGGAAGTGATGATTAAACTGTACGCTGTTCTGATCGGCCTGAACTTTGAGCTCCACTTGTTGAGACACAGGGAGCCATTCAGGAGCATGGGGCAATGCAGAGGGGAGCCATGAGGTTGATCTCCAGGTTCAGGGACTGCATTATGAGAAGAGACTTATTCAAGCTTGGGAAGGAGGTGTCTGAGAGGAAATACAAGATAGTTAGAGAATGGAATAGCTTACTCCAGAATATTGCTGCAATTTAAACAGGAGGAGGACGACAAGAACACTCAGATTGAAACAACAATGTTAGGACTGAGATCAGGGTGTTCTTCTATATGCTCAGAGTGACAGACTTGGAATTCACCCAGGGGCAGAATGATGGAAGTAAAAGCTCTCAAACATAATTAGGAGCCAATTAGATGCAGCAATGCAGATAGGAACTGGGCTGTTCTGGATGATTTAAGGTGGGCTGAAAGGCCGTTCATCATCTGTAAATTATCTTAGGAGGAGACTGACTCTGTCAGACACCCAACAAATCCAAACCCCAAATGACATCACACTCACAGCACGCGCGCACACTCAGCACGCGCACACTCAGCACGCGCACACTCACAGCACGCGCACACTCAGCACGCGCACACTCAGCACGCGCACACTCACTGCACGGGCACACTCAGCACGCGCACACTCACAGCACGCGCACACTCACAGCACGCGCACACTCAGCACGTGCACACTCACAGCACGCGCACACTCAGCACGCGCACACAGCACGCGCACACTCACAGCACGCGCACACTCAGCACGCGCACACTCAGCACGCGCACACGCAGCACGTGCACACTCACTGCACGCGCACACTCACTGCACGTGCACACTCAGCACGCGTACACTCACAGCACGCGGACTCAGCACGCGCACACTCACAGCACGCGCACACTCAGCACGCGCACACTCAAAACACGCGCACACTCAGCACACGTACACTCACAACACGCGGACTCACAGCACGCGCACACTCACAGCACACGCACACTCACAGCACACTCACACACTCAGCATGAGCACTCACAGCACGCGCACACAGCTTGCGCACACTCACAGCACGCGGACACTCAGCACACGCACACTCACAGCACGCGGACACTCACAGCACGCGGACTCACAGCACATGCATACTCAGCACATGCACACGCACAGCACGCGCACACTCAGCACGCGCACACTCACGCCGTGCGCACACACCATACATGCATACACCCCCCATGCACACACTCACAGCATGCACACAACATACATGCATACACCCCCCATGCATACAACACACGCAAGCTCAGACACCACTCATGCACTCAACATGCTCTCACGCACATGTACACGCAGCTACACAAAACACAAACATATTTTAATCACTTTTCATTTTCAGTACAAAATCGCATCTCAGTCCGAGATGAATTTTAAAGAGATGAATTCTTTGCACAGCACAGGATCCAATAGCTTCCACCCTAAGATCACCTCAACTAGATCCTCATGCAAATACTATAAAAATTTACTCACACCGCTGGATTTATCCTCGATTAAATCATGGTTTATGAACTATCCTCTAGTCTTTTGCGATCTGTCCACATAATTTTAAGCCTGTGAGCCCCACCATTAATCCAGTGGATCTGCACTGAACACCCCAGTCCTGCATAACAGAAAATATTTGAGTACTTGGGAATCAAACATCCCCACCCAACTGATATGGATGGAAAGAAACTCACAGGGAAATATGCTCAAAATCATTGTCAGTTGGAAGGGAAAGTGAGGGAGGGGAAGACAGGCGTAGAGACAGAGAGAGAGAAAGGAGGGGAGACAAAGTGAGAGGGGAGGGGAAACAGAGAGAAGCGAGACAGAGAAAGAGGACGGAAGAGAGAGAGAGGGGAGGGGAGAGAGAGGAGAGAAGGAGAGAGAGAGGAGGGGAGACAGAGAGAAGAGGGAGGGAGAAGAGAGGAGGGGAGACCAAGAGAGTGAGAGGAGGGGAGACAGGGAGGAGGGAGAGGGAGAAAGAGAGAGAGAGAGAGGGAAGGTAGACAGAGAGGACGGAAGAGAGAGAGGGAGGGCAGGAGGGAGAAAGAGGGTGGATGGGAGAAAGTGAGGGTAGGAGGGAGAGATGGAGGGTGGGAGGGAGAAAGGGGGGTAGGTGGAAGAAAGAGAAGGTGGGAGGGAGAGAGAGAGGGTGGGAGGGAGAGAGAGAGGGTGGGAGGGAGAGAGGGAGAGGGAGTGAGAGAAAGGGAATGAGAGAGGAAAAAGGAGTGAATGAGAGAGGGAAGGAGGGAATGAGAAAGGGAAGGAGGGAATGAGAGAGAGAGGAGTGACAGAGAGAGGGTCGGAAGGAGAGAGCGAGAGAAAGAGGGAGAGCGAGGGGGGAAGGAGGAAGAAAGGGAAGGAGGGAGGGAGGCGGAAGGTGGGGGAAAGGGAGGGGGGGGGTGGAGAGAGAAAATGAAATCAAGAAAATCATTTCTTTCAATTTAAAGATCAGATTCTCAAACTCCCAGTGGATATGAGGAAAACACAGCAACCCACCAAATGTCACATCATTAGTGTTCAAAATGTGCAGGAAACATTGACAGTGTCACAGTTTGCAGTATAAAGGCTGCTTTCACACAGTCATTCTCTCACTCACTCTCTCTCAAACACTCCTTTATCCTCTGGCACTGACAGCAGAGGCACTGTCACAGTGACCGTCACTGCCAATGTCCCCTCCCCCACGCTCGCTCCTCCCCATTTAATAGGTGACCTCTGGCCCGCTGAGACAGCCCCTGCTTTGTGCCTCAGACAGGGGTCTGATTGTCCGCTTCCCTGTGGACACAGGGCTTCAGGAACCTCTCTCAGAATCGCTTGTCCTCGGGGAGGCTTCCAATCAGCAGTTCCTTGTTTCCAAAGTCCCAGTAAGCTGTCATGTGAAAGCTCATGTTGGACAAAACCACCAAATACTCCAGGAACGAAAAGACTGTGTAAACTGCAGACAGAGAGAGGGAGAGGGGGAGAGAGAGAGAGAGGGTCAGAGGTCAGCTTATACTCAGGGTCTGCATGAGAATCAATCCAACTTTAAAATCATTTGCGATTCCAGTATCATTCTTTCCATTGTTCAAAGATCAGAATCCCAGTGTGGTGTTGAGGGACAGAGAGGAGGAGTGATGTGTACACTGGTAGGTGTGTGTTTGTGTCTTTACTCCCCAACCCCCAGGAAACACACATTCCCTCCCCCCATCCCCAAGCCTGAGATGTGTGCCCCACCTTCCCACCAAGACAGGTCCCCACCCACAGGGAGGCGCCCTGTGTTTCGGTGTGGGGGGGTGTCATACCTGTTTTGGGGGAGGGTTGGCTATTCAGTTGATGAGTCCATGCAGTATCAGGCTGACTCTCTCAGCTGCACTTTCACAGTGAAATGGTCACACTGTGGTCACCTCACTGGATGAATCACCCCAAGGCCCAAACTAATGCTCATGGGACACGAGTTCAAATTCCACCACGGCAACTGGTAGAATTTAAATTCATTAAATTAATCTGGAATGAAAAGCTCATCTCCAAAACAATGACCATGAAACGATCAGATTGTTGTTAAAACCCATCTGGTTCACTAGCGTCCTTTAGGGATGAAATCTGCCTTCCTTACCCCGGTTTTGCCTGCATGTGGCTTCCGATCCACAGAGATGTGGTTGACTCTTAACTGCCCTCTGAAATGGCCGAGCAAGACACTCAGATGTGTCAAACAGCCGCAGAAAAGTTGAATAAGAATAAAACCAAACAGACCACCTGTCAGCAAACTAGGCACCAGAAATGACAAAAGAACACCCTACTTTGTCCATAAGGGGTATGGGGAGAGTGTGGCATTGAGATAGAGGGTCTGTCACGATCATGTTGAAAAGTGGAACAGGCTCGAAGGGCCAAATGATCTATTCCTGCTCCTATTTTCTATGTTTCTATGTTTTCAAGACCTGGACAACATTCAGGCTTGGGTTGCAAAGTGGCAAGTAACATTCATGGCATCCAAGTGCCAGGGAATGACCATCTCCAACAAGAGAGAATCTAATCACCTTCCCTTGACATTCAATGACATTACCATCGCTGAAACTCTTACTAACAACATCCTGGAACATTGGAACATAGGAGCAGGAGTAGGTTATCTAACCCTTCAAGCCTGCTCCACCATTCAATAAGATTGTGGCTGATCTCCACTTTCCTGTCTACCCCCATTACCCTTAACTCCCTCATCTATCAAAAATTTGTCTATCTCAGCCTCGAACAAATTCAATGATCCAGCCACCCTGCTTTCTGGGAAAGAGAATTCCACAGACTAACGACCCTCGGAGAGAAAAAATAATTACTCCTCATCTCAGTCTTAAACAGTAGATCTCTTGTTCTTAAACTGTGTCCCCCCCAGTACTATTCTGTCCCACAAGTGGAAACATTCTCCCGATATCTATCTTATCAATAGCTGTTACCATTGACCAGAAACTGAACTGGACTAGCCATATAAATACTGTGGCTACAAGAGCAGGTCAGAGGCTGGGAATATTGCAGCAAGTAACTCACCTCCTGACTCGCCAAAATCTGCCCCCCATCAACAAGGCACAAGTCAGGAGTGTGATGGAATACTCCCCACTTGCCTGGATGAGTGCAGCTCCCACAACAGTCAAGAAGCTCGACATCATCCAGGACAAAGCAGCCCGCTTGATTGACACCACATCCACAAACGTTCACTCTCTCCACCACCGACGCACAATAGCAGCAGTGTGTACCATCTACAAGATGCACTGCAGGAATTCACCAAGGCTCCTTAGACAGCACCTTCCAAACCCACAACCTCCGCCATCCAGAAGGTCAAGGCCAGCAGATGGATGGAAATAACACCAGCTGGAAGTTCCCCTCCAAGTCACTCACCATCCTGACTTGGAAAATATATCGGCCGTTCCTTCACTGCTGCTGGATCAAAATCCTGGAACTTCTTCCCTAACAGCACTGTGGGTGTACCTACACCACAGCAGCAGTTCAAGAAGGCAGCTCACCACCATCTCAAGGGCAATTAGGGATGGGTAATAAATTCTGGCCTAGCCAGAGATGCCCACATCTTGTGAAAGAATTGTGCCCCTCTTACCTCCAGTCTCACAGTAAGCATTGTGTCGGAAGTAGAAACAGACAGCAATCACAAACGAGCTCAGATTGAAGATGAACAGCCTCCGCTTCCAGCTCAGAGAGGTCCTCTCCTGTGGGAGGGGGGGGGGGAGCGAGAGAGGGGTAGAAAGGAGGGAGTGGGAAGAAGTGGGAAAATGTGAGCGGAAGAGAGGAGAAAGATCATAATTCCTGTGTTTCCAAAATACAATCATCCCAACAGCATCAATGACAGGTTCTCATCAAAAATGACCTTCGGAACAGAGTGGAGCTCGGGGTGGGGGCTGGGGAGAAGAAAGAGGGCGGCGGGGGCATGAAGGAAGGTGCCTGGGGCAGGGGAGAGGGCTTGGGAGGGGTGGGGGAAAGGGCACGGGTGGGAGAGAGAGATATATGACATTTGGAGAGGCAATGGCATCGTGGTATTGTCATTGAACTAGTAATCCAGGGGCCCAGGGTAATGCTCTGGGGACCAAGGTTCGAATCCCGACACAGCGGGTGGAATTTGAATTCGATAAAAGTGTGGAATTAAAAGTCTAATGGTGACCAGGAAACCATTGTCCATTGTTGTAAAACCCAACTGGTTCACTAATGTCCTTTAGGGAAGGAAATCTGCCATCTTACCCGGTCTGGCCTACATGTGACTCAAAGACCCACAGCGATTTGGTTGACTCTTAAATGCCCTCTGAAATGGGGCAACTAGGGATGGGCAGTAAATGCTGGTCTGGCCAGCGTCACTGCCCACCTCCCATGAACGAATAAAAAAGAAAATTTGGAGGGAAAAGGGGCGAGCGATGACATTTGGGATGAGAGAGAGATGACATGGGGTAGGTTGATCCCGGGAATGGAGGGATTTTCTTACGAGGAGAGGCTGAGTAGGTTGGGCCTGCACTCATTGTTTAGAAGAATGAGAGGTGACCTTATTGAAACATATAAGATTCTTAGGGGGCTTGACAGGGTAGATGCTGAGAGGTTTCCCCTTGTAGGAGAGTCTAGGACCAGAGGGCATAATCTCAGAGTAAGTGGTCACCCACTTAAAACAGAGATGAGGAGGAATTTCTTCTCTCAGAAGCGAGTCAATCTGTGGAATTCTTTACTGCAGAGGGCTGTAAACTGAGTCGTTAAGTATATTCATGGCTGAGATAGACAGATTTTTAATTAGTAAGGGAATCGAGGATTATGGGGAAAGGGCAATAAAGTGGAGTTGAGCATTAGCAGATCAGCCATGGTCTCATTGAAAGGCACAGCAGACTCAGTGGGCTGAATGGCCTACTTCTGCTCCTATGTCTTATTCTTATGGAGAGATGACGTGGAGTAAGAGAGAGAGAGATGATGGGTGAGATAGAGAGACATGACATGGGATGAGTAAGAGGGGAAGATGACATGGGGTGAGAGAGAGAGGTGATATGAACGATACAGCACGGGGTGAGATACAGAGTAAAGCTCCCTCTACACTGTCCCCATCAAACACTCCCAGGACAGGTACAGCACGGGGTTAGATACAGAGTAAAGCTCCCTCTATGCTGTCCCCATCAAACACTCCCAGGACAGGTACAGCACGGGGTTAGATACAGAGTAAAGCTCCCTCTACACTGTCCCCATCAAACACTCCCAGGACAGGTACAGCACGGGGTTAGATACAGAGTAAAACTTCCTCTACACTGTCCCCATCAAACACTCCCAGGACAGGTACAGCACGGGGTTAGATACAGAGGAAAGCTTCCTCTACACTGTCCCCATCAAACACTCCCAGGACAGGTACAGCACGGGGTTAGATACAGAGTAAAGCTCACTCTACACTGTCCCCATCAAACACTCCCAGGGCAGGTACAGCACGGGGTTAGATACAGAGTAAAGCTCCCTCTACACTGTCCCCATCAAACACTCCCAGGACAGGTACAGCACGGGGTTAGATACAGAGTAAAGCCCCCTCTACTCTGTCCCCATCAAACACTCCCAGGACAAAAACAGCACGGGGTTAGAGAGTAAAGCTCCCTCTACAATGTCCCCATCAAACACTCCCAGGACAGGTACAGCACGGGGTTAGATACAGAGTAAAGCTCCCTCTACACTTTCCCCATCAAACACTCCCAGGGCAGATAGAGCATAGGGTTAGATACAGAGTAAAGTTCCCTCTACAGTCCTCATTAAACACTCCCAGGACAGGTACAGCACGGGGTTAGATACAGAGTAAAGCTCCCTCTACACTGTCCCCATCAAACACTCCCAGGACAGGTACAGCACGGGGTTAGATACAGAGTAAACCTCCCTCTACACTGTCCCCATCAAACACTCCCAGGACAGGTACAGCACGGGGTTAGATACAGAGTAAAGCTCCCTCTACACTGTCCCCATCAAACACTCCCAGGGCAGGTACAGCACGGGGTTAGATACAGAGTAAAGCTCCCTCTACACTGTCCCCATCAAACACTCCCAGGACAGGTACAGCACGGGGTTAGATACAGAGTAAAGCTCCCTCTACACCGTCCCCATCAAACACTCCCAGGACAGGTACAGCACGGGGTTAGATACAGAGTAAAGCTCCCTCTACACTGTCCCCATCAAACACTCCCAGGACACGTACAGCACGGGGTTAGATACAGAGTAAAGCTCCCTCTACACTGTCCCCATCAAACACTCCCAGGACAGGTACAGCACGGGGTTAGATACAGAGTAAAGCTCCCTCTACACTGTCCCCATCAAACACTCCCAGGACAGGTACAGCACGGGGTTAGATACAGAGTAAAGCTCCCTCTACACTGTCCCCATCAAACACTCCCAGGACAGGTACAGCACGGGGTTAGATACAGAGTAAAGCTCCCTCTACACTGTCCCCATCAAACACTCCCAGGACAGGTACAGCACGGGGTTAGATACAGAGTAAATCTCCCTCTACACTGTCCCCATCAAACACTCCCAGGACAGGTACAGCACGGGGTTAGATACAGAGTAAAGCTCCCTCTACACTGTCCCCATCAAACACTCCCAGGACAGGTACAGCACGGGGTTAGATACAGAGTAAAGCTCCCTCTACACTGTCCCCATCAAACACTCCCAGGACAGGTATAGCATGGGAGTTAGATACAGTCAAATCAACATGGCTGAATGAAGAAGGATGTGAATGTTACGTTAAGAGCTGGATGATTCATTTCTGAAATAAAAATCTGAGATTGAGCTGAATATTCTGGGATAAATTGGAAGAATCCAAACCCCTCTACCACAGGCAGGATCCAGCTGTGTGGCTTTGAACTCTAACCTTTCCTCTCACAGTCAGGCAGGATGAAGAAAACAACAGATTTCAGTCTGTGTCCCGAGCAGTGAGGGAACCGAGAGATGGATTGCATCACTCACTGGCCATCTGTGACAAGCATGCATCCTGTGCAGGAGGCTACCATCTGCACTAGTCAGAAAAATAACACCCAACCCATTTTCTGTCAGTCACCGGCCAAGTTGGCACTCATTGTCCCATCCACTAGTCTCCGCCCCTGGTGGGACAACTTCTGGAACTGCCAGCACAAGCTTTTTGCTACCACTGACTGATTACCACCAACCCCAGCTCAGTGGGTAGCACACTCACCTCCCAGTCAATATGTCATTGGTTCAGGTCCCGCTCTAATGAGTTGAGCACAAAGTCCAGGCTGACACTACTAGTGTAGTAGAGGGATTGCCACACGGCCGGGGGGGTCAGTGCTGAGGGAGTGCCACACGTTCAGTACTGAGGGAGTGTCACACGGACAAAGGGTCAGTACTGAGGAAGTGCTGCACTGTCAGAGGGTCAGTACTGAGGGAGTGCTGCACTGTCAGAGGGTCAGTGCTGAGGGAGTGCTGCACTGTCAGAGGGTCAGTACTGAGGGAGTGCTGCACTGTCAGAGGGTCAGTATTGAGGGAGTGCTGCACTGTCAGAGGGTCAGTATTGAGGGAGTGCTGCACTGTCAGAGGGTCAGTATTGAGGGAGTGCTGCACTGTCAGAGGTACCATCTTTTGTATAAGATGTCAAACTGAAGCCCTCTGGTGGATGTAAAAGACGCCAAAGTCACTACTCAGAGAGGAGCACAGATTTCGCCGGTGTCCTGGGGCCAATATTTATCTCTAAATCAACATCACTAAGAAACATTATCTGATCATTATCACATTGCTGTTTATGGGATCTTGCCATGTGTAACTGGCCTGCCTCATTTCCGCATTATAACAGTGGCTACAATTCAGTAAATGCTTCATGGCTGTAAAATGCTTTGGCACATCCTGGGGCACGACAGGCACTACGGAAATGCAAGTTTCTCTTTGTTTCGAGGGAGAGGGGGAGAATTGTGTGAGAGCTGTAGTGCAAATGGAGGGTTGTGTGAAGTGCTGGTGACTGGCCTAAGAGTGACTGACAGTTTCGACCTGAACAAATTAACAAATACACCTCGATATATTTTTAAATAAAGCTCCTGACGCTTCTGAGCCAATCACACAGACACCTCGCTCCCCCACCCGTCTGAAGCGCAACTTTTACAAATTGTATTCGGGTTTTTTTTTACAAAATTACCAGAGGAAGTGTTGGAGGCTGCAAGTTAGAAATAAATAGCTGCAAGGAGTCAGTGAGGTTTGTGCAGTGTTTGCTGCAAACTGACAGTGCTGCGAGTGTCTTCTATTCGGCATAGCCTCCTCTTCTCAAGGTCACTCCCCTCCCACATCCCTTAAATCACCAAATGCAACCCCTAACATGTTAGTGAACCAGCTTTGTCAGGAGCAAAGACAGCACGAGGGGGTGGTGTGTGTGTGTGTGGGGGGGGGGGGGGGGGTGGAAATTCATCCCAGAGTTGCGGAACCAAGAATTTTGCTGCGTCAGTCTCCCTGTACACTTGCTACGAGCTATACTTCCTGCTCCTCCACCACACAGCAACTGTTGTAGAGCTAAAGCTCCTGCCTGTTCCTCCTTCATTGCTCCATTTCACAACCGCAAGCAACAACAACCCACTTGATGCAAAAAATATGCACTAACAGCAGCCCAGCATCACGCGCCATTTACTGGTAGGGTATAGATAGACAAAATCTATTTGCAGAAGCTGAGCCTAATTTTAGCCAATTGGAGGATCAGGGCTGGTCGGCCTGAGCTCCTGGGTTGAAATGGTGGGGGTGAGGGGGTGGGGATTGAGCCAAGGATTCCTCCCCCACCTGTGACCCCCAACTGGGTGGGGCAGTGGAGCTACATCCCCTTCATGGTCGAACAGCTGAACCCACACTCACCCTTCCGACTCCACACTCGAAGCATGACCTGCACAAAACCTCGGAGTGGACTAGACGCAAATACACTGGCCCAATCTTTTACGCACGCACCCATATCCCCAAAGAGTGATTAGTTAAAGATATATGCACAAGAGAGTGTGGAACAACAGCAACATGACTGAGAACACCAAACTGCGAGTCTACACAGCCGGCGTCCTCAGTGCTCTGCCCTACAGCGGTGAGACCCGGACAACATGTGCCAGGCAGAAAAGGCTGAACGGCTCCTACTTCCACTGTCTCAGACGCACCCTCAGCATCTCTTAACAAGACAACTCCGAGGCCCTGGAGCCTGCCAATTCCATCAGCAGACACTCGTTGCTAAGCCAACAACGTCTGCCTTGGCTCAGCCACCTTCATTGGATGGAGGGATGGA
This sequence comes from Carcharodon carcharias, assembly GCF_017639515.1. Classification (NCBI taxonomy): domain Eukaryota; kingdom Metazoa; phylum Chordata; class Chondrichthyes; order Lamniformes; family Lamnidae; genus Carcharodon; species Carcharodon carcharias. The sequence goes on along the minus strand of NC_054477.1, from coordinate 6,428,172 downwards.
CGTATACCCAAAGACCTCCTGCACGGTGAACTGGCCACTGGATCATGACCTCCTGGGCATCCATACCTGCAAGCGGGACATGAGGATGGTCCACATTGACACTGACAACTGGGTGACAGCTGCTGACAGCTGTGACCTCGGGAGGCGCAGTGTTTGGAAGGGAATCGGAAGCAGAAGCAAAAAGAAGAGGGCCCAGAGAGAACAGTGGCCAGTGAATCGGGCACCTTCTCAACCCACTGTCTTCCCTCTGCAGCAAATGCGGCAGAGACTGCCATGCCACGCTGGGGCGACGCCAAACAGAGTTGACCCACCATGGTGAACACCGTCGCCTCAGAAGACAGGAGGGTACCAATGCAATGTGTAACATATATGTAAAATATACGGGTACGTTATAAACAGTAGAAATAGGAGGAGTAGACCATTCAGCCACTCGAGCCTGCTTTGCCATTCAACAAGATCATGGCTAATCTGATCGTGGGCTTAACCCCACTTACCTGCCTGTCCCCTGTAATTCTCAACTTCCCTTGGCTACAAGAATCTGTCGAACTCAGCCTTGAATATATTCAATTGCCCAGCCTCCACTGCTCTCTGGGGTAAAGAGTTGCAAAGAGTCATCCATTTATCCCAACTCTGTTAGTGAGACAACCCTCTATCCATGCTTATATATCACAGCGCAGGAGGTGGCCATTCGGCCCATCATGTCTGCACCAGCTCTCCAAATGAGCATGCTGACTTAGTGCTAGTCTCCTGCTTTCTCCCCCATACCTCCCAACACCAAGAGCTCTTGTGCAGACACCTTTTATGTGACACCTTATCGAATGCCTTTTGGAAATCCAAATACACAACATCTACTGGTTCCCCTTTATCCACCCCACTTGTTACATCTCCAAAGAACTCGGATAAATTCATCAAACAAGGTTTCCCTTTCACAAAACCATGGTGACTCTGCCCGATTATATTATGATTTTCTAAATGTCTGCCACTACCTCCTTAATAATGGATTCTAGCATTTTCCCAATGGCTGATGTTAAGCTAACTGGCCTATAGTTTCCTGATTTTGACCTCCCTCCTTTCTTGAACAGAGGGGTTAAATTTGTGGTTTTCCAATCCTCTGGGATTTTCCAGAATCTAGGAAATTTTTGAACGTGTTGTCCCCTCCCAAATTCATTGCCATCTTTCTTGGAATTCCATGTTTGAATCCCGCCAATCAGGTTTCTATCCCTCTCACAGTACAAAAATAGCCCTTACAAAGTCACAAATGACATCTTCTGCCACTGTGACAAAGGTAAACTTTCCCTCCTCGTCCTTCTCCACCTGTCTGCAGCCTCTGATCCGGTTTGACCACACCTTCCTCCCCCAACACCTCTCCACTGTCGTCCAGCTGGGTGGGACTGCTCTCACCTGCTTCCATTCTTACCTATCTCATCGTAGCCAGAGAATCACTTGCAACGGCTGCTCTTCCTGCTCCCGTACCCTCCCCTCTGGTGTCCCCCAAGGGTCTATCCTTGGCCCCTTCCATCTACATGCCACCCCTCAGCAATGTCACCCGAAGGCACGGTGTTAGTTTTCACGTGTACACTGACAACGCCCAGCTCGACCTCACCACCACCTCTCTCGACTCCTCCACTGTTGCTAAATTATCAGACATCCAGTACTGAATGAGCAGAAATTTCCTCCAATTAAATGTGGGGAAGACTGAAGCCACTGTTTTCGGTCTCTGTTCTGAACTCCTTTGCCTAGCAACCAACTCCATCCCTCTAGCTGGCAACATCTGAGATTAAGCCCAGGTTAATTTGCAACCCAAACATCACATTTGATCCTGAGATGAGCTTCCGATCATGTATCCATGCCATCAGTAAGACCACATATTTCCACCTCTGTAACATAACCCGACTTCATCCCTTCTCAGCTCATCTGCTGCTGAAACCCTCATCCATGTCTTTGTCACCTCTAGGCTCGACTATTCTAACACACTCCTGTTGGTCTCCTATTTTCTACCCTCTGTAAACTTAAGGTCATCCAAAACTCTGCTGCCCATACCTTAACTCATCCCTCGTGCTCACTACACTGACTCCCGGCCAAGCAGTGTCTCGATTTTAAAATTCTCATTCTCGTTTTCAAATCACTGCATGGCCTCAGCCCTCCCTATGTCTCTGTAATCTTCTTCCATCCCACAACTCTCCGCAATCTCGGAACTCCTCTAACTCTGGCCTATTGAGCATCTCTAGTTTTAATCGCTTCACCGTCTGTGTCCATCCTTCAGCACCCTGGGCCGAAGCTCCCTACATTCTCCCTCACTCTCTACCTCCCTCTCCTCCTTTAAGGCATTCAAGAGCTTTGGACAGGGTAAATAGTGAGAAACTGTTCCCACTCAAGAGAGCTTCAAGAGCGAGAGGGCACGGATTCAAAACAATTGGCAAAAGGAGTAAATGTGATGTGAGGAAAATATTTTTCACCCAGAGGGTGATTGGAGTCTGGAACAAACTTCCTGAAAGGGTGGTGGAGGCAGGTTTGCTAGAGGGATTCAAAAGGGAATTGGACTGTTATCTCAAAATAATTTGCAGGGTTACAGGGATAAGGCAGGGGAGTGGGGCTATGTAGAATGCGCTTCCAGAGAACCAGTGCAGGCTTGATGGGCCAAATGGCCTTCTTCTGCACTGTAAAGATTCTGAGATTAAAACCTACCTCTTTAATCAAGCTTTTGGTCATCTAATATCCTAATATCTCCTTACGTGGCTCAGTATCATACTTTGTTTTATAATGCTCCTGTGAAGCACCTTGGGCGTTAATGGTGCTATTTAAATATAAGTTGCTGTGGTTGATTACAACCAATGCATCCACTATCTCTGGAGCCACTTCCTTTAAGACCCTTGGAGGAAGGCCATCAGGACCAGGGGCCTTGTGAGCCTTTAGTCCCATTAGTTTTCCTAGTACTTTGTCTCTCCTGATCTTGAATGTTTTAAGTTCCTCTTTCCCTGCCCCCTGATTTTTCTACTATTCTTGGGATGTTTTCTGTGTTTTCAACTGTGAAGACAGGTACAAAATCTATACAAAAGTCTCTGACATTTCCTTTTTCCCATTATTAATTCTCCAGTTTTTTTTCCTCTGAGGAACTAACATCTACTTTAGCTACTCTCTTCTTTTTTATATACTTGTCAAGCTTTTATTGTCAGTTTTTATGTTTCCTGCTAGTTTACTCTCAATCTATTTCCTCCCTCTTTTTTTTTAAGTCATCCTTTGCTGGTTTCTAACATTTTCCAAACTCCCACTAACCTTCACCACATGGTATGCCTCCTCCTTCAATGTGACACCATACTTAACTTTCCCTAACTAGGGAATTGAAATTCTGGGGAAGGGGGAGGCAGGAGGTGGAGAGAATTTTTTTTTTTTTTTTTAGCAAACATCCCAAATGTACCTGCTCAATCATCAGGAGAAGAGCGGGTTCGGCAGTGTGCAGTCCCACTCCCCAGCCAGCAGGTTATCCTGGGCGATGGTAGCAGCTGTGGGTTTGTGAGAGGGTGGCGTAGTGGTGACGTCACTGGGTTAGTAATCCAGAGGTCCCCAGGCCAATGCTCCGGGGGGCAAGGGTTTCAATCCCATCGCAGCAGCTGTGGGTGCAATTTAAATCCAATTCATAAATCTGGAATTGAAAGCTAGTCCCAGTAACAGTGACCAGGAAACTATCATCGATTGTTGTTAAAAACCCATCTGTCCATGAATGTTCATCCTTATCCTCTCTGGCCTACACGTGACTCCAGACTGGGTAATGTGGTTGACTCTTAACTGCCCTCTGAAATGGCCTAGCAAGCCACTTAGGGATGGGCAAATGATGGAAAAATAAAGAAAATAAAAACAGGATTGCAGCAATAATCAAAAAGTAAAACCACACGTACACACTCCACACGCGGTACACAAGGAGACAGTCCTTCAGAAAACAACATCCCTGTTCCTAAAGTGGCTCAATGCCACCCTCTCATGGCAGTCATGTGAGCTACAAGCCGATTAAAAATTCGGGCGATTGTTCTCAGTGGGGTCTGATTCCTGCTGGTGTGCGCCAAGTAAAAATCTGTTGCGGCCGTGCTGGGACTGTTCTCCTTCGGCCAAATCACAACATCTTTCAGATATTTGATCAATGGGGCCTCAGCAATTATGTTGACTCTACTCTCCACACATCACGTACACAATTTAGAAACACTTGGGTTATGAGGTAATGTTTGGATGTCAGCTGTGGCTCACTCTCACCACAAACTTGTGGGTTGAAGGCCCACTCCACAAACTTGAGACCGACACTCCCGGGGCAGTACAAATGGGGCGCTACACCGTCTGAGGGTCAGTGCTGAGGGAGTGCTGCACTGTCTGAGGGTCGGTGCTGAGGGAGTGCTGAACTGTCAGAGGGTCAGTACTGAGGGAGTGCTGCACTGTCTGAGGTTCAGTGCTAAGGGAGTGCTGCACTGTCAGAGGGTCAGTACTGAGGGAATGCTGCACAGTCAGAGGGTCAGTACTGAGGGAGTGCTGCACTGTCAGAGGGTCAGTACTGAGGGAGTGCTGCACTGTCAGAGGGTCAGTACTGAGGGAATGCTGCACTGTCTGAGGGTCAGTGCTGAGGGAGTGCTGAACTGTCGGAGGGTCAGTGCTGAAGGAGTGCTGCACTGTCAGAGGGTCAGTACTGAGGGAATGCTGCACTGTCTGAGGGTCAGTGCTGAGGGAGTGCTGAACTGTCGGAGGGTCATTGCTGAGGGAGTGCTGCATTGTCAGGAAGTGATGTAATGATTCTTGAAATATTTTACATGAGTCTCATTCTTTGCCAAACCTCTTATTTTTGTGCCATCTTAAATTGAGTGTGTGCTCCCTGGACTCAAATCCCAATGCAGGAAGAACAAGTCGTTTAATAATTGCAAACCTTCAGGATGAGCACCACCCATTCACCCCAACGCTTTCTTTCCTGCTGTCACACTGCTGTGCAGCAGCTCTTTTGTTCTTCCTACCAAAGTGAACTTCACATTTTCCCACATTAAACTCCATTTGCCAGATCTTTGCCCACTCAACCTATCTATACCCATTCACAACCACCTCATGTCCTCTTCACAACATACTTTCCTACCTATCTTTGTGTCATCTGCAAGTTTAGCTACCATGTCTTCCCTCCCCTCATCGAAGTCATTGATGTAAATCATAAAAAGTTGAGGCCCTAACACAGACCCCTTGGGACTCCACTCATCACATCCTGCCAATCAGAAAAAGACCCATTTATGCATACTCTCTGCTTTCTGCCAGCCAGCCAATCTTCTATTCATGCTGATATGTTACTCACTACACCATGCACTTTTATTTTCTGTAATAATCTTTGATGTGGCACCTTATCAAATACCTTCTGGAAATCCAAGTACAGTACATCTATATGGTCCCCTTTATCTATTGCGCATGTTACTCCTTCAAAAAACTCCAATAAATTGGTTAAACATGATTTTCCTTTCACAAAACCATGCTGACTCTGCCCAATTGCCTTGAGCTCTTCTAACTGTCCAGCTATAACTTCCTTAATGATCGATTCCCCACAACAGACGTCAAGCTAACTGTCCTATAGTTTCCTGTTTTCTGCCTCCCTCCCTCCTTGAATAGAGGGGTTATATTTGCTCCTTTCCGGTCTGATGGAACCTTTTCAGAATCTAGGGAATTTTGGAAAATTAACACCAGCACATCGACTACCTCTTTAGCCACCTCTTTTAAGACCCTTGAACATAGTCCATTGGGACCCAGAGACTTGCCAGACCACAGCTCCATCAATTTACTCAGTACCGCTTCCCTAGTGATTTCAATTTCACCAAGTTCCTTTCTCCTGTTCACCTCCTGATTTTCAGTTACTACTGGAACGTTTTTTGTATCCTCTATAGTGAACACCGAAGCAAAATATTTGTTCATTTCTTCTGCCATTTCCTTATTATCTACTATTATTCTCCCCCACCACTGTCACTCTCTAGAGGACCAACACTCACTTTACTTTTTCTTTTCCTTTTTAAATACCTGTAGAAACTCTTGCTATCTGTTTTTACATTTCTAGCTAGCTTCCTCTCATACACTAATTTCTTTCTCCTGATTAACCTTTTAGTCATTCTCTGCCGTTCTTTATATTCTGTCCAATCAATTGTCCTGCCACTCATCTTTGTGGAGCTGTTTGTTTTTCCCTTAAGTTTGATGCTTTCCTTAACATCTCTAGTTAACCACAGATGGTGGGTCCTCCCCTTAGAATTTTTCTTTATAGTAGGAATGTACTCATTCTGAATACTCTGAAATACCCCCTTAACTATCAGCCATTGCTTCTCTATTGAACTATCCTCTAGCCTAGTTTCCCAGTTCACTTCAGCTAGCTCAGCTTTCATTCCCACATAATTGCCCTTATTTAAGTTTAAGATACTCATCTTAGACCCACTCTTCTCCCTTTCACAGTGGATGTAAAATTCAATCATAATGTGGTCGCTGCTACCTAGAGGTTCCATCGCGCTGAGGTAATTAATTAATCTTGTCATGTTACACAATACCAAGTCTAATATAAACTGCTCTCTGGTTGTTTCTGAACTTGCTGCTCTAAGAAACTATCACAAAAATATTCTAAGAACTCCTCATTCGGGCTACTACTGCCAATCTGATTTTTCCAGTTTATGTGTAGGTTAAGATCACTCATGATTATTGCCGTCCCTTTATCACACGCACACAATATTTTCTCTTGTATACTTTGGCCTACACTGTGGCTACTGTTAGGGGACCTGTAGACCATTCCCACTAATGACTTTTCCCCTACTATTCCTCATCTCCACTCAAACCAATTCTACATCCTGATCTCCTGAACCAAGGTCATCTCTAACTATTGAACCAATGCCCTCTTTGATTAACAGTGCTACCCCTCCACCTTTACCTAGCTTCCTATTCTTCTTGAATGTCATGTACCCTTCAATATTAAGGACCCAGTGTTTATCATCTTGTAGCCACATCTCTGTAATTACTATCGGATCATACTTATTTACTTCAATGTGGGCCATCAATTCATTTACTTTATGAATGCTATGTGCATTCAGTTAGAGACCCTTCAGTTTTTTTTTGTTATCTGGTCTTGATTGTTGATCTAATCTTAGGTTTTTTTTCTCTCTGTCCCTTCCTGCCATTCTCTGACCCTCATTTCTCATATTACTATTTTGCTCTCCTCTCTTGACTCTGCACCTTGAATTGCTACCTCTACCCAAGCCTGATCCCTCAAACCTCTTGCTTAGTTTAAAGCCCTCTCTGTTTCCAGGCAAACAACATCAGGTGGTCAGTACAATCGATTCAAGGACATCTGAAGAAAGAGTCTTCCAAATGTCTACAGTGCAGACCCACCTCTCCTGGGAAAACACAGCAGCTGATGGCCCATAAGGAGCTAAGCACTGAAATCGGGTTCAGGGTGTCTCAAGGACTATTTACGGCAAACTCTCAATATCCAACATGTCCAGAGGAGGGCCGGGGTCACCCAGCTGCAGAAGCTCCCCACTCCCAAGCAACAACCACCTGGAGTATTGCGTGCAGTTTTGGGTCTCCTTATCTGAGGAAGGATACACTTGCCATGGAGGGAGTGCAATGGATGTTCACCATTCATCCCTGGGATGGCGGGATTGTCTTGTGAGGAGAGATTGACGAGATCGGGTCTGCAACCCCTGGTGTTTTGAAGAATGAGGCGTGACCTCATTGAAACTTACAAAATTCTTACAGGGCGTGACAGGGTGGATTTAGATAAGATGTTTCCCCTGGCTGTTGAGTCTAAAACCAATGGACATAATCTCAGGATTAAAGGGTCGGCCATTTATGACTGAGGGAGGAAGAGGAATTCCTTCACTCAGGGGATGGTGAATCTTTGGAATTCTCAACCCCAGAGGGCTGTGGAAGCTCAATCATTGAGCATGTTCAAAACAGCAATCGATAGATTTCTGGAGACTAATGACATTGAGGGATGTGGAGATAGCATGGGGCAGTGGTGTTGAGCTAGATGATTAGCCATGATCAAACTGAATGGTGGAGTAGGCTCGACAGGCTGAATGGTCTACTCCTGCTCCTATGTTCCTAACAACATAAGCTCCCAGTTCTGTAGACATCCATGCTGATCTCACATCAGACTCTTTAGCCATGAGGGTCCCGCAGAAGTCACTTACAGCTTGGAGCCAACTAGAGTTTGGCATCCAGTTCTGGTTACCGTGCTTTAGGAAGGATGTGAGGGTCCCTGAGAGGATGCAGAGGAGATTTATCAGGTCGGTTCCAGGGATGAGGGATTTTAGCTACAGGGTTAGGTTGGAGAAGCTGGGGTTGTTCTTGCAGCAAAGGAGATTGAGGGGAGATTTGATAGAGGGAGACAGGATGATGACAGGTTTAGATCAGATGGGCAAAGAAAAGCTGTACCCAGAAGTTGGTGGTGCAAGGACTAAGGTACACAGGTATAAGGTTTTGGGCAAGAGATGCAGGTGGAATATCAGGAAGGACATTTCTACACAGCGAGTGGTATTGACCTGGAGCTCGCTACCTGTGAGGGTGGTAGAATTAGAGACGATCAATAATATCGAAAGGAAATTGATGGCCACTTGAGGGAAATAAATTTGCAGGGTTACAGGGATAGAACGGGAGAATGGGACAGACTGGATCGCTCCACGGGGAACCCGCAAGGAGTCGAAGGGCCGAGTAGCCTCCTTCTGTGCAGTAAGAGCTCTAAATAGAGAAAGGGAGAGGGGAGAGAGAAAGAGGGAAGAGAGCGAGCAGAGGCAGAGAGGGGAGGGAGGGAGGAGAGGAAGGCGGAAGGTGGCGCGAGGGAACGGGGCAGGGCACCAGGGGGAGGGGAAGGGCGCCAGGGGGAGGGAAAGACGAGGGTGTGGGGAGAGAGAGGGGAGGATGCAAGAGAGAGAGAGGGGGGGACAGAGAGAGAGGGAGGGACAGAGAGAGAGGGGGACGGAGAGAGTGCGAGGGGACGGAGAGAGAGAGAGAGAGAGAGGGGGGATGGAGAGAGAGAGAGGGACGGAGAGGGAGAGTGAGGGGGACAGAGAGAGAGAGTGAGGGGGACAGAGAGGGAGAGTGAGGGGGACAGAGAGAGAGAGTGAGGGGGACAGAGAGGGAGAGTGAGGGGGACAGAGAGGGAGAGTGAGGGGGACAGAGAGGGAGAGTGAGGGGGACAGAGAGAGAGAGTGAGGGGGACAGAGAGGGAGAGTGAGGGGGACAGAGAGGGAGAGTGAGGGGGACAGAGAGAGAGAGTGAGGGGGACAGAGAGGGAGAGTGAGGGGGACAGAGAGGGAGAGTGAGGGGGACAGAGAGGGAGAGTGAGGGGGACAGAGAGGGAGAGTGAGGGGGACAGAGAGGGAGAGTGAGGGGGACAGAGAGAGAGAGTGAGGGGGACAGAGAAGGAGAGTGAGGGGGACAGAGAGAAAGAAAAAGAGGGACGGAGACAGAGAAAGAGAGGGGCGGGGAGAGAGAAAGAGAGGTGCGGAGAGAGAGAGAGGGGCGGAGAGAGAGAAAGAGAGGGATGGAGAGAGAGAGGGATGGAGAGAGAGGGACTGAGAGAGAGAGGGAGAGGGAGGGAAAGAGAGGGAGACAGAGAGAAGGAGACAGAGAGAGAGAGAAAAAGAGAGAGGGAGAGAGAGAGAGACAGAAATGGAGAAATTGAATATTAGAACTGATTACCTCTGGACTTACTGTGCTTTTCTTGGTCTGCTGCCAGATGATGCAGGTGAGGATCATGTGAAGCATTGATGATACCATGAAGGAGATAAAAGCTTTCTCATGGACCCCTGTAATGACGGAAACAGGCATGATCAGGGCAGAATTCCTTCCAATGGGCACCGAGTGATCAGTAATCCTCCCAATAGGCACCAAGTGAGTGACCTGAAATTCTCCCAACAAGCAACGAGTGGTCAGAGATTCTCCTGATGACCACTGTGCGATTGACAATCCTCCCAAAGGGCACCAAGTGATTGACAATCTGCCCATTGGCCTTCAAGTGAGTGATCGGCGATCCTCCCGATGGGCACTGAGTGAGTGGTCAGCGATCCTCCCAATGGACACTGAGCGAGTGGTCAGCGATCCTCCCAATGGACACTGAGCGAGTGATCAGCGATCCTCCCAATGGACACTGAGTCAGTGATCAGCGATACCCCCAATGGACACAGAGCGAGTGATCAGCGATACCCCCAATGGACACTGAGCGAGTGATCAGCGATCCTCCCAATGGACACTGAGCGAGTGATCAGTGATCCTCCCAATGGACACTGAGCGACTGATCAGCGATCCTCCCAAAGGACACTGAGCGAGTGATCAGTGATACCCGCAATGGATATCGAGGCAGTGATCAGTGATCCTCCCAATGGACACTGAGCGACTGATCAGCGATCCTCCCAATGGACACCGAGCGAGTGATCAGCGATACCCGCAATGGATATCGAGGCAGTGATCAGCGATCCTCCCAATGGACACTGAGCGAGTGACAGCGATACTCCTAATGGACACTGAGCGAGTGATCAGCGATACTCCCAATGGACACTGAGCTAGTGATCAGCGATATTCCCAATGGACACTGAGCGAGTGATCAGAGATCCTACGAATGGACACTGAACGGGTGATCAGAGATCCTACGAATGGACACTGAGCGAGTGATCAGCGATCCTCCCAATGGGCAGCGAACGAGTGACCAGCGAGCCTCCCAATGGACACCGAGCGAGTGATCAGAGATCCAACGAATGGACACTGAGCGAGTGATCAGCGATTCACCCAATGGGCAGCGAACGAGTAACCAGCGAGCCTCCCAATGGACACTGAGCGAGTGATCAGCGATCCTCCCAATGGACACTGAGCGAGTGATCAGTGATCCTCCCAATGGACACTGAGCGAGTGGTCAGCGATCCTCCCAATGGACACTGAGCGAGTGATCAGCGATCCTCCCAATGGACACTGAGCGAGTGATCAGCGATAACCCCAATGGACACTGAGCGAGTGATCAGCGATACCCCCAATGGACACTGAGCGAGTGATCAGCGATCCTCCCAATGGACACTGAGCGAGTGATCAGTGATCCTCCCAATGGACACTGAGCGAGTGGTCAGCGATCCTCCCAATGGACACTGAGCGAGTGATCAGCGATCCTCCCAATGAACACTGAGCGAGTGATCAGCGATACCCCCAATGGACACTGAGCGAGTGATCAGCGATACCCCCAATGGACACCGAGCGAGTGATCAGCGATACCCCCAATGGACACTGAGCGAGGGATCAGCGATCCTCCCAATGGGCACTGAGCGAGTGATCAGCGATACTCCCAATGGACAGGGAGCGAGTGATCAGTGATACTCCCAATGGACAGGGAGCGAGTGATCAGAGATCCTCCCAATGGACACCGAGCGAGTGATCAGTGATCCTCCCAATGGACACTGAGCGAGTGGTCAGCGATCCTCCCAATGGGCACTGAGTGAGTGATCAGCGATCCTCCCAATGGACACTGAGCGAGTGATCAGCGATCCTCCCAATGGGCACTGAGCGAGTGGTCAGCGATCCTCCAAATGGACACTGAGCGAGTGATCAGTGATCCTCCCAATGGACACTGAGCGAGTGATCAGCAATACTCCCAACGGGCACTGAGCGAGTGATCAGCGATACTCCCAATGGACAGCGAGCGAGTGATCAGCGATCCTCCCAATGGACACCAAACGAGGGATCAGTGATCCTCCCAATGGACACCGAGCGAGTGATCGTTGATCCTCCCAATGGGCACTGAGCGAGTGGTCAGCGATCCTCTCAATGGGCACTGAGCGACTGCTCAGTGATCCTCCCAATGGACACCGAGCGAGTGATCATTGATCCTCCCAATGGGCACTGAGCGAGTGATCAGCGATCCTCCCAATGGACACCGGGTGAGTGATCAGCGATCCTCCCAATGGACATCGAGCGAGTGATCAGTGATCCTCCCAATGGGCACTGAGCGAGCGATCGGCAATCCTCCCAATGGACACTGAGCGAGTGATAAGCGATCCTCCCAATGGACACTGAGCGAGTGATCAGCGATACACCCAATGGACATCGAGCGAGTTATCAGCGATACTCCCAATGGACACTGAGCGAGTGATCAGCGATACCCCCAATGGACACGGAGCGAGTGATCAGCAATACCCCCAAAGGGCACTGAGCGAGTGATCAGCGATCCTCCCAATGGACACCGAGCGAGTGATCAGCGATCCTACCAATGGACACTGAACGAGTGATCAGCGATCCTCCCAATGGACACTGAGCGAGTGGTCAGCGATCCTCCCAATGGACACTGAGTGAGTGGTCAGCGATACCCCCAATGGGCACTGAGCAAGTGATCAGCGATACCCCCAGTGGACACCGAGCGAGTGGTCAGCGATCCTCCCAATGGGCACTGAGTGAGTGGTCAGCCATCCTCCCAATGGACACCGAGCGAGTGGCCAGCGATCCTCCCAATGGACACTGAGTGAGTGGTCAGTGATCCTCCCAATGGACACTGAGCGAGTGATCAGCGATCCTACCAATGGACACAGAGCAAGTGATCAGCGATCCTACCAATGAACACTGAGCGAGTGATCAGCGATCCTCCCAATGGACACCGAGCAAGTGATCAGCGATCCTGCCAATGGACACCGAGCGAGTGATCAGCTATCCTCCCAATGGGCACTTAGCGAGTGATCGGCAATACCCCCAATGGACAACGAGCGAGTGATCAGCGATACTCCCAATGGACACTGAGCGAGTGGTCAGCAATACCCCCAATGGGCACTGAGCGAGTGATCAGCGATCCTCCCAATGGACACTGAGCGAGTGATCAGCGATCCTACCAATGGACACTGAGCGAGTGGTCAGCGATCCTCCCAATGGACACTGAGTGAGTGGTCAGCGATACCCCCAATGGGCACTGAGCGAGTGATCAGCGATCCTCCCAATGGACACTGAGCGAGTGATCAGCGATCCTCCCAATGGACACTGAGCGAGTGGTCAGCGATCCTCCCAATGGACACTGAGTGAGTGGTCAGCGATACCCCCAATGGGCACTGAGCGAGTGATCAGCGATACCCCCAATGGGCACTGAGCGAGTGATCAGCGATACCCCCAATGGACACTGAGTGAGTGGTCAGCCATCCTCCCAATGGACACTGAGCGAGTGATCAGCGATACCCCCAATGGACACTGAGCGAGTGGTCAGCGATCCTCCCAATGGACACCGAGCGAGTGATCAGCGATACTCCCAACGGACACTGAGCGAGTGATCAGCGATCCTCACAATGGACACTGAGCGAGTGATCAGCGATACTCCCAATGGACACTGAGCGAGTGATCAGCGATCCTCCCAATGGACACTGAGCGAGTGATCAGCGATCCTACCAATGGACACAGAGCAAGTGATCAGCGATCCTACCAATGAACACTGAGCGAGTGATCAGCGATCCTCCCAATGGGCACTGAGCGAGTGGTCAGCGATCCTCCAAATGGACACTGAGCGAGTGATCAGTGATCCTCCCAATGGACACTGAGCGAGTGATCAGCAATACTCCCAATGGACACTGAGCGAGTGATCAGCGATCCTACCAATGGACACAGAGCAAGTGATCAGCGATCCTCCCAATGGACACCGAGCAAGTGATCAGCGATCCTGCCAATGGACACCGAGCGAGTGATCAGTGATCCTCCCAATGGGCACTGAGCGAGCGATCGGCAATCCTCCCAATGGACACTGAGTGAGTGATCAGCTATCCTCCCAATGGACACTGAGCGAGTGATCGGCAATACCCCCAATGGACAACGAGCGAGTGATCAGCGATACTCCCAATGGACACTGAGCGAGTGGTCAGCAATACCCCCAATGGGCACTGAGCGAGTGATCAGCGATCCTCCCAATGGACACTGAACGAGTGATCAGCGATCCTCCCAATGGACACTGAGCGAGTGGTCAGCGATCCTCCCAATGGACACTGAGTGAGTGGTCAGCGATACCCCCAATGGGCACTGAGCGAGTGATCAGCGATACCCCCAATGGGCACTGAGCGAGGGATCAGCGATACCCCCAATGGACACTGAGTGAGTGGTCAGCCATCCTCCCAATGGACACTGAGCGAGTGATCAGCGATACCCCCAATGGACACTGAGCGAGTGGTCAGCGATCCTCCCAATGGACACCGAGCGAGTGATCAGCGATACTCCCAACGGACACTGAGCGAGTGATCAGAGATCCAACGAATGGACACTGAGCGAGTGATCAGCGATTCTCCCAATGGGCAGCGAACGAGTAACCAGCGAGCCTCCCAATGGACACTGAGCGAGTGATCAGCGATCCTCCCAATGGACACTGAGCGAGTGATCAGTGATCCTCCCAATGGACACTGAGCGAGTGGTCAGCGATCCTCCCAATGGACACTGAGCGAGTGATCAGCGATCCTCCCAATGGACACTGAGCGAGTGATCAGCGATAACCCCAATGGACACTGAGCGAGTGATCAGCGATACCCCCAATGGACACTGAGCGAGTGATCAGTGATCCTCCCAATGGACACTGAGCGAGTGATCAGTGATCCTCCCAATGGACACTGAGCGAGTGGTCAGCGATCCTCCCAATGGACACTGAGCGAGTGATCAGCGATCCTCCCAATGGACACTGAGCGAGTGATCAGCGATACCCCCAATGGACACTGAGCGAGTGATCAGCGATACCCCCAATGGACACCGAGCGAGTGATCAGCGATACCCCCAATGGACACTGAGCGAGGGATCAGCGATCCTCCCAATGGGCACTGAGCGAGTGATCAGCGATACTCCCAATGGACAGGGAGCGAGTGATCAGTGATACTCCCAATGGACAGGGAGCGAGTGATCAGAGATCCTCCCAATGGACACCGAGCGAGTGATCAGTGATCCTCCCAATGGACACTGAGCGAGTGGTCAGCGATCCTCCCAATGGGCACTGAGTGAGTGATCAGCGATCCTCCCAATGGACACTGAGCAAGTGATCAGCGATCCTCCCAATGGGCACTGAGCGAGTGGTCAGCGATCCTCCAAATGGACACTGAGCGAGTGATCAGTGATCCTCCCAATGGACACTGAGCGAGTGATCAGCAATACTCCCAACGGGCACTGAGCGAGTGATCAGCGATACTCCCAATGGACAGCGAGCGAGTGATCAGCGATCCTCCCAATGGACACCAAACGAGGGATCAGTGATCCTCCCAATGGACACCGAGCGAGTGATCGTTGATCCTCCCAATGGGCACTGAGCGAGTGGTCAGCGATCCTCTCAATGGGCACTGAGTGAGTGGTCAGCCATCCTCCCAATGGACACCGAGCGAGTGGCCAGCGATCCTCCCAATGGACACTGAGTGAGTGGTCAGTGATCCTCCCAATGGACACTGAGCGAGTGATCAGCGATCCTACCAATGGACACAGAGCAAGTGATCAGCGATCCTACCAATGAACACTGAGCGAGTGATCAGCGATCCTCCCAATGGACACCGAGCAAGTGATCAGCGATCCTGCCAATGGACACCGAGCGAGTGATCAGCTATCCTCCCAATGGGCACTGAGCGAGTGATCGGCAATACCCCCAATGGACAACGAGCGAGTGATCAGCGATACTCCCAATGGACACTGAGCGAGTGGTCAGCAATACCCCCAATGGGCACTGAGCGAGTGATCAGCGATCCTCCCAATGGACACTGAGCGAGTGATCAGCGATCCTACCAATGGACACTGAACAAGTGATCAGCGATCCTCCCAATGGACACTGAGCGAGTGGTCAGCGATCCTCCCAATGGACACTGAGTGAGTGGTCAGCGATACCCCCAATGGGCACTGAGCGAGTGATCAGCGATACCCCCAATGGGCACTGAGCGAGTGATCAGCGATACCCCCAATGGACACTGAGTGAGTGGTCAGCCATCCTCCCAATGGACACTGAGCGAGTGATCAGCGATACCCCCAATGGACACTGAGCGAGTGGTCAGCGATCCTCCCAATGGACACCGAGCGAGTGATCAGCGATACTCCCAACGGACACTGAGCGAGTGATCAGCGATCCTCACAATGGACACTGAGCGAGTGATCAGCGATACTCCCAATGGACACTGAGCGAGTGATCAGCGATCCTCCCAATGGACACTGAGCGAGTGATCAGCGATCCTACCAATGGACACAGAGCAAGTGATCAGCGATCCTACCAATGAACACTGAGCGAGTGATCAGCGATCCTCCCAATGGGCACTGAGCGAGTGGTCAGCGATCCTCCAAATGGACACTGAGCGAGTGATCAGTGATCCTCCCAATGGACACTGAGCGAGTGATCAGCAATACTCCCAATGGACACTGAGCGAGTGATCAGCGATCCTACCAATGGACACAGAGCGAGTGATCAGCGATCCTCCCAATGGACACCGAGCAAGTGATCAGCGATCCTGCCAATGGACACCGAGCGAGTGATCAGTGATCCTCCCAATGGGCACTGAGCGAGCGATCGGCAATCCTCCCAATGGACACTGAGTGAGTGATCAGCTATCCTCCCAATGGACACTGAGCGAGTGATCGGCAATACCCCCAATGGACAACGAGCGAGTGATCAGCGATACTCCCAATGGACACTGAGCGAGTGGTCAGCAATACCCCCAATGGACACCGAGCGAGTGATCAGCGATCCTCCCAATGGACATCGAGCGAGTGATCAGCGATCCTCCCAATGGGCACTGAGCGAGTGGTCAGCGATCCTCCTAATGGACACTGAGTGAGTGATCAGCGATACTCCCAATGGACACTGATCGAGTGGTCAGCGATCCTCCCAATGGACACTGAGCGAGTGATCAGCGATCCTCCCAATGGACACTGAGCGAGTGATCAGCGATCCTCCCAATGGACACTGAGCGAGTGATCAGCGATACCCCCAATGGACACTGAGCGAGTGATCAGCGATACCCCCAATGGACACTGAGCGAGTGATCAGCGATCCTACCAATGGACACTGAACGAGTGATCAGCGATCCTACCAATGGACACTGAACGAGTGATCAGCGATCCTACCAATGGACATCGAGCGAGTGATCAGCGATCCTCCCAATGGACACTGAGCGAGTGATCAGCGATCCTCCCAATCGACACTGAGTGAGTGGTCAGCCATTCTCCCAATGGACAC
The DNA here is from genome assembly GCF_017639515.1 of Carcharodon carcharias. NCBI lineage: Eukaryota > Metazoa > Chordata > Chondrichthyes > Lamniformes > Lamnidae > Carcharodon > Carcharodon carcharias. The sequence continues at coordinate 6,411,002 of NC_054477.1, read as the reverse complement.
TGAGCGAGTGATCAGCGATACCCCCAATGGACACTGAGTGAGTGATCAGCGATCCTCCCAATGGACACTGAGCGAGTGATCAGCGATACTCCCAATGGACACCGAGCGAGTGATCAGCGATACTCCCAATGGACACTGAGCGAGTGATCAGCGATCCTACCAATGGACACAGAGCAAGTGATCAGCGATCCTACCAATGAACACTGAGCGAGTGATCAGCGATCCTCCCAATGGACACCGAGCAAGTGATCAGCGATCCTGCCAATGGACACCGAGCGAGTGATCAGTGATCCTCCCAATGGGCACTGAGCGAGCGATCGGCAATCCTCCCAATGGACACTGAGTGAGTGATCAGCTATCCTCCCAATGGACACTGAGCGAGTGATCGGCAATACCCCCAATGGACAACGAGCGAGTGATCAGCGATACTCGCAATGGACACTGAGCGAGTGGTCAGCAATACCCCCAATGGACATCGAGCGAGTGATCAGCGATCCTCCCAATGGACATCGAGCGAGTGATCAGCGATCCTCCCAATGGGCACTGAGCGAGTGGTCAGCGATCCTCCTAATGGACACTGAGTGAGTGATCAGCGATACTCCCAATGGACACTGATCGAGTGGTCAGCGATCCTCCCAATGGACACTGAGCGAGTGATCAGCGATCCTCCCAATGGACACTGAGCGAGTGATCAGCGATCCTCCCAATGGACACTGAGCGAGTGATCAGCGATACCCCCAATGGACACTGAGCGAGTGATCAGCGATACCCCCAATGGACACCGAGCGAGTGATCAGCGATCCTACCAATGGACACTGAACGAGTGATCAGCGATCCTACCAATGGACACTGAACGAGTGATCAGCGATCCTCCCAATGGACATCGAGCGAGTGATCAGCGATCCTCCCAATGGACACTGAGCGAGTGATCAGCGATCCTCCCAATCGACACTGAGTGAGTGGTCAGCCATTCTCCCAATGGACACTGAGCGAGTGATCGGCGATACCCCCAATGGACACTGAGTGAGTGATCAGCGATCCTCCCAATGGACACTGAGCGAGTGATCAGCGATACTCCCAATGGACACCGAGCGAGTGATCAGCGATACTCCCAATGGACAGGGAGCGAGTGATCAGCGATCCTCCCAATGGACACTGAGCGAGTGGTCAGAGATCCTCCCAATGGGCACTGAGTGAGTGATCAGCGATCCTCCCAATGGACACTGAGCGAGTGATCAGCGATCCTCCCAATGGGCACAGAGCGAGTGGTCAGCGATCCTCCAAATGGACACTGAGCGAGTGATCAGTGATCCTCCCAATGGACACTGAGCGAGTGATCAGCAATACTCCCAATGGGCACTGAGCGAGTGATCAGCGATACTCCCAATGGACAGCGAGCGAGTGATCAGCGATCCTCCCAATGGACACCAAGCGAGTGATCAGTGATCCTGCCAATGGACACCGAGCGAGTGATCGTTGATCCTCCCAATGGGCACTGAGCGAGTGGTCAGCGATCCTCTCAATGGGCACTGAGCGATTGCTCAGTGATCCTCCCAATGGACACCGAGCGAGTGATCATTGATCCTCCCAATGGGCACTGAGCGAGTGATCAGCGATCCTCCCAATGGACACCGGGTGAGTGATCAGCGATCCTCCCAATGGACATCGAGCGAGTGATCAGCGATCCTCCCAATGGACATCGAGCGAGTGATCAGCGATCCTCCCAATGGGCACTGAGCGAGTGGTCAGCGATCCTCCTAATGGACACTGAGTGAGTGATCAGCGATACTCCCAATGGACACTGATCGAGTGGTCAGCGATCCTCCCAATGGACACTGAGCGAGTGATCAGCGATCCTCCCAATGGACACTGAGCGAGTGATCAGCGATCCTCCCAATGGACACTGAGCGAGTGATCAGCGATACCCCCAATGGACACTGAGCGAGTGATCAGCGATACCCCCAATGGACACTGAGCGAGTGATCAGCGATCCTACCAATGGACACTGAACGAGTGATCAGCGATCCTACCAATGGACACTGAACGAGTGATCAGCGATCCTCCCAATGGACATCGAGCGAGTGATCAGCGATCCTCCCAATGGACACTGAGCGAGTGATCAGCGATCCTCCCAATCGACACTGAGTGAGTGGTCAGCCATTCTCCCAATGGACACTGAGCGAGTGATCGGCGATACCCCCAATGGACACTGAGTGAGTGATCAGCGATCCTCCCAATGGGCACTGAGCGAGTGGTCAGCGATCCTCCTAATGGACACTGAGTGAGTGATCAGCGATACTGCCAATGGACACTGAGCGAGTGGTCAGCGATCCTCCCAATGGACACTGAGCGAGTGATCAGCGATCCTCCCAATGGACACTGAGCGAGTGATCAGCGATCCTCCCAATGGACACTGAGCGAGTGATCAGCGATACCCCCAATGGACACTGAGCGAGTGATCAGCGATACCCCCAATGGACACTGAGCGAGTGATCAGCGATCCTACCAATGGACACTGAACGAGTGATCAGCGATCCTCCCAATGGACACTGAGCGAGTGATCAGCGATACCCCCAATGGACACTGAGCGAGTGATCAGCGATCCTCCCAATGGACACTGAGCGAGCGATCGGCAATCCTCCCAATGGACACCAAGTGATTGGCAATCATTCCAATAGGCGCCCAATGATCAGAGAAAAAGGAACTTAACACCTCAAGAAAGACCAACATCACTGCATTCCGAGTAATATTCACACTTAAACTAGAAAACCTTGCAGTTGTGTGAGGATGGGATGATGCCCTTGCACTCACAGTGATTCTCTGTTGAAGAGACAAACGTCAGGAGCAGCAACGCTAGGTTCTCCAGCATGTTGCAGGAGAAGTTGATGAAGCAGAGGGGGCCATACCAGCGGCCAGGCGAGGGGGCACGGCGGTAGTGGCTCCAGTATGCCATCCCGACCAGCAGCCGGGGTGCTGAGTGCAGACCGATGCAGAAACGCCAGACATAGCGCTGAGGTGTCTCCCCTCCAATAGCAGCACTGATCGACGGGAGGTAGTTGGGGACCTGAAAAATTAAAGAGTGCAGAATGACAAGAGTAAGAATTTGTGTGTATAAATCCCAATTGTCAGTCACACTTTTAAGCCCACATTCAGCATTGCAAATTGCGATGTCAACTTTTCCCATCCAATTTTGCTGTCAACTGTCACGGTGTAGTTACAGCCTCTGACCATAAGGTGGAGCCAATCTTTGTGTTTTCCTCTCTCTATATGCCTCCAACTTCTTGTATGTTAGGAAAGAGCTTATATTCATAGCTATAATAGAAGTGTTTAAGAAGATGAAAGGCCAGGAAAGACTGTTCCTCATGCTTGAGGTGTCTAGAATGAGAGGCTATCGATAGAAGGTTAAATGTAAGAAACTTGGAACAGTTGATAGTTACCCCCTCCTGTTCCCATACCACTTCCACCACCTCTCCAATCTGATTTTGAACATTGACAGTTTCTGCCTCAGCCACTATCACTGGAAATGAATTCCACCGGCTCACAAAACTGTGTGTGAGAAGAGGATTATCCTGCTCTCTGTTCCAAATCTCTTATATTTAATCCTGTACCTTATGTCTCACATTCTGGACACTCTGGAAACAGTCTGCTCTTAGGAATATACAAACAGGAAACACTCAATCCCTCAATGCTATTCTGCCATTCAATTAGATCCTGGTTGTATCTTAACTCCATCAGCCAGCCTTGGCTCCATAACCTTCCACACTCTTGTCCTCTTGTTCTGAACTTCCTGCACCAGAGAAAATAGTTTATTTCTATCTACCTGATCAAATCCTTTAATCATCTTAAACACTTCAATTAGATCATCCCTCAATCTTTTAAATTTGAAGGAATACAAGCCTAGACTATGCAACCAAATGTGTATATAACACCTTTAGCTCATTCTATTGAACCTTCCCCATCTTGTTTTTAAATAATGCTTGCCAAACATTACAACCAATGTTCAAAGTGATTTACTGGCTGTGAGACCATTGGGGGTTACCATTGACCAGAAACTGAACTGGACCAGCCATATAAGAGCAGGTCAGAGGCTGGAAATCCTGCAGAGAGTAACTCACCTCCTGATTCCCCAAAGCCAGTTCACCATCTACAAGGCACAAGTCAGGAGTGTGATGGAATACTCTCCGCTTGCCTGGATGAGTGCAGCTCCAACAACACTCAAGAAGCTTGACACCATCCAGGACAAAGTAGCCCGCTTGATTAACACCCCATCCACAAACATTCGTTCCTTCCACTACCAATGAACAATGGCAGCTGTGTGTACCATCTACAAAATTCACTATAGCTTCTCACCAAGCCTCCTTTAACAGCACCTTCCAAATTCGTGAATGCTACCATCTAGAAGGACAAGGGCAGCCGATAGATGGAACATCACCACCTGGAAGTTCCCCTCCAAGTCACTCACCATCCTGACTTGGAAATATATCGCCGTTCCTTCACTGTTGCTGGGTCAAAATCCTGGAACTCCCTTCCCAACAGCACCGTGGGTGTACCTACACCATATGGACTACAGCGGTTCAAGAAGGCAGCTCCACACCACCTTCTCAAGGGTAATTAAGGATGGGCAATAAATGCTGACCCAGCTAGCAAAACTCACATCCCACTGAATGAATAAAAAAAATGTGTTGCAGCAAGACTGGGGCTTATTCCTGACAGGCTCCCCACCAGATGTGACAATAGCTTATTGTGCTAATGGTAAATTCGTCAACCTCAATGGGCTGAAGGCCAAAGCCAAGAAAACAACCACTACTGTAATTGAACTTCAGCATGCTGACCATGTGCAGGTTACTGCTCACTCTGAAGAAATACAACAGATAGCTGATGTGTTCACCAAAGCTTACAAGAATATGGGGCTTGCTCTCAGCACCAGGAGGAGCAAAGTCCTCTACCAAGTGTATCAAATCCAACACCTTCAACCGAGATTCATGGCAAAGTGCTGGAAAATGTCCCTCACTTCCCATATCTTGAAGCTGTCTATCCCAGAAAGTTGACATTGGTTTCAGTGATGTGCCTCTTCATTAATGTGGCAGCTCAGCCTATGGTAAATGACGTACTCGAGTTTTCGAGAATTGTGATACCAAACCCGACACTAAAACTCAAAGTTATTGGGCAGCAGTTCACCCCATGCTCCTCCACAGTAATAAAACGTGGACAACTCACAGACGTCATATCAAGGCCATAGAACAGCATCATCAACACAGTCTTCGAAGGATTTTGTGAATCAAGTGGGGGGAACAAAAGAACAAAGATGAAAGTTCTCCAAGATGCAGACACACCAAGTATAGAGGTCGTGCTAATCTCACATCAGCTGAGATGGATCAAAGGTGTCATTCATCAAAATGCCCAACATAAACCTGTCCAAACAAGGGCCACCATTCAGAGTTAGGCCAGGGAATCCAGTCACACGGGGCCAAAAGAAATGTTTCAAAGACAACCTCAAAGCTTCCATGAGGGTCTGCTCCATTAACGTCAACACATGGGAAGCAAATGCCCAATTGCGGCCAAAATGGCGATCCATCATCAAAAATGGTGTCCAGATCTTCCAATTAACAAGAGCAGCCACTGAGAGAGAATGGCAAGAGAGGCAGAACGACAGGGCAGCTGCTCAAGCCAACAATCACCATCACCTCTGCCAGCTGACAACCAATGTTCTCAGTGTGGGAGAGTCTGTAACACTAAGATAGGGCTCATAAGCCACCTGCAAACCCACGGCCAACACTGACATCTCACTTAAACCCAGCCATTGATGAGGAAGAACCTTCCTCGACATGAAGGACGGCCAATTGACAAACGGAGTTGAAAGCAGGAGCATTCTCCTGATATCTTGGACAACATTTATCCCTCATCCAACTTCATCAAAAAAGGATTATCTGGTCATTATCACAGTGCTATCTGCGGAATCTTGCTTTGTGCTAATTGGCTGCTGTATTCTCTACATCTCAACGGTGACCAGACTTCAAAAAGTTCCTCGTTGGTTGTAATCACTTCGAGATGTCCTGGGATCATGATCGAATCATTTCTTGACAAGTGACCCGGCTTAAAAGGGGTTTGATAGGGTAGACAAAAATGAGATGTTTCCACTTGCGGGAAGGACCAGAACTAGGGGCCATCAATATAAGATAAATCCATTAGGGAACTCAGGAGGAACTCCTCTACCCAGAGAGTGGTGAAAATGTGGAAGTGATTGAGGTGAATGGTATAGATACATTTAAAGGGAAGCTGGATAAATACATGAGGGAGAAAGGAATAGAAGGATATGGTGATAGGATGAGATGAAGAGGGGGTAGGAGGAGGCTCGTGTGGAGTATTATTGCCAGCATCGGCCAGCTGGGCTGAATGGCTTGTTTCTGCACTGTAAATAATAAATACTTCTATGTAATATAAACACAAGTTCTTCATTCTTTCTGCACTGTCCCAGACACACAAACATACAGACGTTGGACCCCAGCTGCAGTCCCACCCCATCGAGCCTCACCTGGCAGTGTGTCGCTGTCGTCTCCTCAAAGTTAAACAGCATTGACCATATAATGCAGAAGAGGAAGCCAAAGAGCGGGCACATCACCGTGCCGACAGCCAAGGCTGTGAACCTCAACCGCAGCAGCACTGGTTCTTTATCCAATGGCAGGAACATGGGCAGCAGCCTAGAAATTCAAAGCAAAAAAAAAGGATTCCAACCTTAGTGATCAGCAACCAAACCAGCTTCATTAGAGACACAGTCCTAGCAAGCTCCCCACCCCCTTACTAAAGACGTGAGACCATAATCCCGGCCAACACTCCTCTGAGTACTGAGGGAATGCTGCACTGATCTCTCCACCTCTGTTCATTTTTATTTGATTGCATCTCTGAAAAATCTCTACATTCAAGATGCAAGATAAATGCAGGTTGTCCTACTATTCTTTATCAACAAGAACAAAGGAACACAAAGCAGGAAGAAAAATCACAGGGTTCACAATTCAAAATTTGAGTATTGGTGAAAAAATGAGACATATCGAAGCTTTTTGTCTTGCACTCATCAGGACACTGTGAGAATACCCATATCAGGGGAAAACAACAATTTATACTGTATGTGAGGAGAGTGCTGATTGGCTGGTAAATGGCATTACCATGGAGAATGCACCAGTGATGGTGACATGATCGAATCATTTCTTGACAAGTGACCCAGCTTAAAAGGGGTTTGATAGGGTAGATAAAGACAAGATGTTTCCACTTGCGGGAAGGACCAGAACTAGGGGCCATCAATATAAGATAAATCCATTAGGGAACTCAGGAGGAACTTCTCTACCCAGAGAGTGGTGAAAATGTGCAAGTGATTGAGGTGAATGGTATAGATAAATTTAAGGTCAGTTAACTGCCAAGTATTGTTTGAAATTTATACCAGGCAGCTTGACCTTGATTGGTCGAGGTATTGCCCTGAGAATGAACCAGCGAATGGCTGTCACTTATTTTGTTTAGCTGAAACAGGCACAGTGTGTGTACATGTTCTTTCTGTCTGCAAAGAACAGGACCCTGTGTATTAATATATGTAGCTTCCTGTTCACATAAATGCACCACATTGTGAGCCCGACTGATAATCTTAAATTGGTCGTCAGCGTAATTCTTGCACATTGAGGATTATTTAGCAAACGTTGTCCAATCGCAGAATCACATTTAATTTTGGATTGTCCAATCGCAGAATCACATTTAATTTTGAACACTGTGTTTTGAGTTTTGCAAGCACGGACTGGTTGGGTACGATCTGTACGTTCTCTGTTGCGAACGGTGGCTGGGACACGCTGTCTGGTACAATCCGCCAGTCTTTGGGGTGTACGGCCGACATACCCAGCATCACACTGGCACTGAAATTCATATCCGCCATTACTCATCTGTGAGATAGACAGAATGTCTTTTAGGCTTGACAGCAGCACCCTGTTAGTGATGAACACCACTCGTGTTACTGCTGCATAGTGGCAGCGTGAAACAGCTAGCTTCACTTTGCTTTGCGATGCCTTTCCAGGGTAATCTGAGGTGGACTGGGCACTTTTCAGGGCAGAAAGTGACGGCCTTAGGCCCGTTCATGGGTTTGCGTGATATACAGCGTGAAATGAAAAAGCATCCTATAGGATGCCTTTGATGTTCCTATTTCAGCACCAAGATTGCCTGGTGAGAAAATGGCTCAGGCCCTATTCACAAGATTGCCAACAAGACCAATCTTATAGCACGTGGAACTGTAAGAATCCCAACACCTATACTGACCAGTGAAGGTCGGCTTGTGGTAGATCGTGGTAGAGAATCCTGTCAGATTTCTCCACTAGTACGTCAGGGAAGGGGAGTTCATTTGACTACACCAGTTTAAAGGTGAATTTCAGCACTGGATGGAGCCCTTTAAGACATGTAGGGAAATTATTACACGCAGCTGAGGATTTAAACATAGCAAACATATCATCCACACATTGGAAATATGCGAGGGGTAGGAGGTTGGGTGTCATTCTATCGAAGACACGTTTCTCATGGAACCCAACAAAGATGTTAGCGAGAGCTGGGCCTGGAGGGGATCCCACGGCAACACCATCTATTTGAACACACATGGTGCTATTGAAACTGATCTCAACTGCGCGAGTTGCCAAGTTCAATGAATACTGATTGACGCAATGTGGTAGGTCTACATCGCCATGATATAGTGCTGCAGCGCAAATATCTATGACTTCCTGAAGTGGAACATTGGTGAATATGCTAGCAATGTCAAATGAGCACATGGACACAGCATTGCTATCGATGTGCAAGTCCTGTCCAGCCTTCGCAAATGTATATGTGTAAAACTTGCTCAAAACTGGTTGTAACAATTCGCCCAAACATTTGACCAATTCATGTTGTGCAGAGCCGGTCACAGATAAGATGGGGCATAGAAGGACATCACTTTTGGGTATCTTGGGCAGCCCATACATACGGGGATGTAGTGAACCGTGAGGATGAACCCTGTCATATATATATCACGCAGTAGCTCATCTCTCTTACACAAGTCCTGCAAGCGTTTATCTTACATTCAAGCAAGGCTGTCTGGTCATATTGAGCAGAAGGGCCAATTGATACGATTTGGTCGCAGCATTAAGAATGGCATGGATTTTGTTGATATAATTACGCTCGTTAAGGATGACTATTCCCGTCCCTTTGTCAGGTTTACTGATGTGTATGTCCGGGTTGGTCTTAAGGCCTCACAACACTGTAGGACATTCGCATTGCATGAGAAAATCAGACAGGTGGTTCGGAATCCCGTAACATGCGTGCGCTGGATGAACTAGGCTTTCATCAGCGCTTTCAGTGGATGCTGGTTTGTGGTGGGATAGTTGGGAGTAGATGAGTTCCAGCTCAGCAAATCCCTCTTCCTGTTTGATTTGAAATGAAGGCACACCAAAATTGAAATCTTGTGCAAGAACAAACCCCTCGCTTTCGAGTACATGGTCAGAGAGATTTGTTATGTGTTTAATGGCATCATTAATTACCAAACCGCTTCAGCTTAAGGGAGTTTACAGTGCGGATGTGTTTCAAACAGGTACCGTTTACTGGTGTTTATTGAAGCAATATGGTGGCATCAAAGCAAAAATTAAGGAAATTTGCGCACCTCAGATCAAGCGCAGTGTAGGACACGGTTTAAATTATTGCTAATCTGTTCAGCCTCATCTCAAAGTTAGGAATAAAAGGTGAGGAAATTCATAGGACCACAAAATGATTACAGCACAGGTGGCCATTCAGCCCATTGTGCCTACAAAAGCAACTCATGTAGCCCCACTCCCCCACTTTTTTGATCCTGCAAATATTTTCTCTTCAGGTAATTACCTAATTCCCCTTTGAAAGCCTTGATTGACCCCGCCTCCACCAGTCTCTCAGGCAGAGCATTCCAAACCCTAACCACTCGCTGAGGGAAAAAAATTATTCTTCATGTAGTCATTGCCTCTTTTACCAATTACCTTAAATCTAAGCTCTCTTGTTCTTGATCCTTTCACCAGCGGGAACAGTTTCTCCCTCTCTACTCTGTCCAGGCCCCTCATGATTTTGAGCACCTCTATCAAATTTCCTCTTCTCCAAGAAAAACAGTCCCAACTTCTCCAATTCATCTATGCAACAGAAGCTCCTCATCCCTGGAACCATTCTTGTGAATCTTTTCTGCACTCTCTCTCCAATGCCTTCACATCCTTCCTAAGGTTTGGTGCCCAGAACTGGACACAATACTCCAGCTGAGGCTGAACCAGTAGTTTACAAAGGTTCATCATAACGTCCTTGTTTTTGTACTCGATGCCTCTATTTATAAAGTCTAGCGTCCCAGGGATGGAGTTGTGGAATAAAATCCAAGGAAAGGAGATTGAAGAGGAGAGTATAAACCAGGTTCACAAGAGAATGAGATGTGTTCAGGAACTTTAACTGTCAGCAGACTGACTGCATCAACATGCCTCCTGTAGAAAAAAACAGCGTGCCCTACACTGATGTTGGGATTGCTTTTTTCTTAAGTAAAATGATTTCAAAAATCAGTAATTAAAATATTAGGCCCTCTGTCCTTATTCCCCAACTCAACCTCCAGTACCAAAACATTCCCTTCATATTGATAGGCATCCTGGGGGTTACCATTGCGATCAGAAACTGAACTGGACCAGCCATATAAACACTGGCTACAAGAGCAGGTCAAAGGCTGGGAATTTTGCAAGTAACTCACCTCCTGAATCCCCAGAGCCTGTCCAACACCTACAAGGCACAAGTAAGAGTATGGTGGAATACTCTCCACTTTCCTGGATGGGTGCACCCCCAAAAACAACCCAGAAGCTTGACACCATCCAGGACAAAGCAGCCCACTTGATTGGCATCCCTCCACCAACTTAAACACTCACTCCCTCCACCACTGACGCAGAGTAGCAGCAGTGTGTACCATCCACAAGATGCACTGCAGCAACTCACCGAGTCTCCTTTGACAAGGCCAGCTTTTATTGCTCATCCCTAGTTGCCTTCTTGAACCACTGCAGTCCATGTGGTGTAGGTACACCCACAGTGCTGTTAGGGAGGGAGTTCCAGGATTTAGACCCAGCGACAGTGAAGGAACGGCGATGTATTTCCAAGTCAGGATGGTGAGTGAGTTGGAGGGGAACTTCCAGGTGGTGGTGTTCCCCATGTGTCTGCTGCCCTTGTCCTTCTAGATGGTAGTGGTCGTTGGTTTGGAAGGTGCTGTCTAAGGAGCCTTGGTGAATTCCTGCAGTGCATCTTGTAGATGGTACACACTGTTGCTACTGTGCGGCGGTGGTGGAGGGAGTGAATGTTTGTGGGTGTGGTGCCAATCAAGCGGGGCTGCTTTGTCCTGGATGGTGTCAAGCTTCTTGAGTGTTGTGGGAGCTGCACTTTTCCAGGCAAGTGGGGAGTTTTCCATCACACTCCTGTTGTTTGTAGCTCAGAGCCGCTCACCGTCAGGACAGGGAACACAAACCCAGCTCTTACCTCTCGCCCATCATGGAGTGTCCAACGGTGAATCACACCCACAATAAATAATAAACTGAGCACAGAGACAAACCCAGCAGCAAGATCCCCCTCCAGCAGTCCCCAGACACCTGGACTGCAGACCCCCAGACCTCAGACACCTGGGCCCCCGACCCCCAAACCTCAGACACCTGGACCCCAGAGCACCAGACCCCCAGACTTCAGACACCCGGACCCCAGACCTCAGACACCTGGAACCCCGACCCCCAGACCTCAGACACCTGGACCCCGGACCTCAGACACCTGGACCCTGGACCCCAGACCCCAGACACCCGGACCCCAGACACCTGGACCCTGGACCCCAGACACCCAGACCCCAGACCCCCAGACCTCAGACACCTGGAACCCCGACCCCCAGACCTCAGACACCTGGAGCCCTGGACCTCAGACACCTGGACCCTGGACCCCAGACACCTGGACCCTGGACCCCAGACACCCAGACCCCAGACCTCAGACACCTGGACCCCAGACACCTGGACCCCAGACACCTGGACCCCTGACCCCTGGACCCCTGGACCTCAGACCCCTGGACCCCAGACCCCTGGACCCCAGACACCTGGACCCCAGACACCTGGACCCCAGACCCCAGACACCCGGACCCCAGACACCTGGACCCCAGACCCCTGGACCCCAGACCCCTGGACCCCAGACCCCTGGACCCCAGACCCCTGGACCTCAGACCCCTGGACCCCAGACCCCTGGACCCCAGACACCTGGACCCCAGACCCCTGGACCCCAGACACCTGGACCCCAGACACCTGGACCCCAGACCCCTGGACCCCAGACCCCTGGACCCCAGACACCTGGACCCCAGACCCCTGGACCCCAGACACCTGGACCCCAGACACCTGGACCCCAGACCCCTGGACCCCTGGACCTCAGACCCCTGGACCCCAGACCCCTGGACCCCAGACACCTGGACCCCAGACACCTGGACCCCAGACCCCAGACACCCGGACCCCTGGACCTCAGACCCCTGGACCCCAGACCCCTGGACCCCAAGACCCCTGGACCCCAGACCTCAGACACCTGGACCCCAGAGCCCAGAACAGACCCAACCCCAGGACCCCCGGATCTCCAGGCTCAGTCCCAGGCTCTGGGTCTATCCCAGGCCCGGGCCCGGGCTCGGGCTGTCTGACTGGGCCCTCCGGCCTAGCAGCAAACACTGAAACCTGTGGCCCGTGTTAATGCCGCGCCCGGGACTCGGGATTTGATCGGGGAGGGGGGGGGGGGGGGGGGGGGGGTGTTTGGGGAGGGGGACTCGGAAGGAGAAACCGCGACTAAAGGAAACCCGAGCGCCAGAGACACCGGCACCGGCACCGAATACAGCGGAGCCCCAGAGAGAGAGAGAGAGAGAGAGGGGGCGGGGCTGGAGAGGGGGCGGGGCATGAGGGAGCGGGGCTGCAGAGGGGCGGGGCTGCAGAGGGGGCGGGGCTGGAGAGGGGCGGGGCATGAGGGAGCGGGGCTGCAGAGGGGCGGGGCTGCAGAGGGGGCGGGGCTGGAGAGGGGCGGGGCCGGAGAGGGCGGGGCTGGAGAGGGGCGTGGCCAGAGAGGGCGGGGCTGGAGAAGGAGGGGAGGGGGCCCCGTGGGAAAAGGTGGGATCAGAGAGGGATCGAGGGGGCGGGGCCAGAGAGCAGAGTGCAGGCTCTGCTGTGGGCGAGGTCCATGTAATTGGTGGGGCCTGTGTCAGGGTCAGGGTCAGGGTCGGTGTCAGGGTCAGGGTTGGGGCCGTGGGCAGGGTCGGTGTCAGGGTCAGGGTCGGTGTCAGGGTCAGGGTTGGGGCCGTGGGCAGGGTCGGTGTCAGGGTCAGGGTCAGGGTCAGGGTCGGTGTCAGGGTCAGGGTCAGGGTCAGGGTCAGGGTCGGTGTCAGGGTCAGGGTCAGGGTCGGTGTCAGGGTCAGGGTTGGGGCCGTGGGCAGGGTCGGTGTCAGGGTCAGGGTCAGGGTCAGGGTCGGTGTTGTGGACAGGGTCGGTGTTGTGGACAGGGTCGGTGTTGTGGACAGGGTCGGTGTTGTGGGCAGGGTTGGTGTTGTGGGCAGGGTCGGTGTCAGGGTCAGGGTCGGTGTCAGGGTCAGGGTTGGGGCCATGGGCAGGGTCGGTGTCAGGGTCAGGGTCGGTGTCAGGGTCAGGGTTGGGGCCGTGGGCAGGGTCGGTGTCAGGGTCAGGGTCAGGGTCGGTGTCAGGGTCAGGGTCAGGGTCGGTGTCAGGGTCAGGGTTGGGGCCGTGGGCAGGGTCGGTGTCAGGGTCAGGGTCGGTGTCAGGGTCAGGGTTGGGGCCGTGGGCAGGGTCGGTGTCAGGGTCAGGGTCGGTGTCAGGGTCAGGGTTGGGGCCGTGGGCAGGGTCGGTGTCAGGGTCAGGGTCGGTGTCAGGGTCAGGGTTGGGGCCGTGGGCAGGGTCGGTGTCAGGGTCAGGGTCGGTGTCAGGGTCAGGGTTGGGGCCGTGGGCAGGGTCGGTGTCAGGGTCAGGGTCAGGGTCAGGGTCGGTGTCAGGGTCAGGGTCAGGGTCAGGGTCAGGGTCGGTGTCAGGGTCAGGGTCAGGGTCGGTGTCAGGGTCAGGGTTGGGGCCGTGGGCAGGGTCGGTGTCAGGGTCAGGGTCAGGGTCAGGGTCGGTGTTGTGGACAGGGTCGGTGTTGTGGACAGGGTCGGTGTTGTGGACAGGGTCGGTGTTGTGGGCAGGGTTGGTGTTGTGGGCAGGGTCGGTGTCAGGGTCAGGGTCGGTGTCAGGGTCAGGGTTGGGGCCATGGGCAGGGTCGGTGTCAGGGTCAGGGTCGGTGTCAGGGTCAGGGTTGGGGCCGTGGGCAGGGTCGGTGTCAGGGTCAGGGTCAGGGTCGGTGTCAGGGTCAGGGTCAGGGTCGGTGTCAGGGTCAGGGTTGGGGCCGTGGGCAGGGTCGGTGTCAGGGTCAGGGTCAGGGTCAGGGTCGGTGTCAGGGTCAGGGTCAGGGTCGGTGTCAGGGTCAGGGTTGGGGCCGTGGGCAGGGTCGGTGTTGTGGGCAGAGTCGGTGTCAGGGTCGGTGTTGTGGACAGGGTCGGTGTTGTGGACAGGGTCGGTGTTGTGGGCAGGGTTGGTGTTGTGGGCAGGGTTGGTGTCAGGGTCGGTGTTGTGGGCAGGGTCGGTGTCAGGGTCAGGGTTGGGGCCGTGGGCAGGGTCGGTGTCAGGGTCGGTGTCGTGGGCAGGGTCGGTGTTGTGGGCAGGGTCGGTGTCAGGGTCAGGGTCGGTGTCAGGGTCAGGGTTGGGGCCGTGGGCAGGGTCGGTGTCAGGGTCGGTGTCGTGGGCAGGGTCGGTGTTGTGGGCAGGGTCGGTGTCAGGGTCGGTGTTGTGGGCAGAGTCGGTGTCAGGGTCGGTGTTGTGGACAGGGTCGGTGTTGTGGACAGGGTCGGTGTTGTGGGCAGGGTTGGTGTCAGGGTCGGTGTTGTGGGCAGGGTCGGTGTCAGGGTCGGTGTTGTGGGCAGGGCCAGTGTCAGGGTCAGTGCTGTGGGCAGGGTTGGTGTCAGGGTCGGTGTTGTGGGCAGGGTCGGTGTCAGGGTCAGGGTTGGGGCCGTGGGCAGGGTCGGTGTCAGGGTCGGTGTCGTGGGCAGGGTCGGTGTTGTGGGCAGGGTCGGTGTCAGGGTCAGGGTCGGTGTCAGGGTCAGGGTTGGGGCCGTGGGCAGGGTCGGTGTCAGGGTCGGTGTCGTGGGCAGGGTCGGTGTTGTGGGCAGAGTCGGTGTCAGGGTCGGTGTTGTGGACAGGGTCGGTGTTGTGGGCAGGGTTGGTGTCAGGGTCGGTGTTGTGGGCAGGGTTGTTGTCGTGGGCAGGGTCGGTGTCAGGGTCAGGGTTGGGGCCGTGGGCAGGGTCGGTGTCAGGGTCGGTGTCGTGGGCAGGGTCGGTGTTGTGGGCAGGGTCGGTGTCAGGGTCAGGGTTGGTGTCAGGGTCAGGGTTGGGGCCGTGGGCAGGGTCGGTGTCAGGGTCGGTGTCGTGGGCAGGGTCGGTTTTGTGGGCAGGGTCGGTGTCAGGGTCAGGGTCGGTGTCAGGGTCAGGGTTGGGGCCGTGGGCAGGGTCGGTGTCAGGTTCGGTGTTGTGGACAGGGTCGGTGTTGTGGGCAGGGTCGGTGTCAGGGTCGGTGCCGTGGGCAGGGTTGGTGTCAGGGTCGGTGCCGTGGGCAGGGTCAGTGTCAGGGTCGGTGTTGTGGGCAGGGCCAGTGTCAGGGTCAGTGCTGTGGGCAGGGTCGGTGTCAGGGTCGATGTTGTGGGCAGGGTCGGTGTCAGGGTCGGCGTCGTGGGCAGGGTCGTTGCTTTGGGCAGAGCCTCTAGACCATGTCCACTTGTCCTGCACCTCACTGAATGAAAAGGTGCTAAATTCTTGAACCCACCCAAGCTGCTGCTCTCAGCCTCTTTATTCCTATAAAGTTTTAACCGATTAATATTTTTATATGTATACATTTTAATTATAAAAAGTGTATGGATTTACTAATCAAGATCTGTTTATTTATATGTTTATATATAGCTAATTATATTTCTTATCTGCGTAAAATTACTAGTTCATTACTTATTTAACTTTATACATTTACGTGTGAATTCCCTGTGTCATTGCACATCAGGAATTTGATGACCATTGTGGTTTGTGGGTTGTACGGTTGGAAAAAATTGAGAGTTGAAGACAGGGAGAGCAGGGATTGTCGATTAGACAAGGCTCCTGTTGCTGCTGTTTCATTCCAACCATAATCATCTAGACCTTTCAAAGGGATGGAAGGGAGTCTCCGGGGATTCTGTGCCATCACGACTATCATGAAACTAGCTAAGGAGGTTGCACAGCAGTTTTTCATTTGGGTGTTGAGCCTATCCAGGGACTTTGGGAGAAAAATGGTTACCAGTGAAAGCAACACAAGGGCCAAATCTATTGAGTGGGAAGTGAGAGATCCTACCAACCAGACTTGGAAAGATTATGATCGCATGTGGTGTGAGGGAAGCGATGTGAGTATTTGTAACTACGTGAGGTGTATCTTTGTTGTATCGACTACTTAAAGGGAAAGTTACCTTTTTATTTGAAGTGTCATTTGCCTGCTAATTTAATGTTTGAGGTATGCTGATTTTAGTTGGTTTGTTGGAGTAAACATTTTAAAAAGTGGAATCTTGTCCATCAATTTTCTTTCCATTGGCGTCATGGGAACTCCTTTCTTTTAACAAGTTATCGGTCTCTACAGTGATGATAACAGGAGTCAGAATGAGAAGTTGTCTTCAGGTAATGGGGGATTCTGAGCACAGTTGGGCTTGCAGACATAAAACAGTCCCAATTTTAAAGTTGTGCATTTTGTTCTGATGTTATCGCTATAAATTAGCATGTCCCCGGCTTACAACAAAAACTCTCCATGTAAACTTGTCACATTGGATACACAAATGTAGTGTCTCCACCGTGGAGAGGTTGTAATTGCAATGTGACGAGTTTACATACGAACATACGTGTTGGGCCCCTCGAGTCTGCTCCGCCATTCAATAAGATCACGGCTGATCTGATTGTAACCATTAATCCCAAATTCTTGCCGACCCCCCGATGACCTTTCTCCCCCTTGTTAATCAAAAATCTATCCAGCTCTGCCTTAAAACTATTCAAAGACTCTGCTTCCACCGCCTTTTGAGGAAAAGAATCCCAAAGATTTACAACCCTCTGAGAGAAAAAAATTTCTTCTCATCTCTGTCTTAAATGACCGACCCTTTATGTTTAAACGGTGATCCCTAGTTCTAGATTCTCCCACAAGAGGAAACGTCCTCTCCACATCCACCCTGTCAAGACCCCTCTGGATCTTAAAGGTTTCAATTAAGTCGCTTCTTACTCTTCTAAACTCCAGTGGATACAAGCCTAACCTGTCCAGCCTTTCCTCATAAGACAACCTGGAATCTGGAAGTGAATGTATTGGGGCCAGGAAGGGAGGCCAGTATGAAGATGAGCTGCTTAAAAGCATAGAATTATGGAA
The DNA here is from genome assembly GCF_017639515.1 of Carcharodon carcharias. NCBI lineage: Eukaryota > Metazoa > Chordata > Chondrichthyes > Lamniformes > Lamnidae > Carcharodon > Carcharodon carcharias. The sequence continues at coordinate 6,393,512 of NC_054477.1, read as the reverse complement.
TGGTTACAGTACATAACTGGGCCACTCAGCCCATCACGCTCATGCCAGCTCTCTGCAAGACTGATTTAGCTAGCCCTACTCCCAGCCCCTTTCTCCATAGACCTGAATTTTTTTCCCTTCAGGGGCTTATCCAATTCCCTTTTGAAAGCCATGTTTATATTTTAACATATAGGGCTGAACCCACTAAAAGCGAGTGCAGTGATAACACATTAGAAACTGCAATTATCCCTTGGAGTGTGAGTGATGTAGACACTGAGATACAATGATCACACGCTGAGTGGATCAATGATTATGGTATGCCTGGTGAATCTATTTTGGAGCCATCAATAGGAGCTGGAGATTCTGTACACAAACTATATTGATGACATCGCCCATTAGACATGTGTGACATCACCTTCCTACCAATCAAATTCTGACGTGCAACAAAACAAGTATTGTGACATCGCATACACCAAGTGACCACCGAATGAATTCCTCCTCACAAAAGGGAAGGGAACCGAGGATTCGCTGTCTCATTATGAACACTCGGTAAGTTCAACTGACCATATGAGTAATGTCAAGACTTTTTCCCACGTGACACCTCGTGAACATAGTAGCATTTGAACAAGTAGGGAATGGAGTTATGGGAAATCAGTGGGGCAGGTGGACATGGGTCCAGTTGTACCTGTATTTCACCTGTGCTAAGGGCTACAATAAAAATCTTGTGACAATGACATTCCCAACAAGACTTTTCAGCCATAAGCCTAAACCCAATAACACCCTAACCCTTAATCTTATCTACCTAATCGTAGGCAGAGAATCACTTGCAATGGCTTCTCTTCCCACTTCCACATCGTTACCTCTGGTGTTCCCAAGGATCTATCCTTGGCCCCCTCCTATTTCTCATCTACATGCTGCCCTTTGGCAACATAATCCGAAAACACAGTGTTAGTTTTTGCCCTGAAGAAGGGTCATAAGGACTGGAAACGTTAAACCCTGTTTCTCTCTCCACAGATGCTGCCGGACCTGCTGTGTATTTCCAGCATTTTGTTTTTGATTAGTTTTTCACATGTTGTCAATAGTGGGTCACTCCAGAAAATAAATGGGCTTCAGAATCATGGCGGAGTTAAAACAGAGATCATCAGTGATCTAAGTGAAACACAGAAGGGGCTGGAAGGGCCGAATGGCCTCCTCCTACTGTGTCCCAACATAGGAGGATTGGCGGAATTGCCCTTTTAAGAGGCGGGGCTTCCACGAGTGACGTCATCGTGATTGACGCGCGAAAGCGGTAACAGGCGGGATTGTTTGAATTGACCAATCAGGAGCCGCAAGAAGGCAGGGACCTTGTCCCTCAACCAATCACAATGAAAGGTACGCCTGATTGACGTGGGGAGCTTTCAAAATGGCCGAGGAGCGGCAGCAATATTTATTGCTGATCTGGCTGGGCGTTTGCTGCCAGTTATTATCGGATGATGTGCGCACCGAGAGCAGGCTGAACCGAAATGATGTCCAACCGCCTGACGGTTTTACCACAGAAAGGCGAGAGAGGCCTCAGTTTGTTTACAGTTTCGCCGATTCGCCATCTTGGGTTGATTGACATGGAAATGGACCAACCAGCTATGGGACCTTCATTGTAACGCCCACCTTCCGTGGGGCGGGGGAAAGCGGTGTGAACGACATGCGAATCAACCAATAGAATTGTTCTGTGCGTGAGAGACAGCGGATGGGGCGGGATTTCCTGTGGTTTGTTATGTTAACCGACCAATGGAAATCGAAGGCACGGCCTGCCACCGGCGATAGGGCGATTGTTAACCAATCAATTTCGCGAGTCTGTTTGACGTGAGAGCACGTGGTCGCTTTCCAGTCGGATGGACGTACGAATGGTCCAATCAACCGGCGGCAGTGGTCTTGACTGACGTGTGGCCGGACCAATCGGATCGCGGGTACTGCGGCCGGACGTCACGGCGGGTGTTTCTTTGCGTGTGTGGGCGGGGCCTGGCCTACTCGAGTTTGGTCCGGGCGCAGCCGCGGGGCCAAATACTGAAGTGCGCAGCGGGGAGAGAGTGAGGAGGAAGCGGCGGCGAGCCGACAGCCCGGAGCCGGCCGACCGCAGCGGGCGCTAACGACAGTGGGAGCGGCCTGGAGCGGGCGGTGAGTGAGGCCTGAGGCGCCAGGCCCGGGCCTCAGGGTCCCGGTCACCGCGGGGCTGCTGGAGGGGGCGGCAGGGGGGAGAATTCCCCTAATCCTATCCTATCCTATCCCTGCCCCATTACAGTAGTGGATGCAGGACCTGTGCTCCATCCTATAAGGAGGAAAGAAAAGAAAAGATGAATAATGATTGACCAGGGGTGATACCAGGTTCTCATTATCAGGAGGTGTTGAACAGGCTGGGACTGGTTTCTCTACAAGAGTGAAGGCTGAGGGAGGGGTGACCTGGGGTATAGGGCTTTGGGTGTGGGGGGGGTATGACCTGGGGTATGGGGCTTTGGGTAGGGGGGGTATGACCTGGGGTATAGGGCTTTGGGTGGGGGTATGACCTGGGGTATAGGGCTTTGGGTAGGGGGGGGTATGACCTGGGGTATGGGGCTTTGGGTAGGGGGGGTATGACCTGGGGTATGGGGCTTTGGGTAGGGGGGGTATGACCTGGGGTATAGGGCTTTGGGTGGGGGTATGACCTGGGGTATAGGGCTTTGGGTGGGGGTATGACCTGGGGTATAGGGCTTTGGGTAGGGGGGGGGGGTATGACCTGGGGTATAGGGCTTTGGGTAGGGGGGGGGTAAGACCTGGGGTATGGGGCTTTGGGTAGGGGGGGTATGACCTGGGGTATGGGGCTTTGGGTAGGGGGGGGTATGACCTGGGGTATGGGGCTTTGGGTAGGGGGGGGTATGACCTGGGGTATGGGGCTTTGGGTGGGGGGGGGGGTGGGGGGAGGGAGGTATGACCTGGGGTATAGGGCTTTGGGTGGGTGGGGGGGGGAGGTATGACCTGGGGTATAGGGCTTTGGGTAGGGGGGAGGTATGACCTGGGGTATAGGGCTTTGGGTAGGGGGGGGGTACGACCTGGGGTATGGGGCTTTGGGTAGGGGGGGTATGACCTGGGGTATGGGGCTTTGGGTAGGGGGGGGGTATGACCTGGGGTATAGGGCTTTGGGTGGGGGGGGGGGTGGGGGGAGGGAGGTATGACCTGGGGTATAGGGCTTTGGGTGGGTGGGGGGGGGGAGGTATGACCTGGGGTATAGGGCTTTGGGTAGGGGGGGGGTATGACCTGGGGTATAGGGCTTTGGGTGGGGGGGGGGGGGGGTGGAGGGAGGTATGACCTGGGGTATAGGGCTTTGGGTGGGTGGGTGGGGGGGGGGAGGTATGACCTGGGGTATAGGGCTTTGGGTTGGGGGGGGGAGGGCATGACCTGGGGTATCGGGCTTTGGGTGGAGGGGGGGTATGACCTGGGGTATAGTTCTTTGGGTGGAGGGGGGGTATGACCTGGGGTATAGGGCTTTGGGGGAGGGGGAGGGTATGACCTGGGGTATAGGGCGTTGGGTGGAGGGGGGGTATGACCTGGGGTATAGGGCTTTGGGGGGTTATAGGGCTTTGGGTGAGGGGGAGAGGGCATGACCTGGGGTATAGGGCTTTGGGTGGGGGGGTTATAGGGGGGTATAGGGCTTTGGGTGGGGGGAGTGGGTATGACCTGGGGTATAGGGCTTTGGGTGGGGGGGGGGGGTGTTGGATGACCTGGGGTAGAGGGCTCAGGCTTGAGAATTGTGAAAGGCTTCAGTAGGGGAGAGGCAGAGAATATCTTTTCACTTGTGGATGAGCCCAGAGCTCGTGGCCATCAATATCATTGAAAAGGGAGACATGTTGTCAAAGCTTTTCACCTCGCACTCAAGGCAAACGCAAGAATGTCAATTTCAAACAATTTATATCACAGGAGCCCTTAGGACAAACCCAAGTTTCAAACAAACACCGCAAATTCTGCTGCAGGAGCTCTCTTCAGCTCCCTTTCCTCTTGTTGTATAAATTGTTGTGATCGTTTGAAATTTGGCTTTCTTGTGTTTGCCCTGAGTGCAAGGCAAAAAGCTCCAACAACGTGTCTCTCTTTTCAGTGATATTCACATTCTGTACTACCAAGCGACTCTTAATGGCTGTAAATATGAGAGAGTCACTAATAAATCCAATCGGGAATTCAGGAGAAACCTCTTTACCCAGAGAGTGGGTGAGAATGTGGAACTCGCTGCCACAGGGAGTGGTTGATGTGAATTGTATAAGGGGAAGCTGGATAAGCACGGAGCAAGGAATAGAAGGATGCGGTGATAGGGGGACTTGAAGAGGGCGTGGGAGGAGGCTCATGTGGAGTGTGAACACCAGCACAGGCCGAATGGCCAGTTTCTGTGTTAGTACTTGCTGCCGCCCCCCACACCCAACATTTGGTTCGTTATAATGTGGAAGAGCATTCCAAGGGGTTGATAGAATAATCAGAAGTAAGCAGATGTTGTGCCAGAGGTGGGATCGATAAAGGGGTTTGCAGGAGAAGCAGTAATAGGAATGCCAGAACTTGGGGCCCAGGCAGCTGAAAGCTAGCCAACAGTGCGGTGAAGGGATTGTACAAAAGACCAGAGTAAAAGGGATGAATAGTTTAAGGGTACTCTTTCTGGAGTGAAGCCTAGCACAGATGTTGCAGTGTCGATGTGTTTTAACATATAGTGGAACCTGCTTCCCTTTCTAATGGAACTTGAAGAGGATTTGAGTTCTTCAGTATTTAACAGACCTCTTTAAACACACTATAAGTACCAATTCAATCTTATTTTTCTGGAATTGAATAGGAGGAGTTGTGTTTGTGTGAAAGTGTTGCCCTGTGAAAAATTTAGGCACTTGAAGTTAGAACATAGGTGACTGTACTTGGCTGCTTCACTTAGATGAGAGTTGGAGGAAATGTACACTTTAGAATATTGGTGCTCTTAACTGTTTGTAAAGATATCCATTGCTGTCCAGCTGAGATCTTAGTGCACTCACTAAGTTTGTGGTGAGTTCAGTGGATTGCACCTCTTCCAGTTAAACAATGTGAAGATTAGTCATTATCTTCAGGCCCTGCCACAAACTCCATTCCCTAGTCTTCGAATCCATCACTCTCCTTGGCCACTGTATGAGCTGGATCCAGTCTGTTCACAACCTTTGTAATTGACCTGAAGACCCTATTATTATTAACCCTAAGACTACCTATTTCTACCTCTAACATCACCTGTCTCTGCCCCTGCCTCAGCTCATCTGCTCAAACCCTCATCCTTGCCTTTGGTTACTTTGAGACTCAACTATGCTATGCACTCCTGGCTGCCCCTCATCTGTAATCTCGAGCTCATCCGAAACTGCTGTCTCTATCGCAACTCACAGCAAGTGTCATTCATGCCACCACCATAGACGGATTAAATCAGATGGGAAAAGGTGGCCTAGATAAGGAGCTCTTAGTGTTTTCAGGACAGTTTCTTAGAACATATTCTGTAGCTGACCAGAGAGCAGGCTATAGTAGACCTGCTATTGTGCAACAAGACAGAATTAATTAATGATCTCATAGTGAAGGTGCCCCAACGTAGCAGCGATCGTAATATTAAATTGCACCTGTACAAGTCAGACAGGTTGCATCTGAGCAGAGCCGGTTCTTTGCGAGGCGTTTCGCTAGTGCTGTTGTGGGGGGGGAGGTTAAACTAACTCAGCAAGGGCATGGGAACCAGGAGAGAATATTAGAAAGTAATACCAGGGTGCACAGAATGCTGGGAGAGGCAGATAGCACTAAAATAGAGAATAGTAAGCTAATAGGTGGAATCAGAGTAAGGGAGCAAGTAATGAAGTCTAAATCAGGATTACACTGCATGGATGTGAATGCACGGAGTGGAGTTAATAAAATGGGGGGGTTATAGGCACAAATTGCCTTATGGGATTATGATGTTGTGGCAATAATGGAGACCTGGCTTAAGGAAGGGCAGACCTGGGTGTTAAATATTCCTGGTTACAAGGTGTTGAGAAAAGATAGGAAAGGGAAAAAAGGATTTGGGTTGGCTTTTTTGGTTAAGGAGAGTATTGCAGTACTGGAGAAAGAGGATGTGTCCGAGGATTCAATGACAGAATTGATTTGGCTAGAGCTAAGGAATAAGAAGGGTGCAGTTACATTGCTCGGTGTAATATATAGACCACCAGCTAGTGGGAAGGATATAGAGGAACAGATCTGTAAGGAAGTTACAGAGAGGTGTAAACATCATAGAGTAGTTATAATGGGGGACTTTAATTACCTGTATATAGATTCAGATAATGGTAGTGTGAGGGGCAAGTGTTCCTAGATTGTGTTCAGGAGAATTTCCTACAGCAGTTTTTGTCCAGTCTAACGAGAAAGGAGGCACTGCTAGACCTGGCTCTTGGGAATGAGATGGGTCAAGTAGGCAAAGTGACAGTGGACATTTAGAGGACAGCGATCATTGTATCATAAGCTTTAGGATGACATTGGTCAATCCAGAGTAAGAATAATCAACTGGCGGAGAGCGGACTTCAATGGGGCAAGAACGGAGCTGGGCCGGATAGACTGGAACCAAAGGTTGACTGTTTAAAACAGTAGCTGAACAATGGGCTACCTTCAGAGAGGAGATGGTTTGAGCACAATCTAGGTATGTTCCCTGAAAAGGGAAGGTTGGACAAACAAACCTAGAGCTCCCTGGATGACCAAGGAGATAGAAATTAAGTTAAAGAAGAAAAAGTGTGCTTATGACAGGTGTCAGGTAGCAAATACAACTAAGAACAAAGCTGTATACTGAAGGTCAGAAGGGATGAGAAGCAAAGAGGGATTTTGAAAAAAGACTAGCAGCTAACATAAAAGGAAATCCCAAAGTATTCTGTAAGCACATCAATAGTAAAAGGGTGGTAAAAGGAGGAGTAGGGCCAATCAGGGACCAAAAGGGGGATTTACACATAGAGGTAAGAGGCATGTCTGATGTCTGTTAAATAAAGACTTTGCATCTGTCTTTACCTAGAGGGTAGATGCTGCACAGACCATGGTGACAGAGGAGGAAACTCAGTCACTAGAAGGGCTTAAAATTGATGAGGAGATATTGGATAAGCTGTCAGTACTTAAAGTTAATAAGGCACTGGGACCGGAAGAGATGCATCCGAGAATATTGAAGGAAGTGAGAGTGGAAATTGCAGAGGCACTGGCAATAATCTTTCAATCTTCCCTGGATTCGGGGTAGGTGCCAGAGAACTGGAGAATTGCAAACATTACGCCCTTGTTCAAAAAAGATTGTACAGATCTGCCCTGCAATTACAGACCAGTCAGTTTAACGTCAATGGTTGGGGAAACTTATAGAAACAATTATTCGGGATAGAATTAACATGGAAAAAGGTGGATTGATTTGGAAGAGTCAGCACAGATTTGTTAAAGGAAAATTATGTCTGTCTAACTTGCTGGAGTTTTTTGAAGCAGTAACAGAGATGGTTGATAAGGGCAAGGTTGTTGATGTGGTGTATATGGACTTCCAAAAGGCATTCGATACAGTACCACACAACAGACTTGAGGAAAGTTATGGGTCTTGAAATAAAAGGGACTGTAGCAACATGGATACAACATTGGCTGAGGGATAGGAAACAGAGAGTAATGGTTAATGGATATTTTTCAGGTTGGAAGAATGTTTGTAGTGAGTTCCTCGGGAGGGTCAGTCCTGGGACCCTTGTTTTTCCTGATATATATAAATCGAGATCTTGGTGTGCAGGGGACAATTTCAAAGTTTGCAGACAGCACAAAGCTTTAGAGAATCAGAAACTGTGTGAAGACCAGTGTAGAACTTCAAAAGGACATTGACACTTTGGTGGAGTGGGCAGAAAGGTGGCAGATGAAGTTGAAAGCGGAGAAATGTGAGGTGATATGCTTTGGTACAAGGAACATGGAGAGACAGTATAAAATAAAGGATACTATTCTAAAGGGTGTGCAGGAGCAGAGAGACCTGGGTGTATGTGTACATAAGTCTTTAAAGGTGGCAGGACATGTAGAGAGAGCTGTTTCTAAAGCACACAGTATTCTAGGCTTCATTAATAGGGGCATAGAGTATAGAAGCAGGGAGGTTATGATGAACTTATATATGACACTGGTTAGACCTCACCTGGAATATTGTGTACAGTTCTGGGTGCCACTGTATAGGAAGGATGTGAATGCATTGGAGAGAGTGCAGAAGAGGTTTACGAGAATTATTCCAGGGATGAGACACTTCAGTTATGGGGAAAGATTGGAAAAGTTAGGACTGTTTTCCTTGGAGAGGAGAAGGCTAAGAGGAGACTTGATAGAAGTTTTCAAAATCATGAGGGGTCTGGACAGAGTAGATAGGGAGAAACTGTTCCCACTTGATTACAGATGGAGAACCAGAGGGCACTGTTTTAAAGTGCTTTGCAAAAGAAGCAAATGCGAGGTGAGAAAAACTTTCACACAGTGAGTAGTTAGGGTTTGGAATGCACTGCCTAGAAGTGTGGTGAAGGCTGGTTCAATTGAAGCATTCAAGATGGCATTGGATGATTTAAATAGAAACAATGTGCAGGGTTATGGAGAAAAGACAGGAAAATGGCACTAAGTTAAAATGCTCACAGAGATGGTGCAGACAAGATGGGCTGAATGGCCTCCTGCTACACCATAAGAATTCTGAATTTTACATTCAGTTCGAGGGAGAGAAGAGTGGTTCCAAGACTTAAATAAGGGCAATTATGAGGGCATGTAAGCAGAACTAGCTAAAGTAAACCAGCAAATGAGGTTAAGGGCTAGGTTAATAGAGATGCAGTGGCAAGCATTTAAGGGGACGTTTCAGAATACACATTATAGATTCATTCCAACAAGAAAGGAAATTTCCAAGGGGAGGACCCACAGTCTGTGGTTAACCAAAAAAGTTTACGATACTATCAAACTTAAAGAAAAAGTATATAATTGTGCAAAGATGGGTGACAGGTCAGAAGATTAGACAGAATATAAAATCGCCAAAGAAAGACTAAAAGATTATTAAGGAGTAAGAGAGAAAGCTAGCTTGAAATATTAAAATGGAGTTTCTGTAGATGTTTAAATAAGAAAAGTTAATAAAGTGAGCGTGGCCCTACAGAAAGTGAGTCTGGGGAATTAATAATGGAAAATGAGGAGATGGTAGATGAACAGGTATGAACGGTCTCCACTATAGAGGATACAAGTAACATCCCAGAAATAACTGAGGGTCAGGAATTAGAAGGGAGGAAGGAACTTGGGGAGAATTGCAAATATCAGGGAAGTGGCACTGAGTAAATTGTTGGAACTGCAGGCTGAAAAATGCCTGGTCCTGATGGGCTTCATCTTAAAAGAAGTGGCTGGTGAGGTATTTGATGCGTTGGTTTTAATTTTCCAAAATACCCTAGATTTGGGGAAGGTTCCGTTAGATTGGAATCTTCCCTTTCTTCAAAAAGATAGGGAGACATAAAACAGGAAACTAAAGGCCACTTAGCCTAACATCTGTCATAGGTAAAATGTTAGAAGCTATTATTAAAGATCTTATGGTAAGGTACTTAGAAAAACGCTTGAAAATCAGGCAGAGTCAACATGGTTTTGTGAAAGGGAAATCATGTTTAACCAATTTATTGGAGCTCTTTGAAGGAATAACATGTGCTGTGGGTAAAGGGGAACCAGTGGATGTACTGTACTTAGATTTCCAGAAAGCATTTGATTAGGCGCCACATCAAAGGTTATTGTGGAAAATAAAAGCTCATGGCGTAGTGGGTAACATATTGGCATGGATAGAAGATTGGCTGGCTGGTTGAAAACAGAGTGGTGTGCCACAGGGATCAGTGCTGGGGCCTCAACTTTTTACAATTTATATAAATGACTTGGATGAAGGGACAGAAGGAATGGTTGCTAAATTTGCTGACAACACAAAGATAGGTGGGAAAGTAAGAGGCAAAGAGGACTTGGGAGGTTGCAAAGGGACATAGGATAAGTGAGTGGGCAAAGATCTGGCAAATAGAGTATAATGTGGAAAAATGTAAAATTGTTCATTTTGGCGGGAAGAATAAAAAAAGAAGCATATTATCTAAATTGTGAGATTGCAGAGCTCTGAGATTCAGAGGGATCTGGGTGTCCTAGTGCATGAATCACAAAAGGTTAGTATGCAGGTACAGCAGGTAATTAGGAAAGCTAATAGAGTGTTATTGTTTATTGTGAGGGGAACTGAATACAAAAGTAGGGAGGTTATGCTTCAGTTGTACGGGTGAGACCACATCTGGAATATTGTGTACAGTAATTTTGTTTTGGATTTCCAGCATCCGCAGTTTTTTGTTTTTATTTATATTTTTATTGTGTACAGTATTGGTCTCCTTCTCAAGGGCAATTAGAAATGGGCAACAAATGCTGGCCTTGTCAGTGATGCACGCACCCCAAGAATGAATTTTAAAAATTGGAAAAATGTTGGAGAAATGCAGTAGCCTGGGAGGATTGTGGGGTTGGAGGAGGTTATAGAAATTCTCTCGCTGCCATGGTGGGATTTGATTTCATGTTTCTACAGCATTAGTGCAGGTGTCTGGATTACTCGCCCAGTATCATTGCCACTATTCTCATTGGTAGTTGTGCATCGTCCTAAGCTCTGAAATTCCTTCTGTAATCTTCTTCATCTCTCTCTCTCTTACAAGTTCACCTCTCACTAATCCTTTAACCACCTCCATTTTAAAATCTGCCTGGAATCTGTGGGCTTTGTCACCTGTTCTTTGGCTCAGTGTCTATTCATTTCTGGTTATCTTCCCTAAGGCTCTTTGGGTTGTTTTTTGGAGTTCAAGGCCTGGTATATTTGGAAGACACTTCATAATTTAAATGTAAGCTATTGTGGCAGCAGTGAATTCTTCAGTGTATTGGCACCAGTAAACTAGAAAACACCGAGCTGCAACCAGTTCACTTAATTAGAGCATAACGAATAGAGGCAGGACTGGAACTTTCAGTCCGTCGAGCCTGCTCTGTCATTCAATACGATCATGGCTGATCTTGGGCATCAACTCCATTTTTCCTCCCAATCCCCATATCCTTTAACTGTAAGACCAAAAATTTTTCTATTCAAGCCTTAAACGTGTTCAATGATGGAGCATCCACAACCCTCTGGGGTAGAGAATTCCAAAGATTTACAACCCTCTGAGTGAAGTAATTTCTCCTCCTCTCAGTCCTAAATATCAGCCCCTTATCTTGAGCCCCTTAGAATCTTGACTGTTTCAATGACATTGCCTCTTGTTCTACTAAATTCCAGAGAATATAAGCCCAGTTTACTGAGTCACTCAGTAGGATAACCCTCTTTCCCAGGGACTAACTTAGTGAACCTTCACTGTACCGCCTCCAATGCAGGTATATCCTTTCTTAAATGTGGAGACCAAAACTGCACAAGGAATTCCAGATGTTCCCTTTACAACTTTAGCAAGACTTCTTTATTCTTGTTCTCCAATCCCCTTGCAGTAAAGGTCAACATGTCATTTGCCTTCCTAATGCTTGCTGCACATGCATGCTTACCTTGTGTTCCTTGTATGACCACGCCAAGTCTCTTTGAACATTGTCATGAAGCTATTAATGTATATATTATGGAAAATATTTTTCTTTTAAAATAGAGGTTTAGTCTGTGGGTGTGTCTTAATTGGATTAAAGACAGCTAGTCTGGGTGTTTTGATATGTACCAGTTTGAGATATAAACAGAGAAAGCATGCATTTGCATTTTTTGAATAGAGCATTCAAGAAGTCGGGTGAAAACTTGATGCTTTTCTAGCAGATACGAAGCAATATGTTTATATTACTAATAAAATTGGTACAATGAAAGGGGTTTCATTGTTAAAAGGTAAAGTTCAAAGAGAATGGTGAGACAATGAGAGTGGTGGTAGGTATAACTTCAGTAGTTTTCGGGTGTGCAGAGCAGAGGCAATGTGAGATCAAAAGGCAGCTGCAAACCTCCAACACAGTGAAAGGAACCTCATTTTGAATTTGTATGGTGAAAATGCTTTGCCTGGTGTTTGGTTAAGTCTATGGGTTGCTGTTGTCTTAATGAAGATTAGTTTGGGGATTTGTTAAAAGTTAGGATAGTAATTTATAGCCATGTGTATATATATATTTTTAACCTGTGTAAATTAATGAAATGTTTCAATTAGCTTAATGTAAAACCTCAAGAACTGATGCCTGATTCCTGAATTTAGAGCCACATCTCAAACACTTAAAATTATAGGTTATGACAGTTGTTTAAAGCTTCCCTCTGGGATTTTTAAACAACTCCGTTTTACCAACTGCATTGGTCATAACATCAACACTTCCAACTTGCTCATCTTTTTAAAAAAACAAGTTCTGCTTTTTATTCTTCCAACCAAAGTGAATAACCTTTCACTTTCTAACATTCTACTCCATCTGCCACCTTGATGCCCACTCATTTAACCTGTCTATATCTCTTTACAGGCTCTGTATCCTCCCCACAGCTTGCATTTCCACCCAGCTTTGTATTGGCAGCAAACTTTGATACATTGCTCTCTGCTTTGTCTAAGTCATTAATGTAGATTGTAAATGGCTGAAGCCTCAGCTGTGATCCTTGAGGTGCTCCACTAGTTACAGACTGGTGACATTAAATTGCACCATTTACCCCCAATCTCTGTTTCCTGTGCATTAACCTATTCTCTAGCCATGCTAATATATTACCACAACACTTGTGTATTAACTTTTTGTGTGACACCTCATTGGTTGCCTAATGGATTACAATGCTCTACTTATGCCTTTTTAAACTACTCCCAATCACCCCCGGTAACAGATCTGTACCTAACACACATACTCCAAGTTTGGAGAGAGAGAATTCTCGTGTTCAGTGTTTCTCGTGGGTTAGAGGGAGACTCTGTCAATATTTCACTCCTTATACTGAAATCCTCAGGGCAGCGTTGTTAGGCGTTTTTGATATTCTAGGTGATTGATTCCTCCGCTGGGTCTGTTTTTCTCCACAGTCACCTGTGATCTTCATAACCTGGCAAGATGTTTAATAAGTCACAGTTTGGCACGCCCACCTTCGGCAACACCAGTGGATTCACCACGTCAGCATTCGGACAAAGTAAGTTCACTCTCTGCGTTTTGTTTTCAGGAAGTGGGTGAAGTGAGCATTGACTATCATTGGCTGGTCAGCATGCCACATAGTGTGGGACTGAAGTCACAATTTAGACCGGACCAAGTAAGGACACCAGCTTCCCTTCCCTGAAAGATGCCAGTTAACCAGCTGGGTCTTCACAACAGTCCAGCAGCCAGTCGATGAGTCTGATGTCAACGTTCACTGTCAACTGCACTCAACATGGCTGGTCAGCAACCTGGAAGCTATTGTACAAGTCACTCAGGCTTCTCCTCCCCTGATGCTGCGTGTGTGCTGCTTTGTGAAACTGTGTGTGAAGGTACCCCTGCACACTGGGCTGGATAGGCCATACACAATGAAAAGTGGTGGGGACAGTCTTCTCAGCATCTATCCTGTTATTGCCTCTGAGAATCTTGTATGTTTCAATGTGATCCCCTCTCATTCTATATAGGCCCATTCTACTCCATCTGTCAGGACAGCCTTCTCAGCCCAGAAATTATTCTCACCAACCTTTGTAGCACCTTCTCTCAAAGGCAAGTTGCTTCTTCCTTGGTTAAGGGGGCCAGTTCTGTACACTAAAGGACGTTCATGATAATGTTGGAGTTTTGGAACAGTCGGCCACTTCCTGGACACTTTTTTACTGATACCGGATCATTTGCCCAAATTTATTTAAGACTGAAATTGAAATTCTCAAACTGGGAAATGATCTTGTCTTCTCTGACCTAATAGTTCAGTGCTGTAACCACTGCACCACACACAATCTCCGTTACACCAATCTCCTCACTGTTCTTGGGGCAGGGGTCAGGTTAAAGGGTTCCTTTTATTGCAGGAGACTGCCTAGGTTGAAAAGGTGGAATTGAGCGAAATCTGCTGGTGGTGTTGCCAAGGCTGGACTTGGAAGTCTGTAGATTGGAGTAGCAGGACAAGTTTTTCACTCTTTACATTTCTCTCCTGAGGTGGGTGGAAGTAAAAATCCTCCATATCCCTCCCTCAGTTCTTTTGCCAATTAGCTTAAATCTGTGGCCTGGGCTTACCTACCACTGGAAACACTTTCCCTTTATCAAAATGTCGCTATTAAACCCCCCCTCCATTAGCCTCATAGGCCTAAGGAAAAAACACTCCCAGCACTTTTGGAATCCTGGACATGGGAGGGCTGTGGCCGCTCAGTTGTTGAGTTTGTCGCGATTGGAGTTTTAGATGCTAAGGGTATCGAGAGATTTGGGGGTAAGACGGGAAAGTGGAGTTAAGGATGATGGTCGACCATAATCTTATTAAGTGATGGAGCAGACTGGAGGGAGTGAATGGCCCACTCCTCTTTCTTATGTTCTCTGGTCACCTCCACAGCAGGAACCTAAAGGCCTGTGATTTCCTGTTTTTCAGATACGGCTACTCCAGGGTTTGGTGGATTCGGTGCAGCCACAGCCGGATTTGGTGCAGCCACTAATACTGGTGGTGGACTCTTTGGGAGCACTCAAAACAAACCAGGTGGGGAATGGGTTCTCGTTCTACTGCTTCTTGCTAACCTTTGATTGTGATGTTTTTGACCATGGACAAAGAAAGCTGTGTTTCCTACATTCCAACAGTGACTATACTTCATAACAAATAGATTATATGGTTATATGTTATGTTGGTTGAAGATTAAGGCTGACAATTGGAAACGGCATTTAAACCCTTTTAATTATGTGTTCATAAGATGCGATTCCTCTCCCTGTTTTGCAAGAAAGCTTCGAATCACCCCCATGGTGTGGCACTGGAATCATGTAAACTAGACTGGGTGGGGTTGGCTACTGGATATCAGTGAAGAGGCTGGGTTTTTGCCAAGGTGCCAGCTCTGGCTAGCAGTCTTGCCTCCTGAATCCGACGGTCGTGGGTTCAAATCTCACTCCAGGCCTTGAACACAAAATAATAGGATCTCAGTGCAGTACCGAGAGTGTTTCTGTGTACTGTTGAAGAGGCAGCCTTTCAGATGAGGGGGATGGTAAGAGGAGGAAAAGGCATCCATGGTTAAGCAAGGAAGTTAAAAGATAACTTAAAGGCAAAAACTAAGCCATACCAAATTGCAAAGGTCAGTGACAGGTTGAAAGATTGGGAAACTTTTAAAGATCAACAGAGGGTGACCAAAAAAATAATAAAAAGAGCAAAGGTAAATTATGAAAGAAAACTAGCGCAAAATGTAAAAACTGATAGCAAAAGCTTCTACAAGTATATAAAAGGAAAGAGAGTAGCTAAAGTGAATGTTGGTCCCTTGGAGGACCAGACTGGGGAGTTAATAATGGGGAACGCAGAAATGGTAGACACTTAATCAATATTTTGCCTCAGTTTTCACAGTGGAGGACACTAGTACCACCCCAATAGTAGCAGGTAGTGCAGAGGCTATAGAGAAGGAGGAACTTAGAACAATCGCCATCACTAGAGAAAAAGTACTGAGCAAACTATTGGGATTAAAGGGTGACAAGTCCCCAGGACCTGATGGCTACATCCCAGGGTCTTAAAGGAAGCGGAGATAGTGGATGCATTGGCTATAATATTCCAAAATTCCCTGGATTCTGGAAAGGTTCCAGTGGATTGGAAAAATGCTAATTTATTCAAAAAGTTGGGGAGGCAGAAAGTCGGAAACTATAGACCAGTTAGTTTAACGTCTGTCATTGGGAAATTGTTGGAATGCATTATTAATGAAGTAGTAATGGGGCATTTGGAAAGTCAAAATGCAATCCATCAGGGTCAGCATGGTTTTATGAAGAGTAAATCATGTTTGACTAATTTGCTAGTGTTCTTTGAAGATGTAACAAGCAAAGTGGATAATGGGGATCCTGTAGATGTAGTATATCTGGACTTCCAGAAGGCCTTTGATAAGGTGCCGCTCAAGAGATTAATACACAAGATAAGATCACACGGCGCTAGGGGTAATATATTAGCTTGGATAGTGGATTGGCTAACCAATTGAAAGCAGAGAGTCGGGATAAATGGGTCTTTTTCTGGATGGCAAGCTTTAACTATTCGGGTACCACGGGGTTCGGTCCTTAGGCCCCAACTATTTACAATCTATATTAATGACTTGGATTCAGGGGTAGAAGGTACTATAGCTAAATTTGCAGATGACACCAAAATAGGTGGGAAAGTAAGTTGCATTGAAGAAATAAGAAATTTACAAATGGATATAGACAGGTTAAGTGAATGGGCCAAAATTTGGCAGATGGAGTTTAACGTGGATAAGTGTGAGATTATCCCTTTTGGTTGGAAAAATGAAAAGGCGACTTATTATTTAAATGGAGAGAAACTTCAGAATGCTTCAGTACAGAGGGATCTGGGTGTCCTCGTGCATGAATCACTGAAAGCTAGTCTGCAGGTACAGCAGGTAATAAGGAAGGCAAATGGAATTTTGGCATTTATTGTTAAAGGAATAGAATATAAAAATAGGGAAGTGTTGTTGCAACTGTACAAGGCTTGGTGAGCCCACACCTGGAGTACTGTGCACAGTTTTGGTCCCCTTACTTAAGGAAGGATGTAGTTGCATTGGAGGCGGTTCAGAGGAGGTTCACTAGATTGATTCCAGAGATGCGGGGCTTGTCTTATGAGGAGAGATTGAGCAGTCTAAGCCTATACTCACTAGAGTTTAGAAGGATGAGAGGAGATCTAATTGAGGTATATAAGATGCTAAAGGGGATAGACAAAGTAGACATGGAGTGGATGTTTCCCCTTGTGGGCCATTCTAGAACGAGAGGCCATAGTTTTAGGCTAAGAGGTGATGGATTTAAATCAGAGATAAGGAGGAATTACTTAAAGGGTCGTGAATTTGTGGAAGTCACTACCTCAGAGTGCAGTGGATGCCGGGAGGTTGAATAAATTTAAGGAGATAGACAGATTTTTAATTAGTAAGGGGTTGAAAGGTTATGGGGAGAGGGTGGGAAATTGGAGTTGAGGCCAAAATGAGATCAGCCATGATCGTATTGAATGGCGGAGCAGGCTCAAGGGGCTCGATTGTCTACTCCCAGTTCTTATGTTCTTATGAAGCATTAAGCCATGGCCCTGTCTGCTCACTTGGATGGATGTGAAAGATCCTTGGACACTCTTTCAAAGAAGAGCAGGGCATTTCCCTGTGCTCTGGCCAATATTTATCCCTCAAACAATGTTGTAAAAAACAGATGATCACCCCTGTTTGAGAGCTTCCTGTGTGAAAATTACCATGGTGACTACACTTCAAAAGTACTGTAAAGTGCTTTGGGACATCTTAAGGTTATGAAAAGTGCTATATAAATGCAAGTTATTTCTTTCCAACTGTAAAACATCTTTGTTTCTTATATTGAGCACAAACTCATCACATCAACTGCCACATGCTCTGTTGTCAAACCTGCTAACATCTTGGTTATCTTTCTAGGAGGACTGTTCGGCTCCAATAGTTTTGGGCAGCCGGCAACATCATCCACCAATGCCGGCTTTGGTTTTGGCACGCCGACATCCAACAGCTTGTTTGGGGGCGCGACCACCGGGGGCCTCTTCTCTAATCAGCAGAGCAATGCCTTCACACAGAGCAAGCCTGCCGGAGGCTTTGGAAGTAAGCATGGCTTTTGTCAGGGATTGGGGAGCAGAGAAGGCAGATTTATCTTGGCCTTGACTACTTCACGTAGCCTCTGTTCCAGGGCAGCACTGCATTATCAGAGACACAAGACGCCTCAAACGAGCCTGGGTTTGGATGTTCATTTGAGCATTACAGGTCCCATGCCTACTCTGAAGAGTTCTCCCTGGGTACCGGTGCAATTTACCTACCTCAGCTAACTGCCCTGGGGAAACTTTGTCATCTCCTTGCTGGATTTTATTGCAACACCAGGTGGCTGCACAGTTGGCATACGAGGTGGTCGCTGCACGATAATTCATTGAATGTGAAGAGTTGTAGCGAGTCTGGTGCATGCATGGCCTT
Source organism: Carcharodon carcharias (assembly GCF_017639515.1). NCBI lineage: Eukaryota > Metazoa > Chordata > Chondrichthyes > Lamniformes > Lamnidae > Carcharodon > Carcharodon carcharias. The sequence goes on along the minus strand of NC_054477.1, from coordinate 6,375,531 downwards.
CCTGGTATGGTCTGGTCGGAGGCATGATGGGCTGAATTTGGAGGTTTAGCCATGGCCCAGTGGGTACCACTGTCGCAACTCTTAGTCAGAACATCGTAAGTACAAGTCCCAGTCCAGACACTTGAGTCATAATCTCCAAGCTGACACTGCTGGTGTAAATCTGAGAGAATGCTATACTGTCTTTCAGAGGAGACATTAAACCAAGGCCCCATCTGCCCTCTTGGGTGAATGTAAAAAAAAAAAATCCCATGGTCAATATTTCGAAGAAGAGCACGCGAGTCCTTCCTGGTGACCTGGCTAATACTTATCTAGTTATTTATTTGATTGCTGTTTGTGGGATCTTACTGTGTGAAAATTGGCTGCCGTGTTTCCTGCATTGCATCAATGAATACATTTCAGAAGTACTTCATTGGCTGGAAAGTGCCCTGGGGTATCGTGAATGGAGCTATTTAAATTTATGTCCTTTTTTATGTTGTTGTTTAAGCGCCTCTGAGAGTTGGAAGTTCCCCAGGTACTGTCTGTTGCGTACAGCCTGTTCATCTTCTGTGAGCCCTTTTCACAGTCTGGCTTTAAATCCAGTGCTGAGCAACTTGAGTTCACAGTGGTGAACTTGGAGCCTTACCTCCGGAGTGGCAGGGTTCATGGTTCATGCGGGCGATAGCAGAGGGGTGAGCAGAACACGTGCTGCGATGTGCAAGGGCACTCATAATATTTGTGTACTCGGGGGAATTCAGCGTCTCCGTGCTCCTGTTTTCAGCTTTCGGAACCAGCACGACTGGAGGCGGCCTATTCGGCACCACCAGCACAGCCTCTAATCCTTTCGGCGGGACCTCGGCGACTTTGTTTGGGGGAACTACCTTCAGCACGGCTGCCCCTACAGGAACTACTGTTAAATTCAACGTGAGTACGATGTGGTCTTTTGGGGGTGGGGGGGGTCGAGACTTCTGCAGTGCTGAACTGTGCACTTTTTCTTTTCATTCTTTCATGGGATGTGGGTGTTGCTGGCAAGGCCAGCATTTGTTGCCCATCCCTAACTGCCCTTTCTGGGCCATTTCAGAGGGCAGTTAAGAGTCCTCCGCAATGCTGTAGATCTGGAGTCACATGTAGGCCAGACCAGGTAAGGACGGCAGATTTCCTCCCCGAAAGGACATTAGTGAACCAGATGGGTTTTGATGACAATCGATGATAGTTTCATGGTCACCACTACTGAGACCAGCTTTCAATTCTAGATTTTATTCATTGAATTTAAATTCTAAGTACCATGGTGGGACTTGAGCCCCTACCCCGAGAGTGACATTACCACTACACCACCATCTCCCCAAGTTTTCCACTGTTTTAAGTGGGGTAAATTAGATGCTGTGCAAGTTGAGGGTAGAGAAAGGAGTTGCAGTGGATATTTAGCCTTGTAGCAGTATATTGTAGCCCATGGCCCAGGGACACTTATTAGCACTCAGTCGTAAAATACGTGTTGATCCTACTCCGAGCACCGAGTCGGAAGCTAACAGCTACATTATTCTGAGACTGCATTGGGAATTTCTGAACTGGCTGATGGCATGTTTTAATAATTATCGCCTCTCAACTGGTGTCAGATTGAGAGCAGGAAATGCTGAACAATGTGAATTTGGGCAGCTCTACCAGCCAACCATTGTGGTACTGAGAGAGTCGAGTTGCCAGGTCCCAGCTTGAATCGGCAGACCTCCGGGTGAGCTGTTTACAGGCAGGATGTCGGGGGAAGTGAGGCGGTGTAAGGGAGGTGGAGTTTATTTTCAACAGACTTTAGTTGCTTAAAGCTCTGCACAGTATCTCATCCAAGTGCTGTGCTGCATTAATTCCACTATATTTGTTTGCCTTTCATATACCTGCAGCCCCCAACAGGCACAGACACAATGGTGAAGTCTGGAGTCAGCACTAACATTAGCACCAAACACCAGTGTATCACAGCCATGAAGGAGTATGAGACCAAGTCACTGGAGGTGAGTACCTTTGTGGAAGTGGTTTCTGGTAAGAATAGCATTCATTACTCATGCGTAATATTACGATCCCTATAGAGACTGATGACTTTTAAAGGAATTTCCATGACACCAATGGAAAGAAAACAGATGGACAGGATTTCACTTTCTAAAAATTATACTCTCAATGAGCCAACTAAAATCAACATACATCAACCATTAATAGGCAAACAATACTTCAAATCAAAAGGTAAATTTCACCTTAAACGTCCATACAACAACAATATGCCTCGCATGGTTTCAAGCACTTGCATCACTTCCAACACAAATGTGTTGCCAAATGCAATCCCTGTCTTTCCAACCCGACCTCCGGCATATGAGATTGCTCGCATCCCACTCAATGGATTTGCCCCTCAAATTGCTTTCATTGGCAGCTGTGTTCCATTCAAAGTTCTCGGAAACGGTCAATATCCAAGCAGCACCTGCTGCGGAACCTCCATAGTTAGGTTCATTAGCTAGGTTCATTACACTCTTGATGGCACAGAATCCCCAGAGACTCCCTTTCCTGAATCCCTTAAACGGTCTGGGTGACTTTGGCAAATCTGAAACAGCAGCAGTAAGTGTCTTGTCCACTCCACAATCCCTGCTCTCCCTGTCTTCAGCTCTGTCCTTTCTAATTGTATAACACACACAGTAATACAGTCTGTGCTCTATTCTTAAAGTTTTCTCCCTATTCTTCTGCAGGATCTGTTCTGAACTGCAGTTCTGATACCATTTGTAATCCCTAAATAGCTGTCTATTTACCCTTTGCCTTTTAGCTTTCATACCCATAGCAACCTTGGGTCACATGGGTATTTCTCAGAAGTCTAATGAATTCACACCCAGGAAAACTAATTATCCCCTTTGCAGAACTATCCTAGTTTCATTTGGTCTTAAAGGGGCCTTCCAAAAAACAAAATATAGGCTTTTCCAAAAAGCATATGGATCATAGTAGTTATGCAATTTTATACAACTTGGTAGGTCAACCACGGTACAGGACCAGAGACACATATAGAACGAGACTGGGAAGGATGGCAAGTTTCCTTCAGTAAAGGACATGAGCGAATCCTCTGGAATTTTAGAACAATCTAACAGCTCCAGGGTCATTTTAACTGGAGCCAAGTTTTTATTGATAGATTTAAAGCGAAACTGAATTTGTATTCCCAAAACTGCTGTGCTAGGAAGTGAACTCATGTTCTTTGGATTACTAGTGCAGGCCTCTGGATTCCCAGTCTAGTAACATTCTCACTACACTGCCTTACTCTCCATCATACTGAATTAACTGATCTCGGCACCTTTAGGCTAAAGAATGGAGCGATAAATCAAATAGGATTCCTATTCCTGATCACTGACAGCTTATTCTTCCCCCATTAACACTTTGTGCGATTTTGCTTTGTCCAGGAGCTACGTTTGGAGGATTACACAGCTGGCCGTAAAGGACCACAGGCCCCCCTTGGGGGAGGTGGTGGTCTGTTTGGCACCTCGACTGCAACATCCAGCGCTGGCACTGGGCTATTTGGAGCTACTCCAGCAAACCCAACTGGAGGATTCAACTTCGGACAGCCCAAAACTGGCTTTGGAGCAAGTGAGTTCATTGACTGTTCAGAATGGGCTGCAGCCTGGTACATTCCAAATTGGTGCTTTCATTTACGGGAGATATGTGGGGGGAGTTGCACATTTCAGAGTACTGAGGGGTAAGATGATGGTTAAATCTGAGGTCCCTACAATATGGATGTGTGGCATCAATGTGTTAATTAATTCCCTCCTACCTCCTCATGCTGATATTAATGTCGTTCTATTTATGCCCAGTTCCAGTAACTCCCTGATACTTTGCCCATGTGCCATTTATCCAGCTCTGGATAGAGTATTGGAAGGAAGTTTGGCCATTGCAGATGGTTAACCGAGTGAGACCCTGTCCTGGATGTCCCCCCTCATCTTCAACTTATCCAGAACTCAGCTGTCTATATACTTACTCGCACCAGTCCTGTTCACCCAGCGCCCCTGGTACTCACTGACCTCCATTGGTCCTGGCCTGCCAGTGCCTCCATTTTTAAAATTCTCCTCTTACTTTCAAATCTCTCCACAGCTTTGCCAACCCCCATCTCTGCAGCTCACCCAACCCCGCTACCTTCTGATGTCTCTGCACTGCTGCAATTCTGACTTGCTGATCCCCAATTTACTCACTCCACCATTAGTGGCCATGCCTTCAGCTGTCTGTGCCCTAAGCTTTGGGATTCCCTCCCTAAACCTCTCTGCCTCTGTGCCCCTCTCTCTCATCCTCCTTGGATTTCCTTCTACGGCCTGTGCCCGATTTTGTTTTGATAACTCTCCTGTGGAGTATCTTGGGACATTTTGCACCATTATGTGCACATTGTTGTTTTGAGCAGGGATGCTCAGTGAATGAGCAGAAACAGTAACTGTCTCCCTCCTGCTCCACTTCCACAAGCCCAAATAGTGTAGGGGCTAATTCATGCACTGAAAATACTGTCCACGTGCAGATTGGCTAACTCCACATAGATTGGGAATTGAACTGTGCGCTTTCCTGGGCTCTAGTTCTCAACTGCTCACTCCCTTGAGCAGCTGGAATCATTAGGGATCTTTATTTTGGGTTTGTTCATTATAATCAAAACACCTCTGTAAATGCTGCTGCACGCAACCCCATCACCACCCCTATCACCCTGGCTCCTGACATGCATTCACTAGGAATCAGGGTACCTGTGTCACGCTTGAGCCTATCACTGTGGGAGATTCTTAGGGCAACGTGCCCATTCTCCTGTGCTGCACCCCTTCAAAGATGCACAGCAGGCAGTGATTTCACCGCCGCCGCCGCCCCCCCCCCCCAATGCATGTGCAGCAAGGGACCTCACTGGGGATCAGCACTTGCTGATGTTGTTTTTCCATCAGTCACTGGGTTCGAGGGGGTGAGATTTCCCAACAACCCCTGCATAGCTGTCGTGCGTTAAGCAGTTTTAACACTGTGCAGGTGCTGAACGTAAGAAATAGGAACCATTTAGCCCCTTGAGCCTGCTATGCCATTAAATAAGATCATGGTTGATCACCTTGTGTTTCAATTTCCACCTTCCCATCTAACCCTGATAACTTAGGTGCTTGTTAGGCAAGGGAATCACTCTACCTCTGCCTTAAAAATATTCAGTGACCCCGCTTCCACCATCTTCTGAGGCAGAGAGTTCCAAAGTCAAGCAACCCTCAGAAAAAATTTCTCCTCATCTCTGTCCTAAAAGGGCAACCCTTAATTTTAAAACAGTGCCCCCGAGTTCTGGACTCACTCACAAGAGGAAACATCCTTTCCACATCCACCTTGTCAAGGCCGTTCAGGATCTTGTAAACTTCAATCAAATCACCCCTCACTCTTCTAAACTCCAGTGGAAACAAGTGCAGTCTGTCCAACCTTTCCTCATAAGACAGCCCACTCATTCCAGGTATCAATCTAGTAAACCTCCTCTGAACAGCCTCCAATGCATTTACATCTTTCCTTAAATAAGACCAAAACTGCGCACACTGTTGGAAGTGCGGTCTCGCCAATGCCCTGTATAACTGAAGCATAACATCCTTACTTTTATGTTCAATCCCTCTTGTAATAAAAGATAACATTCCATTAGCTGCCTTAATTACTTGCTGTACCTGTAGCCTAACTTTTTTGTGACTCATGTACTGGAACACCTAGATCCCTTTGCACCTCAGAATTATGCAGCCGTTCTCCATTTAGGTAATACTCTACTTTCTTTGTTCTTCCTGCCAAAGTGAACAACTTCACATTTTCCCCATGTTAAACTCCATTTGCCAGATCTTTGCCACTCACTCAACCTATCTATATCTAATAGTGCCGGGGCAACACCAAAGTAAACTTGAGCGAGATTTGTCCTGGGCTAGGTTCCTCCTTCAAAATAACAGTGAAAAAAAGCAGTTTGGCTATCTTAGTGGATCTTGCTGTGTATGTTAAAAGTTTCATCTGTCCCACCTAACTGCACAAAAAATCAGTACAATCCAAAATATTTCACTGTATGTAAAGCACTTTGCAATGTTTAAAAATGTGTGCATGCTTGCTCTTTTATTTGATTATTTTGTCACAGAATTTTTCTTTAGTGTTTATTTCCCCAGCTTTTTATAGCACAAAGCCTAAGGTAAAATAGGGCACCTTTTTCTGCACTCTGATGGGATCTTATTAACTCACCAGTTGCTCGACCAGGAACTTCCCCTAAGTGATGCAGTAACTGGTTTGTTCTCTGTGGATGATGGTGGCAAGGCCAGCTATTGCCCATCCTGAGGGCATTGAGTCAGCCAGGTTCCTGTTGGGCTGGAGTCACACACAGACACAGACCAAGTAAGAACGGCAGGTTTCCTTGCCTCAAGGATGGGAGTGAACCAGTTGGATTTTTATGACAATCTGACAGATTCATGGTCACTTGTACTGGCTTTTGATTTCTGGATTTTCTTAAAAACTTTATCCAAATTCTCAAAACTGCCCACAATGGGATTTGAAAACTCTGGATTACTAGTCCAAGCTTCTGGGTTATAGAACAGTAACATACCCACCACACTCCTGTTAACCCTCTGTAAAAAAAAAAATGGACTGGACTGAAGTTGAATCCATGCCCAATCACTTGAGGGGGGTGTTATACACTTTTTTTTAATTTAAAATATGTACGGCAGCATTTATAAAATGCTGTTTGATTTTTCTCCTCCTTTACTGAAGGCTATGATTTTTGGTGGGGGTGCTCTGTCTAGCATGGTTCTTTTGGAGCAGCAGTTACTGATGGCGAGCTACCTGTGCCCACGGGCTCCACAGATGTCGATTTGTCACCTTTGTTGGCGCTTTGGATGTGTTTTAAAATTTTTTTTTCAAAAAATCAAACATTGAACGAGTGACTTCCTCTCCTCAGACACTGGTCTCCTTTCCCAAGTGGGTGTGCTGGGGACAGTCTGTGGGTCCAGTCTTCAAAAAACAGGTAGGGACTTTCATCGTGAGATTGAAAAGCTTTGATGACAGCTGAGACCAGGTAGTGGTTCGGTCTTTTTACAGGAAGTATAAACTACACTGCTCAATTGCGCTGGAAGCACTTAACAACCAACAGCAAAAGCTGGAACCTGCTCCTTCGGGATCCAGCTCCTGTTTTCCTACTTCTATCCCCCCATCTCTCTTGAAAGCATTGGCTCCCTTGCAAATAAGAGTCCTGTGGGCACAGGCAGCTATCTGACTGCTCTCTCTTCCCCTCCCCACGTGGCCGTTCTTTGGAGAGTCTTCAGTGGCAGTGTTGCCAGGCTGTTCGATTGTGACTGCCTCGCAACAGAACCCCATCTTTCATTTTTGCCCAGTGTCCACACGTGTGCACATTGCAGTGCTGGGTCACTCTGTGCCCAGCTACTGGGAGTGTGCATCATGGGTCAAATAATGCAATCCTCTTGGAAAACACCGCGGTCTTGTTAACGCAACTCTTAACAGTTATGTCCCACATGCCTTTTACAATCTGTGTGCGTGTGGTTTTGTAAGTATTCTGTGGGATGAGCAGAGGGTAACAGGAGTTGCTGTACTAGATTGTGTTCAAGGAAAATATCCTTCTGTGGAATTTGAAAGTAACTCCACAGTTTTGAGAACGAAAGGAGCTATTGGAGGTAGGAATAGTGAAGAAGCTTTCTGATGTGCTGAGCTATTCAATGCTCTTTTTGTCCAACCTAGCTTTACATGGAGCGGAGGTTTGCATTGCCTTAACAGTGGGGGAGAGAGGTTTGTTGGGGGGAAAGAGGGGTTGTGGGGCCAAGAGAGCCGGAGCCAGGCTTGGATGAGCTAACTTGTTTTGCAGAAAAGAACAGAACTCAGTGTAATAGTAGGAAATCACACCTCTTCACCCAAACAATCCTTTTACTTTAAATTCATTCTTATAAGTCTAACGTTTATTGCCCGCCCCTAGGTGTCCCAAAGAAGGTTATGGTGGGCCTTCTGTTTGTTACAGTTGAGTGGTTTGCTAAGGCAGTTCAGAGGGCCGTTAATAGTTCAACATGTTCATGCTGGACCAGCGTCACATTTAAACTCAGTCTGGGTAAGGACAGCAGGCTTGGGTTAAGTGGAGCAGCAGAAAACTTGCTGTGTGAATGGATGTGAAGCGTTGAGCATCCTGCCATCACAGTTGTCATCTTGTATGGCTTTTCAATATCTCTACACTGCTGTAGAGCTGAAAGGCTCTCTCCCAATGAGACACTTTTTGGGAAAGGAGAGGAAGGTTCAGAGTGACTCTCGCATCTGTCAGCTATTGACCACACATTTCAGAAAGGGTTTAATCTAGCCTTCTGCCAACCAGATAACTGTGGTGCTTTCTGATAAACTCAGGGTGCAATGGTATAGTGGGGGTGGGTTAAAACAACCCTGCACCCCTGCTTGACAGGAATACTGGCTGCCCACAATTTATTGGATTGGTTTGTTGTATTTTATAGTGTCAGAACTCCTCACTGCTTGGGGTCTAGGGTGGGAGAACCTACACACCGAAGCTGATCTTGACTGGGTATTCGCTTGTGACACTTTTCACCAGATTGTTGCCAGTTTGTGGAGCTCGGGTCCGTGTTTAACATTCAGCTTGTTACAGGCTTCTGCACAAAATAGCTGTCGCCTGGTTGAACTCCCTTAAAAGTTAGCAGAAATTGATTATGAATAAACGATTTAGGCATATCTTGGTACTTGGTAAGGTTTCCCTTCATAGTCTCCCACTAGGGAATTTACACAGGAGGAGCACAGTCCATGGTCACGTTAATGAAAAAAGCTCTACAGATTTTCCTCAAGTAACTGCACTACCATGTACTACAGGAAAGTGTGTTGGGGAGTTGATGAACATTAGCAGTAGACCATTCAGCCTCTCAAGCCTGCTTCACCATTCATTTAAGATCACGGCTGATCTTCAACCTCAGCTCCACCTTCCTATACTATCCCCCTTTTCCTCAGTTCCCTTACTTTTCAAGAATCTCTAGTTCTCTGTCTTGAATATACTGAATGACTGGGGTAGAGAACTCCAAAGATTCACAGCCCGCAAAAGAAATTTTGCCTCAACTCAGACTTTGACCCAGTGTCCTAGACTCTCCTGTCTAGATGTAGCTAACCCTGTATATGTTTGTGGGGGCTGTCTGTTGGGTGTTTTGTCTTTTTTACAGAAAATGCAACAGCTCCAGTCAAGCTACAAGTGGAGAGACAAGTCTGTGCAACAGTGGAAACAAGTTTGAAAGTGCCTCTGCTTGGGGGGGTGGGGTGGGGGTCGTGGGATGTCTGACAACTACAAGAAGGTGGGCAGGGGGTGGAGGTGAAACCCACTGGGGGATGGATGACCTGCAGCACTTGGCTGTCTCTCCAACCTGTCGTCGGGATGCCATCAGTCCTCTCCATTGATGTTGGCTTGTCTGTGTTTCAGGCACTGGCGCTTTTGGCACAGCAACGGGCGGCCTCTTCGGTCAGGCACAGCCGCAGGCCAGCACTGGCCTCTTTGGGAACAAACCCTTCGGACTGGCCACCACGACACAGAGCACCGGCTTTGGTTTCGGCAATGCTAACACCCTGGGTCAACCCAACACTAGCAGCATGGTAAGAGCATCAAGAGCCTGTGTGCTCATTCATTCCGCAACCACTTCAGCCGTGTGGGCTGAGAGGGTTAACTTACATGAACAGGTTGTATAGACCAGGCTTGTATGCCTTCAAGTTTAGTAGATTAAGGGATGACCTAATTGAGGTATTTAAGATGATTAAAGGTTTTGACAGGGTCGATGGGGAGAAACTATTTCCTCTGGTGGGCGGCCGGGGGGAGAGAGAGTCCAGAACACGGGGGCAGAACCTTAAAATTCGAGCCAAGCCATTCAGAGAAGATGTCAGGAAACTCTTCCTCACACAAAGGAGGGTGGGGTGGGGGGGTGGAAATCTGGAACTCTTCCCCCTGCCAAAAAGCTGTTGAGGCTGCAGGGCAATTGAAAATTTCAAAACTGGGATTAATAGATTCTTACAAGAGCAAAATGCTGCAGATGCTGGAAATCCAAAATAAGAACAGGAAATGGCAAGGCAGCATCGCTTCAGGTCACTGATCCTTCATTAGAACTGGGAGCACTCCGAGGTGTAACTATTCCTAAGCAAGGCAGGAAATGAAGTGTGGAGTGGGGGAGTGGTTTGGATATTAAGGGTAAATGGAACCAAGGTGGGTAAAGTTGCAGTGGAGTTCAGCTTCTGTCCAGCTGATGGGCTGACTGAGCTCAAGGGGTTTAAAGGCCTCCTGTGCCTGTGGCAGGAATGGTTACAACACAGAAAGAGGCCATTCCATGATTTTTTTTCTCCCAAGTGCCTATCCAATTCACTTCTGAAAACCAAATTGAATCTGCCTTCACACTCTCAGGCCTCTTTGTTCTTTGTCAGTTTGCACTTCTGTATATTAAATTTCATTTGCCCTTTGTCCGCCCAATCCACCAACTATCTATACCTACAGCTCAACAACCCTATTTACTGCACTGTGTTCACATTCATGTGTTGAGAACCGACTTTAAACCTTACTGCATTCCTTCTTACTCTGACCATCCAACCCCAATGCCTTACTAATTCCTACTGTAGTGCTATCTGTCTTTCCTAATTCTTTGAGCACCTTTTTTTCTTTCTAATGTTACTTGGCAAGGCGATGGGAACCAGGAGGTTAGTTTAAGCCCTCCCCACAATAGCACTAGCAAATCGCCCCACAAGGAACTGGGTTCTGGCTCTGTTTAGCTGCAAGCCATCCGGGTTGGACAAGTCTTAACCACCACCCCTATCCCCTCAAAGAATCTTAAAACCATCCTTCCTGCTGAACCACAGTGAAAGGGTGAGGAAGTGGGACTAGATCACTTGCTCTTGCAGAGAGCCAGCACAGGTGCAATGGACTGAATGGCCCCCTTCTGTGTTGTATCCATTCTATGATTCTGTAAAGTGCTTTAAGGAATCCCAGGGTTATGAAAGGTGCTATAGAAATGCAAGTTCTTTCTATTTCTCTCTCTGAGCAGTAACTTGTTCCTCTGTTCCCCACAGAGTTTATTTGGAACTGCTCCGGTCTCGCAGTCAGGTGGGATCTTTGGAACCAACACCAACACCAGTACCGGCAATGCGTTTGGTACAGGGGGCGGCCTTTTTGGCAACACCAACGCTGCTTTCACCAATGTCAACAATGTAAGTCCCAGAGTGCCAGGTTATTGTAGGTTTGTGGCCTGCTTTGATGTTCTGTAACTGAGTTCAGCCCATGGCCATGCTGGAACAAGTAAAGTGAGGGGTTCAATCTCTCCAACTCTGACAATCTTTGAAATTCGCAAACCATTAAACTAGGCCATAGAATTGAAAAGCAAAGAAGTTATGTTAAACTGTATGGAATCTTGGTTAGACCACACTTGGAATATGGGGCACAGTTTGGATCTCTATAAAAAGGATATTAAAGGCACTGGCAAAGGTGAAGTAAAGATTCACATGGCTGACACCAAAACGGAGATTAAACTATTAAAGGATTGAATAACTGGGGTGACTACTACTTAAAGAGAAGGTGGATGGGGATGTCTGAAAAAGGTTTTTAAAATTATTTAAGGGTTTCATAGGGTAAATGTAGAGATGTGGTGTCCGCTTGTCGCAGAGATTAGAACTTAGGGCCTTTTAAATGTAAGATTTCTATTTCGTTCCTTCATTGGATATGGGCGTTGCTGGTTAGACCAGCATTTATTGCCCATCCCTAATAAATCCAGAAGGGAATTCAGGAGAACTATCTTATTTAGGGTGATGAGAGTGTGGAACTCGCTACCACAGTGAGTGGTTCAGATAGATAAACACATGAGGCAGAAATGTAAGGCGTTGGCAGTAGGATGCGATGAAGGATTGGAGTTGGCTCGTTTGGAGCGTAAACATTGGCATTGTCCTGTTAGGTTGAGGATTGGAGACCGCGTGAGGTGTCTTGACTTTAACAGTCGTCTACGTGGATGGACGAGTGAGTGTTACAGCATCTGGAGCTTGGATGGGTTGGTGGGGAATTGGGTGGTGGAGGATCGGTTATTGTGCAACTTTCTGGCTAACCAGGCTGTAAAATAGGGTGGTGTACCATTGACAGATGTGGGGAGGTGGGTGTAGAACTAGCTCTAACCATCTGATTGTGAACTGTGTTTTTTCGCTTGCTCTTCCACAGACCCTGTTTGCTAATAAACCTGCTGGATTTGGAACAGCCACGACAAGTGCTTCCACCTTTGGCACAGCTAGCGCTGGACTGTTTGGTAACAAGCCAAACCTGGCTATCGGAGCCAGCGCCAATACTTCAAACTTTGGTGTGTGAGAGCAAAGTTCCCCTAGTCTGAGTTTTAGTTCCTCTGCTGGATACCAAACAACTGGTTCACATCAAGGCAGACAATCTCATTCCAATGAGAATGCTTTCTAATGGAAGCAGCCTGCTATCTCTGTTTCCAGGGAATTTCACAGAATTGTTGCAATGCAGAAGGAAGCCACTTGACCCACTGTGTCCACACTAGCTCTCTGAATAAGCAATTTACTTAGTGCCATTCTCCTGCCCTCTCCCCATAACCCTGCACACTCTTTGTTTCCAATTAACAGCCTAGTTCCCTTTTGAGTGTCTTGATTGAACCTGCCTCCACAACACTGTCAGGCACTGCATTCCAGATCCTAACCACTTGCTGTATGAAAAGTTTATTCTTATATCACTTTTATCCTTGTGCATGAATCGCTGAAAGCTAGTATGCAGGTACAGCAGGGAGTAAGGAAGGCAAATGGAATTTTGACATTTATTGCTAAAGAAATAGAGTAAAAATAAAGGGAAGTGTTGTTGCAACTGTACAAGGCATTGGTGAGACCGCACCTGGAGTGCTGTGCACAGTTTTGGTCCCCTTAATTGAGGAAGGATGTAGTTGCATTGGACGCGGTTCAGAGGAGGTTCACTAGATGATTCCAGGGATGTGGGGATTGTCTTATGAGGAGGGATTGAGCAGTTTAGGCCTATACTCGCTAGAGTTTAGTAGGATGAGGGGAAATCTAATTGAGGTATATAAGATGCTAAAGGGGATAGACAAAGTAGACGTGGAGCAGATGTTTCCCCTTTAGGGCATTCTAGAATGAGAGGCCATAGTTTTAGGCTAAGGGGTGGTAGATTTAAATCAGAGATGAGAAGAAATTACTTTTCTTAAAGGGTCATGAATTTGTGGAAGTCACTACCTCAGAATGCAGTGGATGCCGGGACGCTGAATAAATTTGAGGAGATATAGACAGATTTTTAATTATAACGGGATGAAAGGTTATGGGGAGAGGGCAGGAAATTGGAGTTAAGGCCAAAATGAGATCAGCCATGATCGTATTGAATGGCGGGGCAGGCTCGAGGGGCTGAATTGCCTACTCCTGCTCCTAGTTCTTATGTTCTAAGGGAGGTGGTGAGGTAGAGCTAGAAACTGACGTATATACAGATATCGCCAAGGTTTAGCATGTGGATGAGAAATAGGAGGGGGCTAAGGATCAAACCTTGAGGGACACAAGAATGGAGAGAGAACAGTTAGCAATAATGGCTAACATGGTGGCCAGGAAGGGAGGTTGGAAGATCAGTTCAGTGCACTAGGGTCAAGGTGCAGGAGTTGGGTCTCTTGGATAACGGTTCAAGAAACTACAGAAGAACACTTGAGATAGAAGTGAGGAAAATGGCAGGGGCAGCTGATCAGATGGTTTCCGTCTTCATGGTAAAGAAATCCACAGTTGTTGGATGTGAGGGCAGAGATGACCAGTGTGAGATTTTTATCAAGACAGTTTGCAGTAGAGGAAAGAAGCCGGTGGTGGGGGTGGAGACAGGATATCTTACATTTGCTTTCCAGGATGATCCTGAAATAGTGAGCAGTTTTGGCAGACAGGAGCAGGACCATATAGTATTTGTGGTCCAGCTGGATCTGGCGTATGATGACCAAACCTGTTGTCTGCTATGTTCTTTCAATTCTGCTTGCCTTGGATTTAAGAGAGCAGAGAAGGGGTCATGCAAGGGGAAGGACCAGGGTGAGAGAGTAGTGGTTTTATTGGAGACTAGGGCATCAGAGGTGGAGATGTGGGTGCGCTTGAGCTGCAGAAATGTTAAGCTGAATCAGTGCCAAGACTAGAAATAGTTAGGATTTAGAAGGTATCATTGAGTGAATTAGGGGATAGTTTATATACGGCAGCTACAGAAGGAAGCAGTTGGGATGGGGAAAGGAATTGTGGGTGGAGAGGGGCCTTTTCTGTGATTGATACAATGGGAGTCATAAGGCCATGGGAGAGCTCAATGGGGTGGCCATGAATTTGGGTTGAGAAGTTTATGGAGAGAGAGTTTAAGGGTAGATAGGAGGGCAGTGAACTTAAGAGCATAGTAATTTGAGCTAAAGATCGAAATCACCAAAGATGAGAAGACAGTTGGTGGAAAGGTTGAGAGGGGAGGGCAGCGAAGCTATGCCGGTACCTGGATGGGCAGTAGAGAACAAAGATTTTAATGGGAGCTGAGAAACATGGAACAAGGCAAGATGGCCAGAGGATTAGATCAGTTTTTAATCGGTGATAAGAGCCACACCACCATTAAGATGGTCTTGGAAGGCCAAGTGGTGGAAGGTAAGGAGGCTTCATTTAGGGGAAAGGTGTCATCAGCTCTCAGAGAGGTTTCTGTTAAGGCCATGGTGCACAATGAGTTCATGGATGGCAAGGGCCTTGTTCACTGGTGAATGGATAAACTGGAGAGCAGTATGGAGAGGGACAGTGAGAGCTAATCCAATGGCAGTCCACAGGGTGAACACTGGGAGGGGTGAGTTGGATGGAAAGTTGATTGATGAGATTAACCAGTAGCAGAGCAGGTGGGTGGTAGAGTGGGATGGGACATTTGGGGTTGCTGCTCATTAGGCATTGAAGACTGTCTCAGTGAGCCATTCGGAGGGTGCTAAGAGAAGCACAGACAGAAGCTGTGGGGTTTTCTTAAACATATCGATCAGATCACCCCTCAGTCTTTGAATTCGAGGAAATACAAGCCTGTGCATTGTGTCCATGTCACCAGGCCCTGTTCCTCTATCACCCCTGTGCTCACTGACATATTGGTTCCCAGTCAAGCAATGTCTTGATTTTAAAATTCTCACCCTGGTTTTCAAATCCCTCCATGTCCTCGCCCCTCCCTATCTCTGTAGCCTCCTCAAATCTTACAATCCTCTTATCCCTGTGCCCTTCCAATTCTGGCCTCTTGAGCATCCACAGTTTTAATCGCTCCATTGGCGGCTTTGCCTTCAGATGCCTGAGCCCTAAGCACTGGAATTCCTTCCCTAAACCTCGCAGTCTCTAGCTCACTTGCTTCCTTTGAGACACTCACTTAAAACCTACCTCTTTGACCGAGCTTTTGGTCATCTGTCTATATCCCCTCCTGTGGCTCAGTGTCACATTTTGCTTTGTAATGCTTCTGTGAAGTGCCTTGGGACATTTTATGTTAAAGGCACTGTATAGTTTTGTTTTTTAGCCCTGGTATCAACTTGACACCCCCTGTAAGACTAATGTATCCTTGCTGAGGTTCAGCACTCAGCGGAGTGCTATGATATGTTTTGCATTAGTTTTTTGAAGTTGGGATTTTGTCACCACTTCCTCCTTTAAAGTGTTGCCTCCTGCTCATATTCAATAGGTTCCACATCCAAATTTCCATTGACCATCCAGGCCTTCTGGCTGCTTGGGCCACTGCTCACTGTGGAACCTCAGGAGCCAGTTTAAATCTCTGACCAAGTTAATATGTCCATGTGCTGTTGCAAACATGAATATTGCTGTGCTATTGAGAGTGCACATTGCTGGGCCATGGTGATACAGATAAGGGTCAGAGACAGAGGCACAATGGTTTAATTGAAAGGTCAGTCACTGTGACTTGCTGCTTTGGATCTGTTTTTCCAGGATTTGGAGCAAATGCGGCAACAAGTGGCCTGTTTGGGAGTAAACCTGCAACTGGAGCCCTCGGAACTACACTCGGAGGTGGATTCGGATCAGGTGAGCTGTTCGTGGGGGAGTGAAATATATGGGATAATAGAAACGTAGAGGCTGGTGTCAGAAGTTCACTTTTTCTGCCTTCATCCCCACGACCATCACTTCCCCTCCCCTCCCCAAAGCAGGATAAAGTGCATGGGCAGTGTACTTGGATACAAGAACAGCAGCTTTGCACTGGCCTATGTGACACCATTGCTGATCGCAGCTGAGCAGCTATAACAGCCCCAGAGGAACGGGAAAGGCCATTCAGCCCCATGAGCCTATTGTAACACTCAGTTAAATCTTTGATCCTTACCTCAAGTCCATTTACCCAAATTCGCTCCACATCCTTTGATACCTTTACCAGTGCTCCCTGTAACATATTACCAGTTTTTTTTCTAATGCACAGTGCCTTTAGATTTGTTTACATGATCACTGCAAGCGCAGTATTTAACACGGCACTGAGCTTCTGTGTACCTTACAGGAGGCTGTGCAGGTTAGTGGAAACATTTATTCTTACCCAACACAGAGCGCGGTCTTGAAAGTTACAACTGATCCCAATGTCCATAGCTGTTTGGGAGAGAGTTCCATATTTGCACTCCCTTTTGTGTAAAGTAGTGCTTCCTGACATCACCGCTGAACAGCCTGGCTCAAATTTTAAGGTTCGACCCTACCCCCCCCCCCCCCACCCCGACTCTCCCCACCAGAGGAAATATTTTCTCATTATCAAATCCTTTATCATTTTAAACCTGCCTATTAGATCACTCCACAACGTCTAGGCTTATGGGAGTAGAAGCTAAGTTGATGCACCCTGTCCCTTCAGCCATATATCATTCTTCAGGAGCCCTTCTGGTTGAAGAGGAGGGTTAAGCTCTTTCATTGGGCTCAGTTGGGGAGAGGAAGAAAATAGCCATGGTTCTTTGTTTGGATCACTTTTCAGGGAAGTGTGTGTAGGGTGAGGGCTGGCTTGATCTGTGATGTCCTGTCAGAGTAAGTAGACTGGGGCCATGTAGTGGTCTGTTAAGAGAGATACCAGACACATGCTGGGACCCAGTCAACAGTTTGGAACTTGCTAGTGCATTGACTGGTGGAACCAAATGGTATAGATTAAGCAGGAGTTAGATAAGTACCTGAGTATAAAGGGTTTTGAAGTTTATGCTTGGAGGAGGCTCGTATAGAGCATCAACACTCATAAAATGACTAATTGTCCTGTTTCTGTGCTGTGTAGCCCCATGTAACAGTATCCCAGTAAGTGTTGCAAGTGGGATGAGGAGAACAAGGACAAAGCAATCTCAACCTTTCTGTTAAACAGCCGTACAAAATTGAGAAGCAGAAAGCTGGTTTGTCACCTACCCTGAGCACCATGACATGTGGAACATTATGATTAGGCAGTTATCCTTGTAGTGCACAGACAGGCCTGCCCACTCAATCTCCTGTCCTGTCATCCTGACAGATGCAGCCTAAAAGACCCAGTGGTGCTGCCATGTCCACCAGTTTTTGTCTGGAGTGTTGTAGCTCTTGATTTGCAATAATTTTGTCCTTTTTTCCTAGCCCTGGGTGCTGGACAGACATCCTTGTTCGGCAGTACTCAGCCCAAGCTGGGCACTACTCTTGGAGCAGGGACGTTTGGAGCAGGAGCCTTCAACGCAGCCAATGCTGGTGTGGGATTTGGGGCACCTCAGGCTGCCGTCTGTAAGTAACCTTCACACCAGGTGTGTGTGTCCTGCATTTAGTCAATGCCGTAAACTTCAATTCATCTGAAAGTCTTGCTGCCCATATCCAAGCTCTCACCCTTGCATTCACCCATCATCTCTGTGCCCAACTGGCCCATGTTGTCTTCAATTTAAGCAGCACCTCAATTTATGTAAGATAAAATTCCCATCCTTTCAAATCTCTGTGGCCTTGTCTCTCCCTATCTCTAATATCCTCCTGCATTACAGCTCTTCGTAGTCTCTGTACACCTCCAATTTTGGCCTCGAACATCCCTGATTTTAAGCATTCCTTCATTCAGCTACCTGGGCCCTAAGCTTCCTTGATGCACTCCGTTGCTTTGTCATCCCTGAATTCCCCCCACTATCAACATCCTGGGAGTTAGCATTGACCAGAAACTGAACTGGACCAACATTATAAACACTAGCTACAAGAGCAGGTCAGAGGCTGGGAATTCTGCAGCGAGTAACTCGCTTCCTGACTCCCCAAAGCCTGTCCACCATCTACATGGCACAAATCAGGAGTGCAATTGACTACTCTCCACTTGCCTGGATGTGTGCTGTTTCAGCAACACTCAAGAAGCTCAACAACATCTGGAAGAAAACAGCCTGCTTGATTGTCACCCCATGCACCACCTTAAACATTCACTCCCTTCACTGCCATCGCACAATCGCAGCAGTGTGTACCATCTACAAGATACACTGCAGGAATTCACCAAGGCTCCTTCGACAACACCTTCCAAACCCGCAACCACAACCACATAGTAGGACAAGGGCAGCAGACACATGGGAACACCACCACCTGCAAGCTCCTCTCCAAGTCACTCACCATCCTGACTTGGAAATATCCTGGAACTCCCTCCCTAACAGCACTATGGGTGTACCTACACCACATGGACTGCAGCGGTTCAAGAAGGCAGCTCACCACCACTTTCTCAAGGGCAACTGGGGATGGGCAATAAATGCTGGCCCAGCCAGCAACACGCACAAGTAAATAAAATAAAACCCCTCCTTCACATCTCCCACGACCAATGGCCAATTTTATTTGATAACCGGTCCTGTAAAGCATCTTGGTATGTTTTACTGCATTAAAGACATTATGTAAATTTCAGCAATGTTGCTGAAAAGAGAGACATGTTGCTGAAGGTTTTCACCTTGCACTCATCAGGATAAACACAAGAATGCCAAATTTCAAACAATCAGCGTTTTATATTACATGTGAAAAGGGTGCTGATTGGTTAGTAGCTTGACTCTGGCCAAGTCATTGCCATGGAGAAAGCAGCGGGGAACTCAGGTTCCCCAAGCTCCCAGGTAATTCCAAGAAAGTGCAAGATTTGAACATATTCCTTTTGGTTGCAGAGAATGGGTCCCTGCTTATGAATGTATGTCACTTGTAGCAAGTGTAAATGAGCCATGTTATGAGCTCGACTGATTATCTTAAATTGTTAGTGTAGGTATTAGTGCACTCAGGGTTGCTCAGAGGATGCTGTCCAATCACAGAACCATACCTAAGAGTAGACACTTTGTTTTGGGTTTTGCAGGCGTCAGTTGGTTGAGTACAGTCTGCCTTTTGCGAACAACCAAAGGAACAATTCAACTAATTAGGGGTGGGCACACCCACATCCCATGAAAGAATATTTTTGTTAAAAAAGCAATGTAGGTTTTTTGGTTAGTTCTATGCTGGTTTTATTTCCTGTTTCTCCCTCTCTTGTTACAGGTCTGACTGATCCAAATGCCTCTGCCACACAGCAGGCTGTGTTGCAGCAACAGCTCAACGCTCTGGCCTACACCCCTTTTGGAGACTCTCCGCTCTTCAGAAATCCCATGGTTGATCCAAAGAAGAAAGAGGAGGTAAATTCCTTGAGTACCTGTCCACAGCACAGGGCCTCAGCCCTTGCCTGGGTAAATTCACAGCCGTTTCACAGTGATGCTGGGCAAGTCCTCAGTGATACAATATAATTATAATTCTGTGGGGTGATTCTGTTGCAGCTCTGTGGTGCCTCAACAGTAGTGGACACTGCTATAGCCCCACAACTTCCTGCCTGAAAGGTGAGTGGCAGCAACTTAAATCAACCCCGACTCAACGATACATCAGATGTTTGAACTGGAAGTGATGTAATCCAGGTGTTTCGAATTGACACAGGAATTCCAAACTATTTCCTCTGCTTGGTGGAAACCCAGAGCAAAGGGGCATAATCTTAGATTTCTAATGGAGCCATTCAGGATCAATCCGTGGAGCGTTTTTTAAACAAGCGAAGTAGAAATCTGGAAATCTCTCCCTGGAAGACTGTGAATGCTGCTGGTTGTTTGGAACTTTCAAGACAGCAATTACACAGCACCTTTTAATGCAGAAAATCTTCCAAGGTGTTTCACAGGAGCGTTTATAAAGCAAAGTTTGACAGTGAGCCACATCATGAGACATTAGGAAAGCTTGGTCAAAGGTCATAGTTTTTACGGAGCGATTTGAAGACGGAGAGGGGCAGAGATTGAGGATGGGAATTCCAAGCTTTGGGACCTCAGCAGCTGAAGGCATGGTGTTTACTGGTGAAAGGATTAAAATTGCAAATGCTAATGGTGCCAGAATTGCAGGGGTGCAGAGACCTCTGAGGATTGTGAGGCTGGAGGAAGTTACGTGGATGATGGGGAGGGATAAGTCCGTGGATAGATTTGAAAACGCGGATAAGAATTTTAAAATCACAGCATTGTTTAACTGTAAGCAGCAGAGCCTGAGATTGATTTTTTGTTGGGTAAGTGTATCGATGGATATGGAATAAAGGCAGCAAAACGAAGTCGAGGTACGGATCAGGCATGAACAAGTTAGAGGGGACAAATTGCAATCTCCTGTTCCTTTGCTTTGAATTGAATTTCTTTCCCCTTTTTTCTGGCAGCGATTGAAACCCACAAACCCAGCGGCCCAGAAAGCACTGACCACCCCTACTCACTACAAACTGACTCCTCGCCCTGCCACCAGAGTACGGCCAAAAGCCCTGCAGGCCACTGGATCCTCCAAATCCCAGCTCTTTGACGGACTGGACGATGACGAACCTGCATCTCTATCCAACGGCACCTTCCTGCCCAGGTAAACGTGTCTTTCTCTCTCTGCACCCCTGTCACTGAATGCTGAGGTCACCATCTCTTAACTTATTCAAATCCAGAATCTAAGCAGTTATTTGTGGATCGATAGTTGATTATTGAAAAGTAAGCTAGACTTTATTTTTATTCGTTCGTATGCTGTGGGCGTCGCTGGCAAGGCCAGCATTTGTTGCCCATCCCCAATTGCACTGGAACTGGTCTTGCTAGGTCATTTCAGAGGGCAGTTAAGAGTCAACTACATTGCTCATTGCTGTGGGTTTGGAGTCACATGTAGGCCAAACCAGGTAAAGATGGTAGATTTCCCTCCCTAAAAGGCACAAGTGAACCTGATGGCTTTTTGCATCAGTTGATGATAGTTTCATGATCACTATTTCTGAGGTTAGCTTTCAATTCCAGATTTATTAACTGCCCTGATGGGATTTGAACCCATGTCCCCAGAGCATTAACCTGGACCTCTGGAATACTAGTCCAGTGACATTAGGCTCCCATCTCCACTTGTAAACAAGCTGTGTTTGGTAAATTGTTTGGATATTAACCAATTACACCAATAAAAAGCAATGCATTCGTTATTGGATATCTGTATATCTGAGGTGTCTCAAAAGGTATTTACAACAAACTTGAGCATATGGGTTGTGGTAATAATGCATATTTGGTAGTGGCTCGATTGGGAGGGATGGGTTTAACGTTGCCTGGCAAAGGGTTAGAGGCTTTGCACCCCAGGAACTGGTGCTGAGTGTGGAAATACTTGACTGTAGGAGCACAATTCCTATTTTGCTGTGACATAAAAAGGAAAATGGAAAAAAGATACCATGGACACTGCAAAAGCTGAAATAAAAACAGCACCCAGCACCTCTGTGGACAGAATCAGAGCTAAGGTTTGAGGTCAATTGACCCGTTGAATATTTCCAACTTCTTCTGTGTTTATAAAAATTAAGGGAGTTTCTATTTTTAAAAATAAAGCTTTCAAAAGATTGGGCAGGTCGGCAGAGAAGTGGCAGATACAGTTTATTATGGGTAAGTATCAGGTGGTACAATGTGGGAGAAACAGCCAGCAACGTGTATGGATTCAATGGGACGATACCGAATGATGTACAAGAAACGGGGTTCACCTAAAGAGGTGGGTAAAGTCGAAAAAAAAAATCTTAGATTTTAGAAATGAAGGCGTGAGAGTGTGAACAAAAGATAATAAATTTACCTGAGAAAACTGCAACTAAAAGCTGACAGTTCCCATGATGGACTTCATACTATTATCTTCAAAGAAGTGGCTGCTGAGATAGTAGATGCGTTGGTTTTAATTTTCCAAAATTCCCTAGATCCTGGAAAGCTCCCGCCAGAATGAAAACTAGTGAATGTAGCTCCTCTATTCAAGAAAGGAGGGAGTCAGAAAGTGGGAAACTACAGGCAGGTTAACCTGACATTTGTCATTGGGGAAAATGTTGGAATCTATTATTAAGGTTATAGCCAGAGTACTTAGAAAATCTCAGTGCAATCAGGCAGAGTCAACATGGTTTTGTGAAAGGGAAATTATGTTTGACTAATTTATCAGAGTTCTTTGAGGAAGTAACAAGTGATGCAGATGGAGGGGAACCAGTAGATGTGTGCTTGGATTTCCAGAAGGCATTTGACAAGGTGCCAAATCGAAGGTTACTACACAATATAAGAATTCATGAAGTGGGGGGGATAACATATTGGCATGGATAAAGGCTTGGTTAGCTCTTAGGAAACAGAGCAAGCATAAATGGGTCATTTTTGGGTTGGAATGACATGACGAGTGGAGCGCCAGAGGGATCAGTGCTGGGGCCTCACTATTTAGAATCTATAAATCCATTTCAATGACTTGGATCTAGGGACTGAATGTGTGGTTGCTAAATTTGCTGATGACAGAAAGGTAGGAGAGTAAGTTGAGGAGGACTTAAGGAGCCTGCAAAGGGATAGAGATAGAAATAGTCATTTGGCAGTACAAAACTTGAATATTGTTGAAAAAATACTTTTGCCGAAACTTTTTGCCTTACACTCATCAGGACAATTCGCAAGAATACCAATATCGGGAAAGTGAGGCAGTGGGATTCGTTTGGAATTGATACAGGGCTATGGAGAGAAAGTGGAGCAGTGGGATTAATTTGGGTTTGATAGAGGGCTATGGGAGAATGGAACAGTGGGATTCATTTGGCATTGATACAGGGCTATGGGGAGAGAGCAGGGAGTGAGATTAGTTTTGGATTGGTACAGGGCTATGAGGAGAGCAGGGCGGTGAGAGTAGTTTAGGGTTTATCGGTTTATTAAAACCAGCTTTTTATTCCAGATTTTAGTTGGTTTAAGTTCCCCATCTGGGATTTGAACTGATGTCTGTAGATTATTAGTAGCATATCCACCAGCCCTTGAATCCCTACTTAACTAAACTTCCCTGTGGGCAGGAAGAGCATCAAGAAACTGGTGCTGAAGAGCATGAATAACTCCACTCTCTGTTCGCCTGTACTCTGCAAAGAACCGAATGATCTGGCATCACCTTCTGAATATCCAGAGAATGGGGAGAAGTGAGTACAACCTCTTGGCCTTTTGCTAAACATCTGAGAGTTTTGTTTGCTGGGGAGCGTGTCCTGGCTGGTGACCAGACCTGGTCTTGGAGCCTCTGCCTTACTGCGTGGGTGTGCACTCTGTCATAGTCCCTCAGCACTGACCAGGCGATATACCAGAATCCAAAATACAAACACCTGGTGTGCTGGTGCCCTCTCTGTGTGATTCCCAACTGTGTGTCTTTGTTGAGTGCTAAGAGAATTCAGTGCTGGAAAGAGGAGTAAAGTGCTTCCCAAGCTGAGAGGGAGCTTTTATCCCAACTGTCCTGTGTAAATCTGGTGCGATGGGTTGATGGTATTTCCAGGGTAGCGACGGTGGTTTGCCGGTTGCTGTACCATTCTGGTCTCTAATACTTGGGCTAGTTCAGCAAGTTCACCAGTGAGGCAGATGTTGTATTGCAGCAAACCTGGGTTACGATCAATGAAAATATTTTCAACTGGTCTCGGGTATGCTCAGTGCATCCAAACAGTGGCAGCCTTCACTAACCAGACCATCACTAACTCTTAAAACAAAAGCCAAATATTGCGGATGCTGGAGATCTGAAATAAGAACAAAAAGTGCTGGAAAAACTCAGGTCTGGCAACATCTGAGAAACAGAGTTAACGTTTCAAGTCCATTGTGACTCGTCTTTGGAACTGAATCACTAATCCCATCACCTAAACCACCAAACCTAATAAGATTCTGCAGAGGAGCCTTAACTTGATATCTAACAAACTGCAAGAGGGGGAGGAGTCATTAGAATCATTCATCATGACATTCCAGCTCTTTGAAAGAGCTCTCCAGTTCGTCTCATTTCTCTGCTTTTTTTTTTCCCATGGCCCTCACATTTCTCCTTTTCTAGTATTTAACTTCCCAAAGTTACTGTTGTGAAACAAGAAGGCAGTTGTATGGCATGCAGTTAAAATTCACCACGTGTTTTAAAAATGCTGTATCCAACAATCACATTTCTGTCTGGGTTTACCCCCACTTACCCACCAATTGTAACATGCCTCAACCCCTTCCCCAGTCCAGAAACTTGTCATTTTGTCTCTTGACCCTATTTGTGCTGTCTGCTTACTTTCTAAACTTTAATTGCCCTTTGCAAAAGCACTATCCATCCCTTCCCACCCCCCCACACCCTGCTGGCTCCCACCATTGCACCCTCTGAGACCTAACCTTTCCACATTGGGATCAGTGTCACTGTAGAATCCTATAGCCCAGAAAGACCCCTTTCGCCCCATCGCACTTGTGCTGGCTGATTGTAAGATCAAGAACTTTCCCCATAAGTGTTTAGTTCCCAGTTTGAATTTCAAATTTCATTCAAATAAGCTTCTGGAACCATCCCTGGCATCCCAGAACTCTTTGGAAGCTAGTGCTCATCTCTCTCCTTTCTTCACATGGATGCTCCAAATAATTGATATCTTGGTGGTTCCTCATAGTGAGCGGGAATGCCGGCTGGAGAGAGAGGATGAAGACCAGCAGGAAGTGAATAAATGCTACACTAACACCATAGTTAAGCCGATCCCACAGACACCTGAGGGGATGAACTGCAACAAGCACCAGAACTGTGCCATGGATGACACCATCACAGAGATGAACTTGAGGAACAGGCTGCGAAATGGCACATTGGATGGGAGCAGTGAGGATCCATGTTTCATTGACGGATCCTTGAATGAGGAGCGGGAGTCTGAGATAGATGACAATTTGCCTCCTCACCCAGCAGGTGAGCCATTGTAGGGTAGGGAGTTTATTAATTTTATATTGTTATTGTCCACAGGGCATGAACTGGGGCTTCATTCAATTGTGCTCCTGGGGCGTAGTGATTTTCACATCTGTTTTATATGTAGAAGGTCCTAGTTTCAATCGCTTTAAACCCTTCATGTTGAAGCACATTATTTGTCTCCTAAGACTATCTTGAACTTTATATTTTACAAAAGAGGCCTAAATAAGCATTGACTTAAACTAGGTTAGGAGGTGCATGTTTGTACTATGATCTTCTCTAAATAAAGCTTAGAAAACTGTGTGAAGATTGGCTCCTGTTCTATCCTTCCCCACATAGCTTCCTAGAACAGAGCACCAGCCACACTCATAGCTGCAGACACAACTGTGTCTTTTCTGTTTGTCTCTTGAATATTAAAAAGTTGTGGGCTCAAGCCCTTTCCAGAGATCTGAATGCATAATCCAGGCTGACACTCCCAGTGCAGCACTGAGGGTGAACTGCACTGTTGGAGATAGCAATTTCCGTGTGAGACATTAAACCAAGGCTCCGTCTGCCCCCTTGAGGGATGTAAAATTTTCCACGGATAGTTAAGGAAAGGCCATCTGGTCTGTCCAGCTTGTTCCACGCCATTGTGGTACCCTGAGGATCCCAATATTAGAATCTCAGCAAGAATACCGGTTATGTTACTGGGTTGGTAATCCAGAGGGCTGGTCAAAGGATCAAAAGTTGAGTTCAAATCCCATCGTGGCAGTTTGTGCATCAAATTCAGTTTTGAAATAAACCTGGAATTTAAAAACTAGCAGCAGTAATGGAGTTATTGAGCTGTTGTAAAAAGAAACCTGACTCACTAATGTCCTTTGAAAGGAAACCTGCTGTCAGGCCAAAAAGGCGTTCTGCTTGCCTCACAAATGAGTAATGTACTTGAATTTCAGTGCACTTGCAATGACAGGTACGTAGGTCGTACATCCTAATGACTCTCAAATTGTATCGAACAACACATCCCTGGGCTGTTCACAAAAGGCAACCATCTCAACCAACCCGTACTTGCAAAACTGAAAGCATAATGTCCATTATTAAATGTGATTTTACAATTGGACAGCACTTGCTGAACAGTCCCAAGTGTGCTAAGAATTACACTAATAATTTAAGATCATCAGTCAGGCTCTCAATGTGGCTCATTATGCTTGCTAAAAGCTACATATATGCAGAGGCCTGTCCTCTGCTGGCAAAAGGAACATGTCCAGGCATATTGCGCCTTTAGTTGTGTAAACAGAAGTGCGGGGGACAATAGTTTCCTGGTGTATTCTCCATGGCAATGCCCTGACCAATCTGAGTTGATTCGCCAACCAATCAGCCCCCTTTTTTTCATGCAATATAAAATGTTTCTCCCTTTGAAATTTTCTATTCTTGCATCTGTCCTGATGGGTGCAAGATGAAAAGCTTCAACAGCATGTCTCCCCTTCAACAATACTCAAAATCTGTTGTCCTTGACCGATCTGACCTTTACGCAGTATGGTTGACTCTTAACTGACTTGTGAAATGGACCAGCTAACTGTTTATCTCGAGAAAGCCAGCTGGTGAAGAATAACACTGGAATCAATCTTTACTCAGTCTTGCATTTATTCAGAGTGAAATATTACAAACATACACCTCCTACTCAACCACATCACGGATGGGTAATAAATGCTGGCCTTGTCAACAATAGTCACATCCCACGAGTGAATAAATGGGGGGGAAAAACTGGCCGCAGCCCACCCAGAATCATGTGAACTTCCAGGAGAGGTGAAACCAGGCCAAATTAGGGGAATAAATATTGGGGAAATTCCTCCAAGTCATCGAGGAGATCACTCTGATCCTGATGATGCAATACAATTCTTGCCTTTTTGCCCTATTTATCCAAGTTGTGCTGATGCTGATTGTGTTTTCTGCCAGGCATTGTGCTGACCCGAATTGGTTACTACACCATCCCCTCCATGGATGAACTGGCCCAGCAGCTGAATGAGAATGGGGAATGTATCGTGGAGAACTTCACCATCGGCCGCAAAGGTCAGTGCTCAACAAGTGATAAAACTGGGTGATGGGAACTTGACAAGTGAGGGCTGTTAACTGACTGCACAGTCTTCAACTTGATTTGCAACTCGTAGAACGAAGAAGTCCATTCCTGGAGGTAGCAAGACCTGCACAACATCTTGGCTTGGGCTGATAAGTGGCAAGGAACATCTCTCACACAGCAGGCAACAACCATCTCCAACAAGGGAGAGTCTCTTAACCTCCTCCCCTTGACATTCAATGGCATTACCATTGCTAAATCCCCAACCCCCCCCCCCCCCCCCCCCCCCCCCCCCCCCCCCAACCAGCACCCATTGACCAGAAACTCACTTGGACCAGCTACGTAAAGGCCAGGGCCAATAACGCAGGACAGAGGTTGGGTAGTCTGTGATTCCCTGAAGCCATTCCGCAAGGCACAAGTTAATGGTGAAATACTTGCTTAGATGAGGTGCTTCAATGAGAACTCATCACCATCTTCTCAAAAGACAACTAGGGATGGGCAGTAAATATCGGCATTGCCCATAACACTCATATTCCTGTGAATGAACAATAAAGGCCTGCTATTATCTGATTTTTTTCTAGCTGTGGACACCAGTGTAATGAGCTGTCCTTGCTGCTGTACAGTTCCTTGCCCTTTCTTTGGAACTTGTTGCCCTGTTTTCAGTTTTGGGAAAGCTGTCATCTCCTGTTCCTTGGCGCTTTAAAGCGGAATCTATCTGGCAGCGGTGGGAGGGATTGAGGAGGTATTTGTCGGGTTCGGAGATTGGTGGTTGTGAAGAGGGTGTCTGCCAAGGAGAAAGGGGGTTTCTGCCCCAACACTTACTACTAACTTGCCTATTTTAAAACCCAGGTTATGGTTCGGTATATTTCCCCGGCATTGTGAATCTGACCAACATGAACCTGGATGAGATTGTGCACGTACGCAGGAAGGAGGTGATAGTTTACCTGGATGATGAGAAAAAGCCCCCTGTGGGTGAGGGCCTGAACAGGTAAACATCAGGGTGGAGCTGGTGGGAGATTGTTCCCAGTGACACTATCTTTGAAATGCAATTGTGATTTAAGATTGTCCAGACCCTGGGCCACGCGGATTGGTTGAATTCAAAGGGGGCTGAAGTTGTATGGAGCTTTGGTGAGACTCCATCTGAAGTACTATGTTCAGTTCTGGGCACCACACAGCATTGCAGAATGATACATTAACCCCAGAATGAGTGCAGCACAGATGAACCCCAAATTTCTGCAAATTATTTTCTAACCCGGAACTCCCTCCCAATCCAGCTTCTATCCCTATCACAATACCAAAACTTGTCATGTGACATCCTTCCTGACTGTGATAAAGGTAAACTTTCCCTCCTTGTCCTTCTCCACCTGTCTGCAGCCATTGACACGTTTGACTGCATCCTCCTCTTCCTCTTCCTCCACCTCCACTGTCAGCTACCTAGGTAGGACTGCTTGCGCCTGGTTCCATTCTTATCTATCTAACCGTATCCAAAGAATCGCTTGCAATGGCTTCTCTTCCTGTTCCTGCACTGTTACTGCTAGTATGTCCCCCAACCATGTAGCCTTGGGCCCCCTCCTATTTCTCATCTGTGAAAGCATAGCGTTAGTTTTCACATGTACCCTGACTACACCCAGCTCTACCTACCGCCACAACCACCTCTCAACTCCTCCACTGTTGCTAAATTATCAGTCTGCTTATCCATTATCCAGTAGTGGATGAGCAGACATTTCTCCAATTAAATATTGGGAAGACTGCAGCCATTGTTTTCAGTCCCTGCTTCAAACTCTGTTCCTAGCTACCAACTTCATCCCTCTCCCCGGCAACAGTCTAAAGCTGGACCAGTCTGTTTGCAACCTTGATGTCGTATTTGACCCTGAGATGAGTTTCCAATGACATGCCAGCACTAGGACCGCCTATTCCCACCTCCATAACATTGCCTGATTTCACCCGTCTCAATTCATCTGCTGAAACCCTCACCCATGCCTTTATTACCATATTGACTATTCTAAAACACTCCTGGCCTTTTTTTATTAATTCATGGGATGTGGACATCACTGGCTAGGCCAGCATTTATTGCTGATCCCTAATTGCCATTAAGGAGCAGGTGGTGAGCTGCCTTCTTGTGCCACTGGTGTAGATACACCCACAGTGCTGCTAGGAAGGGAGTTCCAGGATTTTGACCCAGCGACAGTGAAGGAATGGCGATATATTTCCAAGTCAGGATGGTGAGTGGCTTGAAGGGGGACTTCCAGGTGGTGATGTTCCCATCTATCTGCTGCCCTTGTCCATCTACATAGCAGTCGTGGGTTTGGAAGGTGCTGTCGAAGGAGCTTTGATCTCCCACGTTCAACTCTCCATAAACTGCTCCTCTAATCCTGGCCATTTGTACATCTCCCGTTTTAATTGCTCCATCATTGGCAGCCATGCCTGCGGTTGCCTTAGACTCCTTCTGGAATTCTAGAGTTTCCTCCTTTTGCCTCTCCACCTCATTCTTTAAGATGCTCCTGAAAACCTCCTGTTTTGACCAAGCTTTTGGTCAGCTGATCTAATCTCCTTACATGGATTGGTGTCATAATTTTGTTTGAATGCTCCTGGGAAGGGCCTCGTGACCTTTGTTAAAGGTGCTATGTAAATGTAAGTTATTTCATTGTATGCCCCTTAGTTACTGATTCACCATGCAGTGCGAGTAAACTCTTGATTCTAGCTCCTCATCTGCAATTAGATTCCCCTCCCCATTCATTGAACCTTTCTGCATTACCCTAATGTCTTTTTCCAGGTCTAATTCTGTTGAATGTACTCTGCCCCCTTTCCATGGTTCTAGTCCCCTTTCTATAATGGGATGCCCCCAACAGCATGTGAAACTAATAGCTGTGACCTAAACCCAGCATTTCCTTGCCTCTTTGTCTTTGATGCTCTTGTGTATAAGCAATTGCATTCATCTGTTTGTGTCTTTGTGTCCTCTGCAGTGCATTCAGTTTATCCAATTCCATCACCAAAATCTTGACAGGGGTTTATTACATGAGGGTTTGTTTTCTTTGTTTAACACATTTTCCATCCTCGCCTGTTGAAGGTACAACGATGCAGAGCAAAGAGGCCACTTGGCTCATTATGCCGTTGCTGGCTCTTTGAAGAAGCCATCCAAACAGTCTCTTCACCAGCCTTTTCCAAATAACCCTGCAAAATTTCCCACTTCAAGTATTTACCCAATTCTTTTTTTTTTTTGAAAGCTCCTATTGAATCTACTTTCACTGCCCTTTTGGGCAGCGCATTCCAGATTGCAACAACCCGGGTCAAGAAAAAATCTCATCGCTTGGCTCTTTTGCCAATTATCTTAAATTGTGTCCTGTGGTTCCTGACCATCCTGCCAGTGGAAACATCTAGGGAGAAACAATCAAGACCCTTCACAATTCTGAACACCTATTAGATCACCCCTAACCTTCTCTGCTCTGAGGAGAACAATCCCAGCTTCTTCAGTGTCTCCAATGTAACTGAAGTCCCACATCTTGGTACCGTTTTAGTAAACCTCGTCGACAATTGATGCCTTTTGTTGGGGTACAAATCCATGAGCTCCAGTAACCAAGTAGCCATTCTTTCTTTATGAACTCTTCAATTTATATTACAACACTTCAAAGTACTTTGTTGGCTGTAAAACACTTTCAAGTGTCCGGTGATTGTGAAAAATCTATAAATGCAAATCTTTCTTTCCTTTAACTGGCCATCGTTGCCTCAAACTGGATCCTAAGTTTCAATTGAGATTAGGAGCCGTTGCAGAGTAGCAATCGGGGAGCAGGAATCCTGGCTGATAGCTGCTATATCTCTTCCCCCCCCACTCCTCCTCTTTCCACCTCCCCTCCCTTTGAAAAGGCGAGCTGAAGTAACATTAGATGGAGTCTGGCCCACTGATAAGAGCACTCGCTGCCTGATCAAGTCACCTGAGCGACTGATGGAGATGGGTTTCGAGGAGAGGCTGGAGAGTTCATCGCGAAAGCAGGGCGCCCGCTTCCTGGAATACAGGTCCGAAACCGGCTCCTGGGTTTTTGAGGTAAGGACTGACCTTGTTGCATTTCATCCTCTGGTGTGCCTTCGCCTTCTGTTTACCAGTGAGAGAGTGTCGCTGGGTCACGCGCCACCCTATTTGCACATTGCACAGAATTGGGCAGGTTTGAATCATGGCTCCCAGTGTGTTTTGGTTCTGAACCTGCCTGCTCAGCTCTTTTTAATAAAATTTCCTCACTCCCCATCCGTGCATGAGCTTATTCTGCTTTATTGCCCTTTGGTCCCTTTCTCCCACCTCACTGGCCATTGCAGAGTAGGACTTCCTGGATGGTACAGTGAACCCTGCTTACACAAACAGAGACCCATATAGCTTACAGGATAAAATATACCAGAGACACCCTGAAACCACAGACACTCGCCAATTACAAAGAGCCTTCAATGCACCAAGTACCTTTTACAACTTAAAACACAGGGCATAGTCCATTGCAAAACCGCTCGACCTGGAACTTCAGTCTGGATCACTGTGCTTCACCGCACACAGCTCACTTTGTTTCTGCACTGTCTGCTTCCAAAAATACATGTATAGATTGTGAAAGGTCACTGTATATGAGTGAGAGGCAGCAGTGGGTTTGGTGAAATGGAGAACTCTCCAGCATGCACAGCAAAAGAGAAAGTGCTCTGTCTCTGGGATTGAATGCTCACACAGCTCGATCTTGGAGAGCGGAGTTTCTCTGCTGATGTGGAGGCTGGTTCCACAGCAGGTCTAACAGCATCTGTGGAGAGAAAAACAGTTAACGTTTCAAGCCCGTATAACTCTTCAGAGCTCGAAACGTTAACTCTGTTTTTCTCTTCACAGATGCTGTTAGCCCTGAGTTTTTCCAGCATTTTCTATTTTTGTTTCGGGTCTCCAGGGTCTGCAGTATTTTGCTTTTACCCCCATTCCAGTGTGTCCAGTGACCATTTTGGAAATAGAGAACTGCAAAGAGAAAAGGTGCCATTCCCTGAAGTGTTTAATTTACAGGTTTCATTGTTGCCTAGCTCTTGTCAATTGTTTTAACAAAGTAGAGCACTGAAGCTGTACTAAGAACAACAGAATTCAGCTTGTGCAACTGTCTGCCTCCTTTCTTCTCTCTAAACTGTTTTTCCATGAGTGCTTATTCCCATCCACCACCTCCAGCTCAGGAGTCAGGATTCTCACCGAAAGAATCAGTAAATGAAAACCGATGCTTCACCACCACCTTCTCAAGGGCAACTAGTGGTGGACAATAAATGAAGGCCCAGCCAGCAAAGCCTACATCCCATGCATGAATTTTTAAAATTCCTGTCCCTACTGTTTCCTCTCCTTGCCTCTCCATCTCACAACTCCCTTCCTGCCCCTCTTCAGAGCCAAGTGTTGACCAAAATAAAGCTGCACTTGAGCCAATGTAGGTTAATGTGTGATGTCCAGCCCATGTGATATTACCACTGCCATTGATTATCTGTGACTCTGTTGTTGAGTATCCAAAAGGCACTTGACGGTATCCGACTGCGGGTAGATTCAGCAGCAATTTTTTAATTAGTACAAGTGTGCATACATGGGAAATGCTTTTTCAGAATGCTCTAAAAGGAAATTCAAAGTTACACAGTTTCTATTGGTTATATGTGCCATCTTTTGGATAACTCATCATTAACTCTCAATGTTCTTGCCTTGTATGTCTAATTGTTACATCCTTAATTGCAAATGAGTTTACAACATAAGCATGGAATGACCAGCTCATCAGCTCTGCAGTTCAGGAGGAATTTATAAAACAATCATGGAATGACCTGACCTATAGCACAAACTGTGTTCACAGTTCGCTTCAAAACATAAACTTTGCTTATCTACCCTGATATTTTGCTGCTAAGCTAATTCATCTGTATATCTCAGCTTGACCCTGAAGTTAACCAATCCAGTTTATTACAGTATAATTGAGAGACCATTCATCAACTTATTTTATCCTGAACCAAATGTCACATTCTTTTAGCTTTATTATGGGCTGATCCATAGGCTAGTCATTCAAGGTCATGTTCAGTCAAGATTTTTGTTACTGCAAGCACTTATAAAACTTATACCCATAACTTGGCCAAGCCAGGGTAATCCCAAGATGCATCCTGATATGCCTCTTCTCTTCCCCCACAACTGAACGTGCACAGGACAAATCTGGGTCTCTTTGCCTTTGTTGGTGTTTTAAAAGCCTCCATTATGTAAAAAGCCATGGTTCAGAACATAAGAAATATGAACAGGAGTAGACCATTTGGCCCCTCAAGCCTGCTCCACCATTCAATAAGATCATGGCTGATCATCTTGTGTTTCAATTCCACCTTCCCATCTAACCCCAATAACCTTTGATTCCCTTGCCTGACAAGAATCTATCTACCACTGCCTTAAAAATATTCAATGGCCCCGCCTCCTCCAGCTTCTGAGGCAGAGAATTCCAAAGTTGCACAAACCTCAGAAAACATTTCCCCTCAACTGTCCTAAAAGGGCGACCCCTAATTTTAAAACAGTGCCCCCTAGTTCTGGACTCACCCACAAGAGGAAACGTCCTTTCCACATCCACCTTGTCAAGGCCGTTCAGGATCTTGTAAACTTCAATCAAATCCCCCCCTCATCTAAACTCCAGTGGAAACAAGCCCAGTCTGTCCAATCTTTCCTCATAAGACAACCTGCTCGTTCCAGGTATCAATCTCTTTTGAACCACCTCCAGTGCATTTACATACTTCCTTTAATAAGGACACCAAAACTGCACACGGTATTCAACGTGCTACCTCATCAATGCCCTGTATAACTGAAGCATAACACCTTTAAGTTATATGTTCAATCCCTCTCGTAATAAAGGATAGCCTTCCATTAGCCTTCTTCATTACTTGCTGTACCTGCGTACTAACTTTTTGTGACTCGTATTAGAACAACTAGATCCCTCTGCACCTCAGAATTATGCAGCCATCCTCCATTTAAGTCATGCTCTGCTTTTTTTGTTCTTCCTGCCAAAGTGAACAACTTCACATTTTCCCACACTAAACTCCATTTGCCAGATCTTCGCCCATTCACTCAAACTATCTATATCCATCTGCAATCTCCTCATGTCTTCACAGCATACTTTCCTACCTATCTTTGTGTCATCTGCAAGTTTAGCTACCATGTCTTCACTCCCTTCATCTAAGTCATTGATGTAAATTGTAAAAAGTTGAGGCCCCAGTACAGATCCCTGTGGGACTCCACTCATCATATCCTGCCAATCAGAAAAAGACCCATTTATGCATACTCTCTGCTTTCTGCCAGCCAGCCAATCTTCTATCCATGCTAATATGTTACCCCCTATACGATGCGCTTTTATTTTCCATAATGTTTGATGTGGCACCTTATCAAATGCCTTCTGGAACTCCAAGCACAGTACGTCTTTAGGCTCCCCTTTATCTACTGCGTATGTTACTCCTTCAAAAAACTCCAATGAATTGGTTAAACATGATTTTCCTTTCACAAAAGTGCCCAACTATGACCTCCTTAATGATCGATTCTAATAGCTTCCCCATGACAGACATCAAGCTAACGCCTATAGTTTCCTGTTTTCTGCCTCCCTCGCTTCTTGAATAGAGGGGTTATATTTGCTACTTTCCAATCTGGTGGAACCTTTCCAGAATCTAATGAATTTTGAAAGATTAACACCAATGCATCAACTACCTCATTAGCCACCTCTTAAGACCCTAGGATGTAGTCCATCGGGACTTGGAGACTCCATCAGTTTGCTCAGTACCATTTCCCTAGTGATTTCAATTTCACCAAGTCCCTTTCTTTCAGTCACCTCCTGAATTGCAGCTAATACTGGAATGTCTTTGTATCCTCTATAGTGAACACAAGCAAAATATTTGTTCATTTCATTTCTTCCACCATTTCCTTATTATCTACTATTATTTCCCCACTGTCATTCTCTAGAGGACCAACACTCACTTTACTTTTTTCCTTTTTAAATACTTGTAGAAATTCATTCTATCCGTTTTTACATTTCTAGCTAGCTTCTTCTCATACACTAATTTCTTTCTCCTGAGTAACCTTTTAGTCATTCTCTGCCATTCTTTATATTCTGTCCAACCATCTGTCCTATCACGCATCTTTGCAGAGTTGTATGCTTTTTCCTTAAGTTTGATGCTTTTCTTAACATCTTTAGTTAACCACAGATGGTAGGTCCTCCCCTTTTAAAATTTTTCTTTATAGTAGGAATGTACTTATTCTGAATACTCTGAATTATCCCCTTAAATGTCTGCCACTGCTTCTCTCTTGATCTATCCTCTAGCCTAGTTTCCCAGCTTACTTCAGCTAGCTCAGCTTTCATCCCTACACGATTGCCCTTATTTAAGTTTAAGAAAATAGTCTTAGACCCACTCTTCTCCCTTTCAAACTGGATGTAAAATTCAATCATATTGTGGTCGCTGCTACCTAGTGGTGCCTTCACTCTGAGATCATTAATTAATCCTGGCATGTTACACAATACCAAGTCTAATATAACAGCCACTCCTCAAAGAAGAACAGACTGTTCTCCCCTCTTCTGGCCAATATTTATCCCTCAACTATTATCACTAAAACAGGCTATCTGTTCATTATCTCATTTATGATTTACCATATCTATGAGTGACCCACCCCTCGGTTGGGCATATTCCACTATGTTTGCTACATTAGAATGGTGACTGCATTTACATAAGACCATAAGATGTGGGAGCAGAAGTAGGCCATTTGGCCCATCGAGTCTACTCTGCCATTCAGTGAGATCATGGCTGATCTGATAATCCTCAATTCCACTATCCTACCTTTTCCCCATAACCCTTGATTCCCTTGCTGAGTAAAAATCTATCTCAGCCTTGAATCAACTTAGCGACTTACAAAAGCACATGATTGGCTGTAAAGTGCTTAAGGATGTCTTGAGGTTGTGAAAGGCACTATAGAAATGTAATGCGGTCTTACCATTGCAATTAACTGAAACCTCCAGTAGCTGCAGTGTCTTTACATAATGGCAAAGGCAATCGTGGGAAATGCCCTCCCTTGCAAAACAACTTCCCATCTAGCTGCCCTTGTCCTGCTGAAGACAGCTGCAACTTGGAGCTAACCTTCTATTAATTCCTGCATTCCCTGTTCCAGGTGACACATTTCTCCAAATATGGGCTCCAGGATTCGGATGAGGAGGACACCGAGCTGCCTTCAAAAGCTGAAACGAAAAAGTTGAAAACGGCAGCTCTTCCTGCTCAGCAGGCAGCACAGGTCTGCAAGCCTGCCACCCTGCTTCTGGAGGTAATGCCACGCCAAACTTCACTGCTGGTCCACGTGCAACTCCTTCCCAATGTAAGATCCAATGTAAGGTGGACTATCGGCCTGCGCACTCCATGCTGATCTTTATCTCCGCTCCATCGACCTGCCTTTATACAGCATGGATTGTGACGGCCTGGCCTATTTTGGACACTGCAGTCTTGCTGAGCTGATTCTCCCAGGGATCAGGGCCCCCACCGAAAGATCCAGCAAATGAAAACCGATGCTTCAGCCTTCCTGTTGTGTCAGCCGCCGCTTGGTTAGTGCACTCTCCTCTTGAGTAAGAAGGTTGAGGATTCAAGTCCCACTCCAGAGACTTGAGCACATAAATCGGGCTAACACTCCAGTGCAGTGCTGAGGGAGTTGGACTCCAGCCCCGTCTGCCCTCTTAGGTGCATGTCAAAGGTCTTGGGGCATTGTTTCAAAGTAGAGCTGGAGGAGTTCTGCCTGATGTCATGGGCCCATATATATCCTTTATCAACATTACTGAAAAGGCTGGTCTGCTCGTTGATCACATTTGTGTGGGGGAATCTTGCTGTGCACAAACATCTTCCATGTTTTCTACATGGCAAAATTGACTACATTTCAAAAGTGTTTCAATGGCTTTAAAGTGCTTTTGGATGTCCTGACATTGTGGAGGGCACTTATAGAAAAGTGAACAAATTTATTTCTTAAAAGCTTAAATCTCTTGGTCTTTTCTTCCTCAATCTTCAGGCATAGAAAAATGCAAATATTTTTCCCTGCTTTAAACCTGTTGATTTGAACATGAGCTCTGAACCACAACTGCTTTTAGTGATCTAATGGAGTCTGCCTTTTCCCTAGAGCCCTATGCTACAGCAGATGGGGCGTGTGGCTGAGCTGGACAGCGACATGGCTGACATCACCCAGGAGCCCGTGCCGGACAGTTTCTTGGACGAGGACCTCACGGAGGAACAGGACCCTGTGTCGGCCTCCAGCAACATTGCATCCAGTTTGGGCATCAACCCCCACGCTCTCCAGGTAATGAGGGCCAGATGTGCTCTGCTGTGGTAGCCCTGATGTTTGGTGGGCCGTGGGTGTGCACAACAAGATGGTGCAGGTATACAGATGGAAAACACATAGCAGCTGAACGTTGGACCTCACCTGTTGTCCAGCTTGCAGGATGCTGCATCCAAAGTGGCATGGACTGAGAACCACTCAAACCCACCCACGTTTGTTTCCTGGCCTGTTTCTAACTTATCTGCTGGGGGCAGTTTTGTAGGGTGACACTTGGTGTCCTCACTGCATCTTTGGGAGAAAGAGGCAGGAAGAAGATTGTTCCTACTCCTGATTGTGGTCAGGCTTTCCTGGAAAATGCATGTATTGGGTGAGAAAAGATTTGGCTTTAGATGCCTTCCACATTGGCTTTCTAGGCTGGCTTATGAAGTAAAGGCTCTGTGGCAGGCACCTAAATGTTTAACAAAAGAGCCATTTCCTTTTTATTTGTTCTGGGGAGGTGGGTGTTGCCGGCAAGGCCAGTATTTAGTGCCCATCCCTAGTTGCCCTGAGAAGTGATGGTGAGCCTTGTTGATTGGATGCAACTAAGTGGCTTGAAGAGTCACTTCAGAGGGCAGTTAAGTGTTAACCGGTTGGTGTTGGGTTGAAGTTGCGTACAGTCCCAGACCAGTTAAGGACAGCAGGTTTCCTTCCCCAAAGGGACATGAGTGAGCTACTTGAGGTTTTACAACAATCTTACAGCTTCATGGTCACTTTTATAAAACCAAATTCTCAAACTGCTTGGTTAGATTTGAACTTTTGCCCTCTGGATTGCTAGTCCACTAAGTCACCATACCTGTTGTGACTTCTGTGAAGCTATTCAACTTGAGATCAGAATCTAAAATCTGTGCCTGTTTTCTTTGCTCTCTGCTCCTCCAGGTAATGAAGGCCTCTCTGTTTAGCGAAGATGAGGAAATGAATGGAATGCAGGATCGGTGCTTCACACAGCGCACAGTTAAAGAGGATTGTGAGAGGGTGTTACCACGGCAGACTTTGCAAAGATCAAGGGGCTTGGGTAAATGCTGTTCTCAAATTGCAATTTTAAGTCTGGCACAATTGAGCAGAGCTAGTGGCACACTGGCACCAGTGTTGCCCAGAGTGCCTGGTATTGTCACCCGGGTTCAGCAGAAATACTCTTCAAAGGATGAGGCAGTATAATAGGAGCTTTACTCTTCATCTAACCTTGTGTTGTACCTGACCTGGGACTGTTTGATGGGGACAGTGTAGAGGGAGCTTTACTCTGTATCTAACCCCGTGCTGTACCTGGGAGTGTTTGATGGGGACAGTGTAGAGGGAGCTTTACTCTGTATCTAACCCCGTGCTGTACCTGTCCTGGGAGTGTGTGATGTGGACGGTGTAGAGGGAGCTTTACTCTGTATCTAACCCCGTGCTGTACCTGTCCTGGGAGTGTTTGATGGGGACGGGGTAGAGGGAGCTTTACTCTGTATCTAACCCCCGTGCTGTACCTGTCCTGGGAGTGTTTGATGGGGACAGTGTAGAGGGAGCTTTACTCTGTATCTAACCCCGTGCTGTACCTGTCCTGGGGAGTGTTTGATGGGGACGGTGTAGAGGGAGCTTTACTCTATCTAACCCCGTGCTGTACCTGTCCTGGGAGTGTTTGATGGGGACGGTGTAGAGGGAGCTTTACTCTATCTAACCCCGTGCTGTACCTATCCTGGGAGTGTTTGATGGGGACGGTGTAGAGGGAGC
The DNA here is from genome assembly GCF_017639515.1 of Carcharodon carcharias. Taxonomy (NCBI): domain Eukaryota; kingdom Metazoa; phylum Chordata; class Chondrichthyes; order Lamniformes; family Lamnidae; genus Carcharodon; species Carcharodon carcharias. Next base: position 6,336,412 of record NC_054477.1, on the reverse strand, counting down.
TTTACTCTGTATCTAACCCTGTGCTGTACCTGTCCTGGGAGTGTTTGATGGGGACGGTGTAGAGGGAGCTTTACTCTGTATCTAACCCCGTGCTGTACCTGTCCTGGGAGTGTTTGATGGGGACAGTGTAGAGGGAGCTTTACTCTGGGTCTAAGGAAAGATATGAACCGTAAATACAGCACAACGTACAATACAGTTAAATTTTCAGTCCCCTACATTTCATGTTAAGTCATTGACTTGAATTTCCTGGCTTGTAATGAGGTTGGATTTTTGTAGCTGTTAGACCTACACTGTAACTATTACCCTGCTGTGTTCATCACTCTCTCTGGAAGGTGACTGTGAGGCAGGAGATTTCATTTGCTGTCTCTCATTTAATTTGTTTCAGGTGGAGGCCTGTTTAATTGCAGCTTCTCCAAAGCACTTTTGCCTTGCGGCGGGCAGCAGGAGCCGAGGGGTTTCCGGTCGTCTGCTGGCGTGGAGGCTCTTCGCTCACCATTACTTCACCCCTGGCCAGTGGCAGGCCAGCTGCCCCCCTCTTTCGCCATGCCCAGCCAGCACCCTGAGGTGCAGCTGAAGACGGTGGGCATCAGGCGACAGCAGAAGCTGGTGCCATTGGAGCAGTCAGTTACCAATGGCAAAGGGAAGCTTCTGATGGACATGGCCCTTTTTGCTGGCCGTTCGTTCCGGGTTGGTTGGGCACCCAGTTGCATTGTGTGTCACAGTGGGAAACAGCTGAGCTCTGTGGCCGAGGAGGATCCTGATCCGTGCGGTGTGGAGTATAACTTCTTTCCAAAACCAGCAAAGATCAAACAGTAAGTAACCGAAATTGCTGAGATTTTAGCAGGACTCTGAGGGTGTGAAGCATTAATATTTGCTTGAAGTTGAGTACCCAGCCATACAATTAATGGTGATGTCCTTGCCTCCAATTCTCCTGGAATTGTGTTCATTGAATTCTGTCCTTTGTGCTCATTCACCTCCCCAGCCGTCCCCCCCACCCTCCCCAGTCCCTCCACCCACAACCCAACCTTTACTCAACCATTGGCAGTTGTGCCTTCAGTTTCCTGGGCTTTAAGCTCTGGAATTATGTCACCCTTCTATTCCTTTAAGATGCTCCTTAAAACTAAACTTTTAGTCACCTGATTTTTTTAAAAAATTCGTTTACAGGATGCGGGTGTCGCTGGCTGGGCCTAGCATTTATTGCCCATCCCTAATTGCCCTTGAGAAGGTGGTGGTGAGCTGCTGCCTTGAACCGCTGCAGTCCATGTGGTGTAGGTACACCCACAGTGCTGTTAGGAAGAGAGTTTCTGGGATTTTAACCCAGTGACAGTGAAGATTTCCAAGTCAGGATGGTGAGTGGCTTGGAGGGGAGCTTGTAGGTGGTGGTGTTCCCATGTGCCTGCTGCCCTTGTCCTTCTAAATGGTAGCAGTCGTGTGTTTGGAAGGCGCTGCCTAAGGAGCCGTGTGAGTTTCTGCAGTGCACACTGCTGCCACTGTGCGAGAGTGGTAGAGGGAGTGAACATATGTCGATGTGGTGCCCATCAAGTGGCTACTTTGTCCAGGATGGTGTCAAGCTTCTTGAGTGTTGTTGGAGCTGCACTCATCCAGGAAAATGCAAAGTATTCCATCACACTCCTGACTTGTTCCTTGTAGATGGTGGACAGGCTTTGGGGAGTCAGGAGGTGAGTTACTCGCCACAGAATTCCTAACCTCTGACCTGCTCTTGTAGCCACAGTATTTATATGGCTAGTCCAGTTCAGTTTCTGGTCAGTGGTAACCCCTAGGATGTTGATGTGGGGGATTCAGCGATGGTAATGCCATTGAATGTCAAGGGTGATGGTTAGATTCTCTCTTGTTGGAGATGGTCATTGCCTGGCACTTGTGTGGTATGAATGAGTCTTGCCACTTGTCAGCCCAAGCCTGGATATTGCCCAGGTCTTGCTGCATTTGGACATGGACTGCTTCAGTATCTGAGGAATTGCAAATGATGCTGAACATTGTGCAATCATCAGCAAACATCCCCACTTCTGATCTTACGATGGAAGGAAGGTCATTGATGAAGCAACTGAAGATGATTGGGCCGAGGACACTACCCTGAGGAACTCCTGCAGTGATGTCCTGGAGCTGAGATGACTGACCTCCAACAATCACAGCCATGTTCCTTTGTGCTAGGTATGACTCCAAACAGCGGAGAATTTTCCCCCTGATTCCCATTGACTCCAGTTTTGCTAGGGCTCCTTGATGCCACACTCGGTCAAATGCTGCCTTGATGTCAAGGGCAGTCACTCTCACCTCACTTCGGAAGTTCAGCTCTTTTGTCCACGTTTGAACCAGGGTAGTAATGAGGTCAGATGCTGAGTTACCCTGGCAGAACCCAAACTGAGCGTCAGTAAGCAGGTTATTATTAAGCAAGTGCTGCTTGATAGCACTGTTGGTGACCCGTTCCATCACTTAGTGATGATGGAGAGTAGACTGATGGGGTGATAATTGGCCAGGTTGGATTTGTCCTGCTTTTTGTGTACAGTACATACCTGGACAATTTTCCACATAGCCGGGTAGATGCCAGTGTTGTAACTGGAACAGCTTGGCTAGGGGTGCGGCAAGTTCTGGAGCACTGTTGCCAGAATATTGTCAGGGCACACAGTCTTTTCAACATCCAGTGCCTTCAGCTGTTTCTTGATATCATGTGGGAGTGAATCAAATTGGCTGAAGACTGGCATCTGTGATTCTGGGAACCTCCGGATTAGGCCGAGATGGATCATCCGCTCGAACTTCTGGCTGAATATTGTAGCGAAAGCTTCAGCCTTTTCTTTTGTACTGCTGTGCTGGGCTCCCCCATCATTGAGGGTGGGGATATTTGTGGAGCCGCCGCCTCCAGTGAGTTGTTTAATTATCCACCACCAATCACAACTGGATGTGGCAGGACTGCAGAGCTTAAGGCACTGAAGGAGCCCATTCAGCCCATCAAGTCTCTGACGAGAAATCCAGTCAGTTCCATTCCAATCTTGAACTTTCACCTCTTTAGCTCTGTCGGTTGTAGGATCACTTTAGCTCTGTCTGTCACTTGCTTCTTATGCTATTTGCGTGCGAGTATTCCTGTGTTATAGCATCACCAGGTTGACGCCCCATTTTTAGGTATGCCTGGTGCTGTTCCTGGCATGCCCTCCTGCACTCTTCATTGAACCAGGGTTGACCTCCCTGGACTTGGTGGTAATGGTAGAGTGTGGGATGTGCAGTTTGTATTGCTGTGTTAAAGATATGAAATGCTGATTGTTGTGGCATCTGGCCAAACTTGTCAAGGTCTAGAAAGAGAACTTTGAAACTGGAGGAGGAAAGGCAAAATTCACTGCATCCCCTTTGGGACAGAAATAGGGAGTTTGCTAATGAAGGTGAAAATTTCAGACGGTTGCCAAATCCTATATAAATTTTATTTTTCACACAATACAAGATTCTATAGGCAGTAGGAAGATGACTTGACAAGGTTGGCTGTCAATGGTGGTTGCTAAAGATTAAATAAAGTCATTTAAGGCACAGAAGGAGCCCATTCAAGCCCATCAAGTTTATGCAGGTGTTCTGTGGAGCAATCCAGTCAGTTCCATTCCAATCTTGCACTTTCACCTCTCTTTAAATCTGTCCGTTTACAAATACGTTGAGAGATTGATATTATCCAGGAGCGCTCCCATCCTCTGAATACTCATGAGATCTTTTAACAATAAAGTTGAACCAACCAAGCAGGCACTTGAGGCCTTGGTACTGTTTTTCATGCAAAGGATGGTGCTACCTGGCATTCCTGCTTTGCTCCCTCCTGTTGCCCGTATCGATTTGCTCTGACATAAAATCCCAAGAGGTCAGGTACAGTCCACATTAGGTGCAGCGTCAGCTGCCTTAACTCTACCCTACAGGCGCCCCTCAAACAAGAGTTTTACAGCACAGAATTTCAGCCCATTGTGCCTATGCTGGTTCTATCTAATTGGTCCCCTCACCCCCTAGCTCTTACCTACTGGCTCTACAAATTCTTCTGTTGCCACTATTTATCCAATTCCTCTTTTGAATCTGATCCTATTCTTTCAGACAGTGCATTCCAAATTCTAACAGCTCACTAAATTGAAGATTCCTTGATTGTCCCTGCTCTCCTGCAGGTATTTTGTCGATTTTCTTAAATCTGTGTCCTTTGGTTACCAACCCACATGAAATAGTTTCTCCTTTTTCTTTTAACTCCATCAAAGTCCTTCATAATTTTAAGTAGCTTTATTAACCCCAGATTCTCCAGCCTGTCCACATAACTGAAGTCCTCTCATCCTTGGTATCATTGTGGTCAGTCACCTCTGTGCTGTCCAGGCAGGTGAGGTAATTTTTGTTAATGGCAATTTTATGTTGAGCAAGGACTGTATAATTTGGCCAACTTGTCCCTAGTGTATTAGGTGCTTTAAGGCAGGAACTGTAGAGTGAGAAATGACATACTGCAATATGTGTCTCCATATGGGATCAGTCATTAGACTAGGCAGCAGATGGGGTGCCAGATAGTTGCCAAGAACAATTTGAACTTTGTTCACCTGAGCTCCTGCCTCCACTTGACTACTAGACACTGCCCCTTCACTGCCAGACTGGCTATTCCCCAGTGTGTGCTGTGGCTTAGTCAGTCTTGCTCTCACCACCTGAGTCAAAACACTGCAGCACCACTCCAAAGCCCCCCACGCACAGAATCCAGACCGATCCTCCCACACCACACTAAGGAAACACAGGATGAGAGGTCAAACAGAAGGCCCTGTCTTCCCTCAGCCGCCTCCTCTCTCCACGGTGAGTGGCAAAACCGTCAGCCACTCCGCTCGCACTCTCCCACTCCCTCCTAAACCTTTCCCAAAGTTATTTCTCCATATTCCATCCACCATCTTTTTTATAGCTGGCTCAGCTACCGGGCTCCACATGTTCACATCCCGATTATGTTGTGTTTTGAAATCAAATTGAATAAATCTGGTCATTTTTGTGTTGGCACCCAGGGGAGAAAATGAGGCTGAAAACTCCTGAATAGTTAATTTGAATCCTTCAGACAAGGGAACCTGCAACCCCACGCAGTCTGGCCCAACAAATGACTCCAGTCTGAGAGACTAACCCTTAATGCCTTCAGACATATTACAGATAAATGGTATGTGCCCACACCCTAAGAATAGAATAAGGGATGGTGAGGGGGGATAGCTCTTCGTAATCACACCCAAACACTTTCCCCCTTCTGTCCGCAGTTGGCTGCATACTTGGACTGAAACTCCTTAAGGTCATTAATCTCATTTATGTTTGAGTGGGCATTGTCTTGTAAATGGATAGATCAATGTGTCACCCCCACTTTGCATGTTGCAGGTCCTTTGTCCCAACTGCTCCATACTCCCAACCTACCCTATCAGCCTAAACTGTTACAAAATGATATGCATCTGCTGAGAAAACCAAGCCTCCCAGACTTGTTGGGCCAGACTGCGTGGGGTTGCAGGTTCCCTTGTCTGAAGGATTCAAATTAACCATTCAGGAGTTTTCCGCCTCACTTTTTCTCCCCTGGTGCCAACACAAAAATGACCAGATTTATTCGAGCCACACACTGCGTGATTGACTCAGTGCCCTCCAGCATTGCAGTAAATGCACGGTAGCATTGCCCTTCCCTGTTGAAGTTGTGCACGCTGATGTATTTTATTCTGTTAGAGGAGTGGCCTCCAGTTGTGAATTGGCTGGAAGGATCGACTGAGAAGCCTATGGACCTGGACACACCTTCAAGAAAAGGGGGAAGTAAATGGTTGGAGTAGGATTATAGTGAGCAAACAATTTCCAGCCTGGCTTTGAATTGTGGCTCTATGTGTGTTTGGACTACAGTGTTTCAGAGCTTCCGTTCAAGGTGCACCTGGAGAAGGTAATGCTGAAGGAAGAGCGAGCAAAACAAGATGTGTCCCTGTACACTGAGCAGCTGAAGATTGCTCTGCGATATAGCAATGTGGAGATTGAGGACGGGTGCCCCTTTGTCGAACCTGAGCAGGGTGTGAAAGCTTTGCACGAGTACGCAGCTTGGATCCAAGAGATTGAAGACAGGAGTGAGGAGATGGAAGGTAATTGAAGAGTGGAACTCTGCTACAACCATGGAATCATGCCTCAATTTTAAAATTCTTATCCTTGTTTTCAAATCCCTCTGGCCTCACCCCTCCCCTGTCTCTCTAATCTCCTCCAGCCCCACAACCCTCCAAGATACCTGTGCTCCTCTGATTCCAGCTTCATATCCATCCCAATTTTAATTGCTCCACCATTGATGGCTGTGCCATCAGCTGCCAAAGGTGCAAAGCTCCGGAATTCTCTCCCTAAACTTCTCCATCCCTCTACATCTCTCTGTGTCTCTCTGTCTCTCTGTCTCTCTCCTCCTCCTTTAGGACACTATCTCTTTACCCAAGGCTTTCGATACCTGTCCTAATATCATCTCCTGTGGCAGGGTACATGGGGGCATTTGGAGCTGGTCCATGACAAACCCTGACCATCTGTACCAATGCTGCACTTCTCTATCTCTAACCCATGTGTTTATATAAAAATGATCAACTGGGGCATGATGGGTCGCTCTCTAAACTCTGGGTCAGAAGCTGTGGGTTTCAAGTCTCAGCATCAGCAGCAATGGCCATAAAACTATCATTCAAAACGTCCAACCGCTTCACTGATGTCCCTGTTAGAAAGGAAACCTGCTGCCTTTTCCCAGTCTGAGTCTGTATGTGAAGCCCTATGCCCCATACACCTAAAATCAAGCTCTGATCTGAGGGCTGGAAGATGTGCTGCACTGCCCAGCACTCGGCAACAGGCTGAGCTTAATCTTTAGTTTTGAATTCCCTAAAGTTGTTCTATGGAATGACCTCCCTCGTTTGTCCTGGCATTTAGTTCCAGCCGGGGTGGGTCTTTGAACCCCTTTCAGAATATATTCTTTCCATTTTTCTTTTCATTAGACAAATTGTTAACTGTGTGCTAGGTATTGTGAGGAGTTGGTCATTGGCTTGGACGCTCTGTGAGGCCATCTGGGGTGACCTGAAGGAACTGGACGCTAGCTTTTCACCGCCCAGCCCGTATGTCCAGCAGCTGGAGCGCAGGAGGGCGTTCTCTGTCTGGCTGTCTCGCACTGCAGAAGAGAGGATCGAGGAGGAAGTGGCGGTCTCTCGTCACAAGAGTCCTGTGGACGCTGTCTTCAGCTACCTGACCGGGAAGAGGATCAGCGAGGCATGCAAACTCGCACAGCAGTCAGGTAACAACGCATTTTTCAGTGTTTATCGGCTGGTTTCAACTGTTGCTGGCATTTCTGTGGCTCTTGCTTGGGGCAATGAATTGAGGTTGGCCAAGTCACCTCAGCTTTGCTGACTCCCGGGGCCAGGGAGGAGCAGACCATTTGGGATTTGTAGGAACAGGAGAGACCTTTTAGTCCCTCAAGCCTGTTTGACCATTCATGACTGATCTGGAATTTAACTCCATATACCTGCCATTGCCCCATATCCTGTAATATTTTTGGTTAACAAAATTCTAACGATCTGAGTATTAAACTTGACAATTAATTTAGCATTAATTGTCATTTGTGTAGGAGAGTTCCAAATCACAGCCGCCCTTGTGTGTGGAAGTATTTCTTAATTTCACTCCTGAAAGGTCTGGCTCTGATTTTTAGATTATTTCTCCTGAATGCTAGACTCCCCAACCAGTGAAATTGGGGCAGATGGAGAGAAACAACCTGTTCCCCTTCATATCCTGAAAACTTTGACCTGATCACCCCATAACCTAAATTGCAGGAATATGCACTGAGTTTGTGTAATCCCCCCCCCTTGTAATTTAACCTTGGAGTCCAGGGTATCATTCTGCTGAATCTACACTGCACTCCCTCCAAGACCAGTATATCCTCCATGAGGTGTGGTGTCCAGAACTGCTCACAAGACTCCAGATGTGATCTAACCAGGGCTTTGTACAGCTGAAGCAGGGCTTCTACCCCCTTGGATTCTAGTCTCTAGATAGAAAAACAAACATTTCATCAGCCTTTTGGATGATTTTTGTTCTGTACCTGTTCATGATGTTTTAATGTTCTGTCTACCTAGAACCTCAAGTCTCTTTTGTGAAAAGCTAGAAAAAGTGAGAGGTCTATTTAGGAAGTCCATTTAGATCCAAAGTGGATGACCCCCCCCCATTTACCTACACAGAAATTCATTTGCCCATCCACTTAATCTATCAATATCTTTTTATAATGTTACACTTCCATCTACACTGCTTACAATGCTGCTTATCTTTGTGTTATCAGCAAATTTGGAAATGTAGCTTTCCATCCCCTCCTCATTAATAAATATGGTGACCTGTTGTGATCCCAGCATGGATTTTTGTGTGGTGCCACTAATCACATCCATTATCCTTACTCTGTCTCCTGCCGCTCAGCCAATTATTGATTTCCAGCATTCACAGTATTTTCCTTTTACCTTAATGTTTAATTCACAGCCAGTTATGAACCTGATCAATAATTTGCCTTCAATCTCAGGAGCTTTGACTTTAGCCAACTGTCTCTTATGTCTCTCCTGAAAGCCTATACAAATAACATTCTCTTATCCACCACTTTAGCCACCAGTTCATAAACCTCAATCAGGCACAATCTATCTTTATAAATCCAGGCTGGCATTCTCTCATCAGCTGAAAATGTTCACTGTTCACCCACCCTATCCTTCGTTATAGACTAATAACTTCCTGACAACAGATTAACTCGTCTATATTTCCCTGGTTTTCCTGTTATCACCTTTAAGTAGTGGAGCGACATGTACAATTTTCCATTTGAAAGGGGCGGTTCCCTAGTTGAGAGAAAGTTAGAAGATTATAGTTAGGGCACCTGCAATGTTTTCACCTACCTGCTACAGTGATGTGGCTGATTCTTAACTGCCTTGCGAAGTGGCCCGGAAAGCCCTTTGGGTGGAGTGAGGGGTATGTGGGTGAGAGGAGGGGTGCTGGGGAACGTCAGCATGTGTCAGTGCACAGGTCAGCTGGAGCTGGGGGAAGAGGATGATTTTTTTGTCTGGATGCTGATGTGTTTGTTTGTCGCAGGGGATCACAGGCTGGCCTTGCTCCTGGCTCAGGCTGCTGGGGGCCACGAGGTCAGAGAGCTCCTCAGCATGCAGCTCGCTGACTGGAACCATCTGCAGGCTGACCCCTTCATCCAGGAGGAGAGGCTGAAGATCTTTGCGCTCCTGGCTGGGAAAGCAGTAAGTAACCCCCTCTCATCAGGAATGTTAACCTTGTCGGCATTAGAATTGTTCCTTTTGGAAATTGTTTTCTAGACCCTGAAGAGAAATGACGGAAAGTTCTGGTAAATGCCCCATGTGGATCCTTACTTGTGGGGCAGGAAACAAATGGGGAGTGGGTGGGGATGGGGCTTTCTCACCAAAGGGGAATCAGATTGTGGAATCAGTTCCCAGGCAGGGACGTTGAAGCAAATAGTGTCAGAGTGGGACCCAGAGAGAATTCAGCATTTCTGGAGAGAATGGGAGGGGCACGGGGGTGGTGGGGGTAAAATGGGAGGGGAACGGTGGGGGAGGGGAGGGGGGGTAGAATGGGAGGGGCTTGGGGAGGTAGAATGGGAGGGGCACATGGGTGTAGGGTGGAGGGTTGCAGTGGGTGGGTAGAATGGGGGGGTACGCTGGGGGGGTGGGGTGGGTGCAGGGAGTAATATGGGTACAGTGGAGGGTTGTAGAATGACGGGTGTGGTGGGGGAGTAGAATGGGGGAGGCGGTGGGGTGAAAGCTGTACTGGGCTGTGTAAGTGATGATGAATTGCATGTACATTTTGGGGTTGCCTATGGATGAGGTTAAGATGAAGGTTGACTCTGATTTTCTCAGCGAGCTATTGGAGAACATATGGGAGACACTGCACTGGTTGTGTTCAGATTCAAGCGTTCAAATTGCCATCTGTGTTTTCTCTCTAGGTGTGGCAATCGTCGGAGAGTTACATTAACGTCTGCTCACAGCTGGATTGGAAGCGTTGCCTGGCTGTTCATCTTTGGTATATGCTGCCACCCAGAGCCTCCATTGCTGATGCTCTCAACATGTACAGTGAAGCCTTTCAGGTATCATTGACAGTGTATGATCCAGAGAAACCAATCAACTTTCTGTTCTTGTGTAGAGATGAGTTTAATGGTTCTGGTAGCAATGCTCAGTTCTCTGGCTGCTGCTGTATGATGAACTGTTGTCTGTCTGCGTGCAACACAGGCAGTTATTTCTCTTGGTGCATTTTGCTCTCTGCCTGCACCAGGCAGCATTTAGGGGCCAAGCAAAAACTTGCATTTATATATCACCTCCTGCATCCTCAGGACAACAACAAAGCTTCAGAGCCTGAAATACTTGCTGAAATGTAGTTACTATTGAAACGTTGAAAATATGGTAGCCAATTTGCATACAGCCAGATCCCATATCAGTGGTGATAAATGTGCTATGTGATAATGACAGACGACCTTTTTGGTTGTTTGTGGATAAAATATTGACCCAGGACATTGGTTTAACATCTCCCTTGAACGACAGCACCTCTAACAGTGCAGGGCCACCTCTGTACTGCAGTGCGAGTATCAGTCTGGAGTATGTGTCTGTCCCCTAGAATGGGATCTAACCCTCAATTTCCTGACTGAGGCTGCAGGATCTGTGCTTTGCTAAATGCCACCAATGAGTATCTTCACTCTAGCTGCCTCGGTGTTGGTTGATGGTTAACCGTCCATTGGGATACCGGATGGTTTTGCTTCCACATGGGCCTCCGGGGCGGCTGGAAAGAAATGAGCAATTTCTGTTATCTAAAGTTAGAGCCATAGAAAAGTTACAGCGTAGAAGGAGGCCACTCCGCCCATCTTGTCCATGCCAGCCCGAGGACACCCAGGTGCCCTTTCTAATCCCACCTTCCTGCACCCGGCCCATAGCCCTGCAGCTTACAGCACTTTAGGTGCAGATCCAGGTACTTTTTAAAAGAGTTTAGAGTTTCTGCCTCTACCACCAATTTGGGCAGCGAATTCCAGACACCCACAACCCTCTGCGTAAAAAAAATTCCACATATACCCCTCTACACCTTCTGCCACCTATATTGAATCTATGTCCCCTGGTTCTAGAATTCTCCACCAAGGGAAACAATTTGATCCTGTCCACTCTATTTGTACACCCCAATCAAGACACCTCTCAGCCACCTTTGTTCCAAGGAAAATAACCCCAACCTATCCAATCTCTCCTCGTAGCTACACTTTTCTAACCCTGGCAACATTCTTGTAAACCTCCTCTGCACTCTCTCCAGAGCTATTACGTCCTTCCTGTATTGTAGTGACCAGAACTGCACACAATACTCCAGTTGTGGCCTCAGCAATGTTTTATACAATTCCAATATTATATCCTTACTTTTATATTCTATACCTCTGCCAATGAAGGAGAGCATTCCATATGCCTTCTTTACAACCTTGTCTACTTGAACTGCTGCCTTCAGGGACCTGTGTACTTGTACACCAAGATCTCTCACTTCATCTACCCCTCTTAGTATGTTCCCCATTTATTGTGCAATCCCTGTAACTGTTTGACCTCCCTAAATGTATGACCTCACACTTCTCTTATGTTAAAATCCACCTGTCTGAATTTACAGGGCAGTGAAGATATCCAAAGGTATGCACGCTATCCACTACCTCCCTACCTGGAAGATACTGATATTGACCTGATTGAAGTCCCCGAGAGTGAAAAGGAAAGTGACCCCCATCAGGACATCTGTTACCATTTACTGAAGCTCTACAGTGACAGGTACAGTAGGCTTGACAGTCTGAGTGTTAGATCCTCAGAGGCTCTCCAAAGTGAGAGTGTTATTTGCTCTAAGGTTCGTCAGTGTTGCCCCTGTTAGACATAGATTTCATTGATGCCGATTGCCCCCCCCCCCCCCCCCCCCCCCCCCCCCCCCACATGTGGACAGACGAGACTCACCTTCACATCTGATGCGTCTATACCTGAGCTGCCACTCCGAAGGGCTCTGACTGACCGGCTCTGCCTTCCCACTTGTTTGTGTTCTTCCATCCCTGGTTCACACTCACCTTGTTTCCCTCTTCACAGGCACCACGAGCTCCACCTGCTGCTCAATCCAAGGACTGTGACCCCCGACCACTTGGACTATCGGCTGAGCTGGCACCTGTGGATGGTGCTGCAGGCAATGAACTACACTCACTTGTCGGAGAAACATCAGGCCATGGTGCACACCAGCTTCGCTGCTCAGCTCGAGGCAGTCGGCCTCTGGGAATGGGCAGTCTTCGTCTTGTTGCACATTCCCAATTCTCAGTAAGTTTACTCCTGGAGCTTAAATTAAAATATATTGAAGTCCTCCCCTTTTTTTAAGTCACCATGTGTTTGAGTAAAGTGATAACATTTGTACAGGGCATTGGGTAGTTAGGGAATGTGTGTAGATTTGGGACCCTTATGGATCTGAGATTAAAACCCACAGCAGGTATGCAGAATAATTGTACCGTGATTGGACATTCTCTAGTTACGAGCAGACACTTGAGATACTGGGGCGATTCCCACAGAGCAGTGAGGCTAAAGGGAGGAGCAACCAAACTTTTTTCAAATTATGAAGGGGTTTCATAGAGCGAATCAAGAAACACTCCTTTTGGTAGGGAGTCGGTGGTGTGGGGTCATCATAATAAACTGGAGGGCAAATGTTAGGAGAAATTTCTAATTAAGGGCCTGTTGAGCATTGAATGCCTCGTCACCGAGTACTTGTGGCAAAGACCACTGTCTTTTAATCAAAACTTCGATAAATGTTTAAAGCAACAATGCATGCAATATGGAAGAGAACAGGCCTATGAGGAGAGTGGGTCAATGGGATTAGTTTGGGATTGATACTGGCCTATGGGGAGACGGTGGGATTAGTTTGGATTGGCACAAGGTACCTGGAGCGAGCAGGGTAGTGGGTCAGTAAGGGGCGCGTGGTCAGGAGACTACGCCTGAGAGAGACGGAGACTGAACGAGTAGTGAATTAGGTTCATGGGAGAATTCGGTGCATGGGGGAAAGAGGTGCTTTTAAGTAAGGTTTATTGTAACTAGTTAAGTGTGTTAAGTATTAGATTTATCAGTACTAGTAAGGCTTATCAATAGTTGTAAGGTTTATTGAGTTAAGGCCAAGTAAAATTAATGTAAGTGAACCAAAGTAAAATAAAGTTAACATGAGTAAAGTTAAGACATGGCAGGGCAAGCTCAGTCGTGTGGAATGCGTGTCCTGTAGTATGTGGGAAGTCGTGGACGCTACCAATGACCAAGACGACAACGTGCAGAAAGTCACCAGCTGCAGAAACTTGAGAAACCCGAGTTTCGGAGCTTGAGTAGCAGCTGGAGTCACTGGCATACCCACGAAGCTGAGAGCTACATGGATAGCACGTTCAGAGAGGTGGTCACACCACAGGTTAGGAGCATGGAGGCAGAAAGGGAATGGGCGATCGTCAGGCGGCCCAAGAGAACCAGGCAAGAGTCCCCTTAGCTCCTGCTTGCTAATCAGTTTTCCGTTTTGGAAGCTGGTGAAGGCATTGGGTCCTCAAAGGGCTGCAGTCAGAGCCGAGTTCATGGCACTACAGGCAACTCAGCTGTACAGGAATGGAGGAAGAAGAGGGGGACAGCAGTAGTGATGGGGGATTCGTTGGTTTCAGGAAGAGACAGGTGTTTTTGTTGCTGTAGATGCAATATGATATGATTGGCCTCCCTGGTGCCAGGGTCAAGGATGTCAGGGAGTAGCTGCAGGACAGTTTTTCGGGGGGGGACGGTGAACAGCTAGAGGTCATGGTCCACCTCGGTACCATGACTTAGGTAGTAAGAGGGGGGATGAGGCCCTGAAAGCAGATTTCAAGGATCTAGGAAGGAGATTGAAAAGCAGGACCTCCTAAAGCAGTAATCTCAGGATTACTGCCAGTCCCACATGCTAGTGAGCCTAGAAATAGGAGAATTGAACCATTGAACATGTGCCTGGAGAGCTGGTTGGGTGGAGGGGGCACCAGATTTCTGAGGTATTGGGATCGGTTCTGGGCCAGGTGGGATCTGTACAAAAGACAGTGTTTCAATGATGCTGATCACAGGCTTCCTACACGCTGACGTGTGTCCTAAAGGTGGTTGGGGAGTATTGAAGGTTTCAGCCTGTATCAGTGAGGCAGTTTGAACGAGCTCCTCTCTTCCCACAGGCAGCGAGGGAATGCAGTCCGGCAGCAGCTGAACAGGCATTGCACGCTGGACGAGACAGAGGAGCAGAAGGAGAAAGAGTTGTTTCTGCAGGAGAAGCTCAGCATCCCACCAGAGTGGATCCACAACGCCAAGAGTCTGAGGGCTCACCAGAGCGGCAATATTCACAAGGAGGCACTGCACCTGATCGAGGCAGGTCACTGGAACAAGTGTCACCAGCTAGTGGTCAGGCATCTCGCATCAGGTAACAGGAAATACAGCAAACGCCACTTGGGGTAGCCAGGGAACACACAGCAAGACTGAAGACAGTAACTTGGCATTTATAAAGCACCGTTAACACAATCAAACATCCCATGGTGTTTCACAGGAGCGAGTATCAAACAAAACTTGCCCCATGAGATATTAGGGACAGGTGACTAAAAGCTTGGTCAGAGAGGTAAATTTTAAAGAAAGAGAGGTTTGGGGAGGGAATTCCAGAGCTTAGGTCCAAGTAGCTGAAGGCACAGCCAATGGTGGGGGTGATTAAAATCAGGGATGTAAAATAGGCCAGAATTGGAGGAGCGCAGATACGAGTGTTGTAGGGCTGGAGGAGGTTGCAGACATGGGGCGTGGCGATACAGTGAAGGAATTTAGAAATGAGGATGATCATTTGAAAATTGAGGTGTGCTTTACCAGGAGGCACTAGTTCTGCGAGAACAGGTGGTAGGTGAACAGGACTTGGTGAGAGTTTGGACACGGGTGGTAGAGTTTCTGATGAGTTCAGGTTTATGGAGAGTGGGAGCTGGGAGGACAGCTTGGCGAGATGGATTAGTTGAGTCTGGAGGTAACAAAGACATGGATTCAGCAACAGATGAGCAGAGGATGATGTTAAGCAGTAGTAGACGGACTTTGGGAGCCTCCCTTCTTAACATCTGCCAGTGATGTATATTTATGACTTCAAGTTCACGCAGGGTAGAATGGTGGGCTCTTGTACACGGCAAGTCTGTGTTTAATTGTATGATGCTTATGTTTATATATGTGTCGATCGGGCAATCAATCCAGAAGTGACTAAGTTCAAATCTAAGTTGCGAAATGGGAGTTAGTAAATTTGGTGATTGTGTCCTGCACCAGATAAAGTGATCATGAAAACTGCCAGATTATCATAAAAACCAAACTGGTTTTCCCAAGCCTCAAGGTGTCCCAAAGCACCTTACAACCAATTGCACTTCTTGAAGTGTAGTTGCTGTTGTGAGATGTGGGAAAAGCAGCAGCCAGTAATAGCACAGCAAGCTCCCACAAACAGCAGTTAGTTTTTTTTATTCATTCGTGGGACATCGGCATCGCTGGCTGGGCCAGCATCTAATGCTCATCCCTAGTTGCCCTTGAGTAGGTGGTGGTGAGCTGCTGTTAGGGAGGGAGTTCCAGGATTTTGACCCAGTGATGGTGAAGACGTGGTGATATAGTTCCAATTGGTTGTGTGACTTGGAGGGGAACTTGCAGGTTAGCTATGCCGTGTGGAACTGACTGACTAGAGATGTCGGCTTCCCTTCTTTCAGTGAGAGGATCTTGCCACCCATATCCTGCATGTGACTCCAGCCCCTACACTACACAGTTAAAGCTATGAGGGCAACAAGGGATGGGCAGTAAACACTATCATTGCCATCGTTATGCACGCCCTGAGAGGAATCGAGACACAGCAACCCAACTTGGTGTGAGCAATGGAGTGTGAAGGGGCTATAGCTCTGACTGAGTACATCTCTCTCACTGGTAATTTTTTTTAACAACATCCTCCTCCCCAGATGCCATCATCAATGAGAATTACAGCTACCTGAAATATTTCCTTGGAAAGCTGGCCATGCCGGAGTGCAGCTTACAGATCCAGGACTGGGATACAGCAGGAGCAGTCTTCTACGACTACATCCGAGTGATGGAAACGGTGCGGGGAATCGGCGAGGTATGACCAAGCTGTGGGGTGGGCAGGAGGCGCAGTGGGGTAACCGCCTTCTTCTGAAGACTAACCGGGGACACTGAACAGTATAGTTAACGTATCCCACTCAGGCAGCAAGTCAGAAGATTCTCTTTTCACAAATCCTTGTTGGCTGCTCTTAATAAGCCTGCCCGCTTTTAAGCAAGTAAAGCAGTCGATTTGTGCTTAGCAAGATCCCACCAATGGAGCGATTGCTACTTTTGCTTTTGGTGATGACAGGGTGGGCAGGGTGAATTACCAAGACAGAAGGTGAACTCTCAGGATTTCGGAGCAGGAGTAAACCATTCAGCCTGTCGAGCCTACTCCACCATTCAGTAAGATCATGGCTGATCTGATTGTAGCCTCAATTCCACTTTCCTGCCTACCCCCCATAACTCTCTTCTATCAAAAATCTGTCTAACTCAGCCTTGAATAATTTAATGACCCAACCTCCGCCGCTCCCTGGAGAAGAGAATTCCACAGACTAACAATACTCAAAGAAAAATTTCTCCTCATCCCCATCTTAAAAGGGAGACCTCTTATTCTTAAACTGTGTCCCCTGGTTCTAGCCTCTCCCGCAAGAGGAAACATCCTCCTGGTATCTACCCTATCAAATCGCCTCAGGATCTTATATGTTTCAATAAGATCACTTCTCGCTCTTCTAAACTGCAGTGGGTATAGACCCAACCTGTTCAACCTATCTTCATAAGATATGCCCCTCATCCCAGCTGTATCCATCCAAACAGGTCCTAGAAAAATCGAGATGTGACCGTGTTGGTAGAAAGTGGACAGTAAAGAGATGTTAGCAGGTAAAGAATAGAATGAAAAGGAAGACTTGCATTTCTGTAGCAACCTTCCATGACCTCAGGAGACCCCAAAGTGCTTCACAGCCAGTGAAGTACATTTTGAAGTGTAGACACTGTTGTAATGTAGAAAACGTGGGCAGTCAATTTGTACACAGCAAGCTCCCACTAACAGCAATGAGATAATGTCCAGGGTTCCCAGACCACACTTCCCAGAACAAAATCCAATTGGCAAAGTTACTCGAGAGCGATATGACAGCCTAGTCTGGCAAAGTGTTGCCGGAGGGGCTTAGCACAAGCAATGCTGTGTAAGCTGTTAAAACTGTGGAGTGCTCTCCATCCAGTGGCAAGAAATGGTATGGCAGCATTTCAATTTACTGCCCAGATCCCAATGACTTGCTTGAACAGCACAGCACCCCCCTCATCTCTCAGCCAGATCTGCAATTTTGTCATCTGCCATCATATTACAAGTGAGGTGTCCTGAACTGTATGCTCTGAGAGACAATTAACGTCACTGTTTGTCAGAGGGGTGGCAGGAGTGACCCAAGTCACCCTGACTGTATGGAGTGTATCAGATGGTGTCTGCACCATTTTGAGATTTGAAACCCCATCGCGCTGCTTTCTCACCATCCTCCTAATCCAGAAAGGACTCCCACTGACACGGTCCACTGTAATGCCCTCTTCAATCGCATCCTCTGGAAAGGCCCTAGAGTTGGCTGTTTGTTTCTAGACCATGGCACGAAAGCTGTGTATGTCAGAGAGTTAACTGCCTGTGTTCTGCAGGTGGAGAATCCGACATATGAGCTGGAGCAAATCCACACTGAAGTGATGTCCCTGTGTAGCCGAATAGAACAGATCGATTGTCTCTCAGCCAAAGATCGACTGGCTCAGTCAGGTATCACTTTAACATCTTTGCTCTTCTCTCTCTCTCTCTCTCGCGCGTGCGTGCTCTCTCTCTCTTGTTCTTCCATGGGAACTTAAAGATTGACAATAATATAGTGCCTTTCATGATCTCTGGACATCCCAAACTGCTCTACAATCAATGCAGTAATTTTGGAGTGTAGCATTGTTGCAATGTAAGAAATGTGCAGCCATTCTGCGCACAGTAAGCTCCCACATATGGTGACATGATAGCAATTTTTTTTTTAAAGCAATGTTGATTAAGGGATTAAAATTGGCTCGGGACTCCAGGGAGAATTACCCTACTCTTCTGCAAAATAGTTTCTTGGTTTCTTTTACAATCATCTGCTGGGAGAAGATGGAGTTGTGTTCCACCATCTCATTTGAAAGAGGCACCTCCCATCAGTGTAGCACTGCACCAAAGTGTCAGTCTGGATTTAGTGCTTTAGTGTCTGGAGCGAGAGTTGAACTCTGGTTGGGGCATGTGGGTGAGGAGGGAGTGCTACCCACTGATAGAGTCAATCACAGCCTGGGTTCAGTTCAGTAACAGCCCCTGGTACTCTCAGCTCCTCTAATCAGGGTAGGTGGTTTGTGGTTAGATCAAATTTAGTTAAATTGAGATTTTTAACCACCGCAATTCCATCTGTTATCGTGTCAGCGTAAATGTCGTCTTCCTTTTTAGTCAACTGTACATATTAACCTTGTATCTGGGTGCACTTGCAGTTTATTAATTAACCCCAGAATTCCCGGTCTTTTGGGAGTGGGAGGACAGTGGGGGAGTGTGTTCCAGATTTCCGCTCCCCTTTGTGTGAAGGAGGGATTCCTGACATCACCCCTGAATGGCCTGGCTCTCATTGTACGGTCCTGCCCCCTTGTTCTGGACTCCACCACACCCCCCAGCATCCCCCAAAATCCCAGTGAGCAATCCTGGGTGTAATGCTGCATATTTACTATGTTTTCTAATCAATTCTGCACTGTCACTGCCAACGCTGTATCGCCAACCTCACTCACATCCTGCTTGCGACTGTACCCATCTGAGTGCAATGGTAGGAGGCCGATCAGCCCATCGTGTACATGCTGGCTCTTTCAAAGGACTGTTGATTTAGTCCCAGTTGGGCAAACTGCTCCATATCAGGTGCTTCTGCTCCAGGTAGAGCAGAGCCTCCACTCAGTCTGTCAGCATATCCTTCTGTTCCTTTTTCCCTTGTGCTTATCCAGTTTCCCCTTAAATGTATCTGTATGATTCACCTCAGCCACTCCCTACGGCAGCAAGTTCCACATTCTCACCCACTCTCTGGGTAAAGAAGTTTCTCCTGAATTCCCGATTGGATTTATTAGTAATTATCTAATATTTTGCGTCCTTTATTCCGATCTCTCTCACAAATGGAAACCCCTCTCTTTACCCCGTCAAACCCGTTCACAATTCCAAGGATTTCTATCTGGTCACTTCCTCGGTCTTCTGTAGCGATAAGAGCCCAGCCCGTTCAGTCCTTACTGTTGCGAATAAGCTCTCGTTTCTGGTAACATTCCTGAATGGAGACTGCATTGAGTGGGCAAGGCTGGGGTGTGAGAGGGAAGGCTGGGGGTGAGAGGGAAGGCTCTGATTATTTTTAATGGGGTGTTGAGTTGCAGTGAAGTTGCTGTGAGTGATTTGTTTCTGACTTTTTTTTTTGTTTCTCTCTCTTTCTACCCCCCTAGACATGGCTAAACAGATCGCCAACATGCTGCGCACTGTGCTCGGACTGCAACACAGTGCAGAATTGCCCGGGGACAGGGCCCCCAGTCTCCAACACGTCCCCTTACGCTTGCTTGCCCCTTACATCCGTAAGCTGCCCATGCCTGAAGACTATGCCCTCGAGGAGCTGCGCAGCCTGACTCAGACCTACTTGCGGGAGCTGGTTGTCGGCCCGTAGCCTCCTGTCTTGCGGAAGGGTGAGGGAACAGTTTTGACACACTCTCCGCCTGTACACTTCTCCCTTTGAGCTAAAGTTCCTCCGACAAAGCTGAAATGCTACTGCGAGTCTCCAATACTTCACTGTTAAATGGAGGGACCGTTTAAAGACCTTTTTTTAAACAGAGAGGCAGCTTCCTGAGCAGGGACTGTATCCTGGAAAGTTACAATGTGCCACGTGGCCTTGCATGTTGGTGGGACTTTCTTGCTTTTTATTTTAATAATTCTGTTCCAAGTGAGTATACAGGACTTGCAATGTTGATGACAGATCAGCAATGACACACCCCCCCCCCCCCCCCCCCAAATACAACTTGACAATACTGGGAGCTGATTTGCTTAAAATCATCTGGCTAAACAACTTGTTGCTTTGAGAGGGATCAAACTGACAATAAACATTGTTTTTTAAATAGTTTTGTTGCAACTGCACGATCTGACTATTAATAACACGAGTGCAAGATGGAGGATCCCTCTGTGCTAGACGCCACTGTCACTAGTTGATGCTAGCAAGCTATCTAGCGGTGCAGTAACCTCACCCACCAACCCCCAATGATAGATGATCCCACAAGTCTAGGAAGTGGAGAGAAAAATGTGCTGCTTTGGAGTTTGGTTTAGTCACAAAAGCATGCAAAACATGGGAGAAACAGCCAGTTTTAAACTGCAGCTGCAACAACCACACCCCCACTCCCTATAGAGCTTTCCCAATCCTTCAGAAATACGTGGATCTGTCCATTAAACATGTGTGTGCTTTGCCTGGAAAGCTACTCTTTATTCTTTGCTGGCAATTCTGAGTCTGCTTGATGGCTGCAGTGGAGCCAATCTATAGTTTTTAATTCTGTTGGCATGTCCTAACTCTGGCCCCTCTGAGTTTCTCTTTTCTGCCTGCCCCAGCAAAAAGGAAATCAATCCCCAAGACCCTCTGTCCTGCTGTTGGGCTTCACTGGCCCAAAGCACAAACAATAGTGACATCTTTCGAGTAACATTCTTCTGTGTGTAACTGTAAAATGCTTCCCAACACCCCTAGTGGATTGTTTGTAAACCCAGCCTTGCTAACCCCAGTGCTGCAATGCTATCAGAATGCAGCAATTGTTGGACAGCAAGGTGGGGCTGTGTTTGGGGGGGGTGGGGACAGGCAGTGAGAGGTATTCAAACCTGAACTGTTCCCAGTTGGTGCCTAATCGGATCAGCAGCAGTCAGAGTGGAGAAAGCTCAGCTTCTCTCCCTGTGCTCTCCTGCCTAACAGGGAGAAAGGAAACTGGCTTCAATTATCCTGGATCCAGTCTGGGCTGTAGCCTCTAAACAGTTTGTGTAAACTTCCCCCTAAATTCTCCCCTGGAGGAGGAGGAGGAGGGTATTGGAATGAAGGGAGCTGGGAGGGATTCTCCTGTTGGACAAGTGAGATCAGGCTGGGGAAATAGAGTACCTCTGCAGTGCAGAGCTGGGGTGGCTTGTCCCAGGTGTCACTAGGGCTGAGCCCACACCATTTACAGATGGGGGTGTGCTGGAGTCAACAATAGATTTGAAAGATCCGATTTTTGACTCATGCGAGCTTGGATAAAGCTTACACAGCCACCTGTAAACCTCTCTACAGCAGGTGAGTGGTTTTAACACACCCTCTCCCCAAACCATCAGCTGTTAATAAACATGGAGAGAATACTGGAGAATACTTGCCTTAGTTTGATCTGCCAGTGTAGAGTTCATTGACCATCCTTGAAGAACCAAATGCTCCGCACTCAAACCTAACCAATTAATCTCTTGTGAAAATGGGATTGTAGGTCATGAAAGTAACCAAGGAGGAATCACGGTGATCTCTTCACACTCGGCTACCCTCCTCCTAAGTTCTGGAGTCCTTCTCGCTGCTCTGCATGCAGTAGTGACCTGTACAGCCCAGGGTGCAATGGAGTTCCCTTTACTCCAGGGTGGGGGAGATAATCCAGTAGACTTCCTTCTCCTCACAACTGTTTGAGTTTGGTCCTCGCTTCCTGATTCAGTGAAAGTCGACCACTCCTTCAGCAAGGAGAAGCAGCCTGGTGTAAGTGCTCATTAAATAATACAACCATTACCTGCAGCGTCCGAATATTAGGGCCAAATGAAGCACTTTAAATAAAAATTAAAGCAGCCGGTAGCATTCCCTTGTCGAATGTTTCTTAAAAAATTGTGTGGATGGTGACCCCTGAGGAACTTTTTAAGACTTTCTATGGTGGGGGCGGTGGCGGGGGGGGGGGTGCGGAGAAGCTTCTGTTTTTCTATCCATTTCCCACCCCAGCATCCCATTGTAAATGCTGCAGAAACTAACCCCAGCCAGATTCACGTTTTTAGCAGTGACACTAACTAAGGCAGAAGTGTCTGAACTGTGTGTGAAAGGACGACTGTTGCCTGAAGAGAAAACAACTACATGAATAAATGATAAAAGCAGCACATCAGAGAGGGAGAGAGACTGTGTGGTATTAGTAACACCACAGCACTGGCTTAACTGGGGAAATATGGGGTAAAGGGAGTAGATTGTCAAGGTTAAGTTTTTGGAACTTGTTTGCCAACATGATCATGGGGATAGCATTATATTAGCCCTGAAATCTCTCAGGAACTTTGTCCTCCCTCCTCCCTCTGGAACTGGTAAAGTGCCTGCTTCCTGAGACTTTCCAGTGTGGGACCGGGGCTTCAGTGATGATCGGAAAGATTTCCCACTTCAACTTTGCTGTTGAACCACCCAGGTCCAGCTTTGCCTGGTAGAGAGGGAAGAGGATTGAGTGAGAGATCTGCTCGCGGTATCCAGTCTCCCCGATGTGAAAGGCCAGGATAACTGTTGGGCTGCCTGGGGCTGAAATTTGGTGCCATTGATGTAGCCCAGGGGCGTTGTACCTCAGCAAAGGGCAGTCAGTTCTGGTCAGGATCCAAGAGGCAGTGTGTCAAGGTCAGTTCATTTCATTAACAAAGATATTGTTTCCTTTGATCTCGTTGAGATAGTGTCCATATGTGTATGTGAAAGATAGTCTTTGACCAGTAGAATACAGGAAATCATAACGTCTTTCATTAATTTATACCAGTACAATATTAGTTCTGGGTTTAGCATTTTGTTACCATATTCTAAATAAGCATCTTCACCCTTTCTGCCTCTGGATATTCTCAGCTCCTGGCCTGATGGTGGGTGTGTCTTGCAGGTGGTGTGAAATATAAAAGGATGCATTGAAAAGTTTTTAATTAAAAAGAAATTGCAAATAAAGTAAATTCTCATAGATTGTTGAGGGTATTCTTTTTAACTGTTTTGTGTGGGGAGGGGAACATGCAATATTTTTTAATAAATGTGCAAATTTCAATGAAGACTACTGGAATCATTGTGTGCGTGTGCCTGCGTGTTTTCTTTCATGGGATGTGGGTGTCGCTGGCTAGACTATTTATTACCCATCCCTCATTGCCCTTGAGAAGGTGGGGGTGAGCTGCCTTCTTGAACCACTGCAGTCCATGTGGTGTGGGGACATCCACAGTGCTGTTAGGAAGGGAGTTCCAGGATTTTGACTCAGCAACAGTGAAGGAACGGCGATATATTTCCAAGTCAGGATGGTGAATGGCTTGGAGGGGAACTTCCAGGTGGTGGTGTTCCCATGTGTCTTCTGCCCTTGTCCTTCTAGATGGTAGCGGTCGTGGGTTTGGAAGGTGTTGTCACAGGAGCCTTGGTGAGTTGCCGCAGTGCATCTTATAGATGGTACACACGCTGCTGCTACTGTGCGTCAGTGCTGGAGGGAGTGAATGTTTGTGGATGGGGTGCCAATCAAGTGGGGCTGCTTTATCCTAGATGGTGTTGGGCTCCTTGAGTGTTGTTGGAGCTGCACTCAGCCAGGCAAGTGGTGGTTATTCCATCATTCTCCTGACTGTAGCCTTGTAGATGGTGAACAGGCTTTGGAGAGTCAGGAGGCAAGTTAATTACCTCAGAAATCCAGCCTTTGACCTCTTGGAGCCACAGTATTTATATGGCTGGTCCACCTCAGTTTCTGGTCAATGGTAACCCCCCGGGATGTCGATAGTGGGGGATTCAGCAATGGTAATTCCATTGAATGTCATGGTGCGATGGATGCTTTCTTGTTGGAGATGGTCATTGCCTGGCACTTGTGTGGCATGAATGTTACTCGCCACTATTTATATGGTGCCTTAATTCATTTTGTAAATGGCTGAGAAGCACTTCACCTAAAAGGATGACCATTTATACCGCACGTTCACAACCACAAGAGGTTCCGCAACTTATATTTATATAGCACCTTTAACTTAAACACCCCAACATGCTTCACAGGAACATTAGAAAATTAAATCTGACACTGAGCCGCAAGCAGATGTTGGATCAGATGATCAAAAGCTTAGTTAAGCTGGATGGTTTGTTGAAGAAGAGTCTCAAAGGGGGAAAGTGAGATTGGGATGGAGTGATTTAGGGAGGGAATTCCAGCACTTGGGTCCCAGGCAGCTGAAGGCACATCCGCCAATAGTGGAGCGATTAAATCTGGGATGCTCAAGAGGCCAGAATTAAAGGAGCACAGAGATGCAGAGGTTTGTGGGGCTGGAGGAGATTACAGAGATAGGGGTGAGAATCTTAACATCAAGATGGGGAGATGATGGTGTGTCACTGGGCTAGTAACCCAGAGGCCTTGGCTAATGATCTGGGGACACTGGTTCAAATCTTACTAAAGCAGCTGGTGGAATTAAAATTCACTTAATAAAAATCTGGAATTGAACGCCAGTAATGGTGACCATCAAACTATCTGACCTGGATGCATTTCGGGAATTCCGCTCCGTCTAAGCCTGTCACACTGTGACTGGCCCAGTTGAAATCCCCCATTATAGGAAGTGATTGTGCTGGAGAGGGTGCAGAGGAGATTCGCCAGGATGCTGCCTGGGCTGGAGCATTTCGACTATGAGGAGAGACTGGATGGGCTGGGGTTGTTTTCCTTAGAGTAGAGCAGGCTGAGGGTAAACCTGTTGCAGGTGTACAAAATTGTGAGGGGCGTGGATAGGAGGGGACTTTTTCTCTTGGCGGAGGCATCGGTGACCAAGGGGTATGGATTTGGGGTGGGGGGTGGGAGGTTTGGAGGGGATTTGAGGAGGAAAGTTTTTACCCAGAGGGTGGATGGAATCTGGAACACAGTGCCTGAGGGAGTAGTGGAGGCAGGAATCTTCATAACATTTAGGGGATGAGCACTTGAGACACCACGGCATACAGGGCTATAGGCCAAGGGCTGGAAAATGGGATTGAAATAGATAGGTGCTTGATGGCCGGCATGGACATGACTCGATGACTATGACTGTTGTAAAAAATCCACCTGTAAAAATTCACTAATGTCCTTTCGGGAAGGAAATCTGGTGTCCTTACTTAATCGGCCTACACGTGAGACCTGCCCCTCTGAAATGGCCGAGCAAGCGCTCGGTTCAAGGGCAATTGGGGATGGGGCAACAAATGCTGGCCTTACTGGTGACGCTCACGTCCCAAAGAATATAAAAAAAGATATTCAACTGGAAGCCAATGTAGACCATCACAGGGGTGATGGGTGAAATCAGGTACTTCTGAAGGCCAGTCACTGAAATCAAGAGCACATACCAACTAATGTGCGCACAGCAAGATCCCACAAACAGCAGTAGGATAAATGACCAGTTAATCTGCTTTTAGATGTTGATTGGCCAGAACATGGAGAGAGAACTTAGATAGATGGTGTCGTAGGAACTTTACGATCGGTGTCATAGGAACTTTACGATCAGGTTAACAAGGCCTTACTTTAACAGCCAAAGGATAAATTGTGTAAAAAGAAGTCATTCTGCCCCTTGAACCCTGTTCTGCCATTGAATTTACACTTACCCACTTCTCATCGTTGCCCATTGACTAACAATCTTTTAATCTCTGTCTTATTGTGCCCCAGATTCCACAACTCTGAGGGAAAGGGTTCCAGACTTCCACTCCCCTTTGAGCAAAGTGCATCCTAACATCACGCCTGAACGGCCTGGATCCAATTTTAAGGCTCTGACTCCTCATTCGGGACTTCATCTCCATCCCACCCCACCCTACCTCACCAGAGGAAATAGGGTCAATAGAGAAACGACCATATTACCTTTTAATCATATATAACTCCATTTGATCAACCTTAATCTTCTAAAATCAAGACACTTCCTCATAATTTAACTCTTTTAGCCCATTTGTTATTAAGGAAGAACTACCCCTGATTTCCAGCTTCATCTGCTGGTGACCCTAGGTTCAAAGGATTCCATTTTGTTTCCTATTGACTGAAATCGAGATGTTTCAGATGTTTTCAGAAGGAGTGCGGCAAATGTGTAACTCTCTCCCCCCCCACCACCACCCCAAAAAAGGCAGTAGGTGCTGGGGAGATTGAACTTTGTCCACATTAAAAAAGTTGATTCTTGTTCACTAAGGGGCATTGAGAGATATTGAGCAGCAATGGGTAAATGGAATTGAGATACAAGTTGGTTGTGATCTAATTAAGGGTGAACAGGAGCTCCTGTTCCGATGTAATCCAGCATCTGTGGCAAAGGTCATCCACCTGAAATGTTAACCTTGTTTCTCTCTCCGAGAATGCTGTCAGACCTGAGTTTTTCCAGCATTTTCTATTTTTATTTCAGATTTCCAACATGTGCATTATTTTGCTTTTGTTCGGTGGGAACAGTACTGTGCCTTGCACAAGGTCACAGAGCTACACAGGACGAGAGATGTACAGAAACACGCTCTCTCTCTCTCTCTCTCTCTCTCTCTCTCTCTCTCTCTCTCTCTCTCTCTCTCTCACACACTTTGACACACACACTCACCCGCTCATACACACACGTCCCTGTGGCTGCAGAAGTGTCTTGGTGGGTCACCTTAGTGAGAAGGTCATGGGTTCAAGACCCACGCTGGAATCCATAACGCAGGCTGCCAATTAGTACCCAGTGCTGAAGGAGTGCTGCGCTGTCAGAGGTGCTGTCTTTTGGATCATCGGTTAAACCGAGGCCCTGTCTGCCCTCCCAGGTGGATGAGAAAGAGCAGGGGAGTTCTCTGATGTCCTGGCCAATATTTCTCCCTCGACCTGCATCGCTGAAACAGATCATCACATGGCTGTTTGTGGGATCCTGCTATGTGTAAATTACTTCTGTTTTGAATATATGAAATAGGAGCAGAAGTAGGCCATTTGGCCCCTTGAACTTGCTCTGCCATTGGATAAGATCACAGCTGATCTGTTTGTGTTTTGGATTCCATATTCCTATCTACTCCCAATAACTTTTGATTCCCTTCCCTTTTGACTTCTAAAGTGCTTCAATTAGCTGTAGAGCGCTTTGGGAGTTGGAGGTAGTGAGAAGTTTTTTTTATACATCCACCGATAGATATGATAAGCACATGATCCACAGTTGAACACTCACCCCGATGCTCACGTGTGTGCACACACTTCAGCACTGTATCAACAAGGAGCTGTTCCTCATACCCCTGAATTTACAGGAGTATTTTATATTATTTACTAAACACAGGGTCACTCTGTAAATTTATTAGGAAGGGTGAGATGAGCCAATTTCCCAGCCTCTCACCTGTTGCCCTTTTTATTCAGTTTCCTAATGAGTTACCCAGTTTGTTCTCACAGAAGAGAAGCTGCAGGTGAGATTCACAAGATCCGGCTCTGACTGTAGGTGAATGTGTTTGGAATGAGATGCAGAGGAGCTCCAGGATTAAGGGGTTTGGGGGAAGGGGGTGTCTCTGGGACTGAGTGGGTTCAGGGAGGGGATAGGGTTGCCAACTCTGATTAAGTGTATTCCTGGAGGTTGCATCCCAAGACTCGCCCCCACACATCCAGCCTAGTGATGTATGCCTTGCTGAGGCAACTGAAAAGGGAAGAGACTCATTGCCCAATTGGATGATGCTGGACTGTCAGTCAAACAGCCTTTTTGTCCCCCATTGTCAATATTTTTATATCTGATAAAGAGAAATGTTCAAAGGAAATGACGAAAAAGACAAATTGTTTTCATATCCCGATGATTTTTCTCCAGGATTGCACACAGCGGATTGATCTTCAATTCCTGGGGACTCCATGCCAACCCGGGGGGGGAGCGGTCTTTGGGTTTGGGGAGGGGAACACCAGGATTGAGGGGGTTCTAGATGGGGGACTCTGAGATTAAGGGGGTTCTGGGAGTGGGGTCTTTGGGATTGGGGTTTTTCCCCAGTCATTGTCAGATTCCCTCCTCCAGTCACTGGGCTGCCTCCCCATATGATGTGAGGTCAGTGGGAATCTGGGAATGGATTTGGGAAGATTCCTCTCTCTCTCTCCCTCTTTCTCTTTCTGACTCCCTCTATCTCTCTCCCTCTCTTTCTTTCTCTTTCTCCCCGTCTCCCTCTGTCTGTTTGTCTCTCTCTCTCTCTCCCTCTTTCTCTTTCTGACTCCCTCTATCTCTCTCCCTGTCTGATTCTCTCTCCCTCTGTCTCCCTCTTTCTCTTTCTGACTCTCTCTGTCTCCCTCCTTTTCTCTGTCTCTCCCCGTCTCCCTCTATCTCTCTCTGTCTCCCTCTATCTCTCTCCCTGTCTGTCTCTCTCCCTCTCTCTCTGTCTCCCGCTATCTCACTCTCGCCACCAGCTGGGATGAAAGTTCTGCTCCTGATCTCTCTCTCTCTTTTCACAGGTATTTACACCTTTCCCTTTACCTGAAGCTACTTTAACCTGAACTTTTACAGCAGGGTTTTTTTTTGTATCCCAGTTGGATTTTACAGGGATGTTGGTTCTATTCCTGATTTTTGGATGAAATTTACTGCATTAATATAAAACACCTTTCTTAAAGTTCTGTTAATTTCAGGGATCCCCGCCTCCGGCTAACTGAAATTTTCCTGATTTCCCGAACACTCTCCGACATTGGAGCTGTTGCTGGGTTTGCAGTCGGGATCAGGATCCACCCAGTCTGATTCTGCCCCATCTCCCGGGAGCGCTGCATCCAGCCCCAGCTGGCTCGGCCTAAATAGCCAAGTGGTTATGGTACTGGGTTTGTAACCCCAAGATCAAGAGTTCAAATCTCACAATGGCAAACTATGAAACAATCCAGCCCCGGCTGTTAAAACCAGGACCAGGTCCAAACTGGCGGCAGAACTGGAGCCTGGGAATTCAGAGTCTGCACCCAGCCCAGCTCTTCATCTCCAGACCTGTCCCATTCTCCCTCTCTGTTTCTCTGTCTCATTCCCTCTGTCTGTCTCTCTCATTCTCTGTCTCTCAGCCTCTCCTTCCCTCTGTTTCTGTCTTTGTTTCTCTCTCTCTGTTCCTCTGTCTCATTCCCTCTGTCTCTCTCTCATTCTGTCTCTCAGCCTCTCCTTCCCTCTGTTTCTGTCTTTGTCTCTCTCTCTCTGTTCCTCTGTCTCATTCCCTCTGTCTCTCTCTCTCTCTCTCATTCTCTGTCTCTCAGCCTCTGTCTCATTCTCTCTCCTTCCCTCTGTTTCTATCTCATTCTCTGTCTCAGTTTCTGTCTCTGCCTCCTCTCCTTGTGTCTTTATTCACGCTGTCCATCTATCTGTCTCAGTCTGTTTCATTCTATCTCTCTGCCCCTCTCTTTTCTAGTTTCCTTTTCCCCTCAGTCTGTTTTCCCTCCCTTGATACACCTCTCCATTCAGTCTCTGACACTATTTATTTCAATTTTCTGCTCATGTCTCTATTCCCACGATCTCTCTCTCTCTTGTCTTTTCTATTTTCTCTTTCTCTCTCTCTCCACAGCTCTCAATCTTCTCCTGATGCCTCTCTCTCTCTGCCAATCTGTTTTTATCACATCTGCATGCGTATTTATTTCCTCTCTCTCTCTCTTTCTTCCCCTTACGCTCTTTTCCTGAGCTGTTTGGTTAAAAAATGTCCTTTCAGGAAAAGATTAATGACATATTTAGAGGAACAGATGTTCTCCGTGCCCAGAAACCCAGCCATCCCTCTGCACTGACTAACACCGTCCCAGAAATGCAAAACCTGTCCTGTGAATTATGAGCAACAATGAATTTGATGAAATCTGTAATTATTTAGTGTGATTACACAAGCTCCGCTCTCCAAAGTGACGAGGGAGGTTTCAGCCAGGGTGTTTACTCCGCATTTCTGTGCCTTGCTCTCGGTGTGAACAGGATTCATGGTTTAATGTTTACAGAGCTGACTCACTTGTTACACCCTCTCAGTCGATTCCAGGTTCGCTTTGTGCCAAGGGAAATTTTGCCAACCAACTGCTCCATGATTTATTTGTGAATGATTCCAGCGATTTGAGGCCAGTGCTGAACAGATCAGGCGCTCAATGTGACCCTGCAAATCACACTCTTCCAGATTATAGATATGGTAACCTCAACCCCCTCGATGTCCCCTTTGCTCCCCAATGTTACCCTGCAAATACCCCTGTTCCCCAGTCTCTCCCCTCTCTCTCTCTCTCTCTGTCCCCTATCTATCTCTCTCTGTGCACTATCTCTCTCTCTCTCTCTCTCTCTCTTAACTCTATCTTTCTCTATCAACTCTATCTTTCTCTATCCACTCTATCTGTCTCCCCTCTACCTCTCTATCTCTCTCTCCCCCAGTCTTTCCTCACTCTTTGTCTCTCCCCCAGTCTGTCCTCTCTCTCTCCCTCAGTCTCTCCCCTCTCTATCTCTCTCTCTCTCCCTCCTAGTCTGTCCCCTCTCCATCTCTCTCTATCCCCCAGTCTGTCCTCTCTCTGTCTGCCTCTCTCTTTCTCTCTGTCTCTGTCTCTTTCTCTCTCTCTGTCTCTCTCCCAGTCTCTGCCCTCTCTCTCCCTTCTCTTTCTCTCTCTCTCTCTGTCTCTCCCCTTTTTATCGCTCTCTCCCAATCTGTCCGATCTCTCTCTCTCCCCCATCCCCACCTCCACCTCCAGCCCAGTCTGTCCATTCTCTTTCTCTCTCTCTCCCTCTCCCAGTCTGTCCTCTATCTCTCTCTCTCTCTCTCTTCCCCCCCTCCCCCCAAGTCTGTCCATTCTCGTTCTCTCTCTCTCTCTCCCAATCTCTCCTCTCTCTCTCCCCTCTCTATCTCTCTCTGTCTCTCCTAGCCTGGCCCCTCTCTATCTCTCTCTCCCCCAGTCTGTCCCCTCTCTATCTCTCTTTCTGTCTGTTCCCTAGTCTGTCCTGTCTCTATCTGCATTTATATCATGCGGCTGTTCCTTAACTGCCCTCTGAAATTGCCAAGCAAGCCACTCAGCTCAAGGGCAATTAGGGATGGGTAACAAATGCTGGTCTTGCCAGTGACACCCAATAACATCAAAAAATAAAGAAAATAATACAAAAAACCTTTCACAACCTCATGACCTCCCAAAGTGGATTACATACAATGAAGCACTTTTCAAGTGTAGGAAACCTAATAGCCAATTTGTGCGCAGCAAACTCCCACTAAGAATTAAGGACCAGATAATGTGTTTTGGTTGTTGGTGGGTTGAGGGTTAATTATTAGATAGTTGGGGAGTTATTACGTGGTCCTACTTTTCGAAATAGTGCCTTGGGATCAGCCAAGAGAGCAGATGGTTTACTGTCAAATCCAGATGATGGCACCTCTGACAGTGCGGCACTCCCTCAGTACTGACCCTCTGACAGTGCAGCACTCCCTCAGTACTGACCCTCTGACAGTGCGGCACTCCCTCAGTACTGACCCTCTGACAGTGCGGCACTCCCTCAGTACTGACCCTCTGACAGTGCGGCACTCCCTCAGTACTGACCCTCTGACAGTGCGGCACTCCCTCAGTACTGACCCTCTGACAGTGCGGCACTCCCTCAGTACTGACCCTCTGACAGTGCGGCACTCCCTCAGTACTGACCCTCTGACAGTGCGGCACTCCCTCAGTACTGACCCTCTGACAGTGCGGCACTCCCTCAGTACCGACCCTCTGACAGTGCAGCACTCCCTCAGTACTGACCCTCTGACAGTACAGCACTCCCTCAGTACTGACCCTCTGACAGTACAGCACTCCCTCAGTACTGACCATCTGGCAGTGCAGCACTCCCTCAGTACTGACCCTCTGACAGTACAGCACTCCCTCAGTACTGACCCTCTGACAGTACAGCACTCCCTCAGTCCTGACCATCTGACAGTGCAGCATTCCTTCAGTACTGACCCTCTGACAGTGCTGCACTCCCTCAGTACTGACTCTCTGACAGAGCAGCACTCCCTCAGTACTGACCATCTGACAGTGCAGCACTCCCTCAGTACTGACCCTCTGACAGAGCAGCACTCCCTCAGTACTGACCATCTGACAGTGCAGCACTCCCTCAGTACTGACACTCTGACAGTGCAGCATTCCCTCAGTACTGACCCTCTGACAGTTCAGCTCTCCCTCAGTACTGACCCTTTGACAGTGCTGCACTCCCTCAGTACTGCCCCTCTGACAGTGCAGCGCTCACTCAGTTCCGCCCCTCCAATAGTGCAACACTCACTCAGTACTGACCCTCTGACAGTGCTGCACTCCCTCAGTACTGACCCTCTGACAGTGCAGCACTCCCTCAGTACTGCACTAGAAGCGTCCACCTGGATTTTGTGCTCCAGTATCTGGGTTGTTTTAAACTCATAACTTTCTACCTCAGAGGGTGTGAACAACAGCAAAGTCGTGACACATTTAAACAATGTGTCTCAATTTGGCTAAGGTGAGAGAGAGACACATAGACCCCAACGCCAGGTTCTTTTGCAATGCTCCCTCCCAATGTCAAATCACCTGCCAAACTCATTGCTCAAACTCATGCACATTGAGTGGTGTTGAGCTGGTGGTGAATCTACATGAGATTGGAGAATGGGTTCTCCAATTGGAGATATGGTCGCACACTTATCCCATGTTACACATTAACCAGTATTTACAGCATGGAAACAGACCATTCAGCCCAACTTCTCTGTGCTAGCATTTATGCTCCACACACCCCTCCCCCCCCACCCACCCCCTCTTCATCTCACCCTATCTTTCCATCCCTTTCTTCCTCTTGTGTTTATCCAGCTTCCCCTTAAATACACCCACGAAACATTATTATAGAAAATAATTATCGGGAAGACTGTAGCCATTGTTTTCGGACCCACTCTGTTCCCTAACTATCCCCTCCATCCCTCTCCCTGGCAACAGTCTGAGGCTAACCCAGTCGGTTCACAACCTCGATGTCATATTTGGCCTCAAGATGAGCTTCTGATCGCACATTTGCGGTATTATTAAAACCTCCTATTTCCACCTCTGTAACATCCGTCCAACTCCCTCCATGAATCAGCTGATCTGCTGCTGAAACCCTCACCCAGGCCTTTGTTCCCTCTAGACTCGACTATTCCAACACCCCCCACCCCCCCCCCAACGGCTAGTCTCCCACATTCTACCCTCCGTAAATTGAGGTCATTCAAAACTCAGCTGCCCCCTGTAATTCATAGCGAGTCACCCCCGTGCAGCCTCGAGTTTAAAAGTCTCCACTTTGTTTTCAAATCCCTCCATGCCCCCACCCCACCCCCAATCCCTGTAATCCCCTCCAGCCCCCAACCCTCCCAGATCTCTGCGCTGCTCTAATTCTGGCCTCTTGTGCACCCTCGATTTTAATCCCTCCGCCATTGGTGGCCGAGCCTTCAGTGGCCTGGGCCCCAAGCTCTGGAATTCCCCCCACTAAACCTCTCCACCTCCACCTCACTTTCCTCCTTCCGCCAGGCTTTTTGTCATCTGATCTTAATATCTCTTTAGGTAGCTCAGCGTCAGATTTATGTTTGATAGTCGCTCCTTTGAAGCACCTGGCAATGCTTTACTGTGTTAAAGGCGCTATGTAAATGCTAATTTTGTTGTTGTATTTGTGCTATTCATTTTCATAAAGCAACAGGGGTGATGTGTTTCAGGATGAAAGGAACCAGATGTTGACAACATACCTGTGGATCAGACAGGTGTGGGATGATGCATTCCGACACTGGGATAAAGATGAATACGGTGCCCTTGACGAGTTACATGTACCCAGTAGCTATGTGTGGAAGCCTGATATAGTTCTATATATAACAGGTAGGTCAGCCCAGTATTAAACTCAGCCTGATTTGAGTCAGAGTTCAGACCGTCCTAAGCAGGGCAGAGGGCAAAAGAGTAAAGGGCAGAGGGCAAAAGAGTAAAGGGCAATGAGACAAATGATGAGATATTCATTGAGGGCCGAATTTTGACCAGGACACGCTGACCTCATTTCTAGAATAATCTATTCGTGGAGGCAGGTTCAATCGAGGTATTCAAAAGGGAATTGGTTTGCTAAAAACAAAAAAACTGCGGATGCTGGAAATCCAAAACAAAAGCAAAAACAGAATTACCTGGAAAAACTCAGCAGGTCTGGCAGCATCGGCGGAGAAGAAAAGAGTTAACGAGTTGGTTTGCTACCTGGAAAGAGAGAGTGTGCAAGGTTTCAGGAATAAGGCAGGGGAGTGGGACTAGGTGGAATGCTCTTTCAGAGCCTGCCCAGGCTCGATGGGCTGAATGGCCTCCTTCTGCACTGTGAAGATTCTGTGATTGGCCAGGTTAATTCTGTGGACCTTGAGTCGATTGGGTTTGGTCACCTTTTCTTTTCTTTGTCTCCCATTCTCCCCCCTCTTCCTCCATCCTCCTCCCCAATTTATTTCCCCTTCCCCCCCTCATCTATCCCCTTCCCCTCCCCATTCTCCCCTCCCACTCCTTCCACTTTCCCCAACCTCCCTCTTCCAACTCCTCCTTCAACCTCCTCCCCTCCTTCTCTCCCTCCTCTTCCTCCCCTCCTCCTCCACTTCTGCCCCCCCCTCCTCCCACTCCTCTCCTCCCACTCCACCCCACTCCCCTCCCCTACTCCACCTCTTCCCCCCACCCCCGTCATCCTCCCCTCCCCCTCTCCCCCCTCCAGCACTGAAGATCAATTCACCAGCCCCATGGAAACCAACGCTGTTGTCAGGCACGATGGGCAAGTGGATTCCCCAGCAATTGCCAGGACCTCCTGCAAGGCCGACATCTCCTCCTTCCCATTCGATGGCCAATGGTGCCCTTTGACCTTTGGCTCTTGGACCTACAGTGGAAACGAAGCCAACCTGGTGCACGGTTTAGATGTGGCGGAGCTCAGCGACTTTGTGGAGAATGTGGAGTGGGAGGTTCTGGGCACGGTCACTGAGAGGAACATCGTCCTGTCCGGGTGCTGCTCGGAACCCTACCCTGACATCACCTTCACCCTCATCCTGCACAGACGGCCAGCCTTTCACATCTACAACTGGCTCCTCCCCTGCACGATGATTTCCTCCCTGGTTCCTCTGAACTTCTCTCATCCGATCGACTCAAATGAAAATGTTTCACTTGGTGTCACTATCCTCCTGGCTTTCACTGTCTTCCAGCAGATGGTGGCAGAGATCGTGCCCCCATCAGAGACTCTGCCCCTCATCGGTGAGTCACCATATTCCCTTTGTTGTGTCTACACCAGGTGGCTGAGCCCCGGTGGGTAAGATTGAGGATTGAAGACCTGCCCAGAGATTTGAGCACAAGTCCCAGGGTGACCAACACTCCCAGGGCAGTCAAAAGAAAACTTTCAATAATGTGAGGACGTGGCCAAAGCACTTTACAATCGACGAGGCACAGACTCGATGGGCTGAAGGGCCTCTTCTGCACTCTGATTCTGAGGCACTTATTGAAGTGTAGTCACTGTGGTAATGTAGCCAACAGGGATTTACCCACGTTAAACTCCTACAAATGGTCATGAGATAATGACCAAAC
The DNA here is from genome assembly GCF_017639515.1 of Carcharodon carcharias. Classification (NCBI taxonomy): domain Eukaryota; kingdom Metazoa; phylum Chordata; class Chondrichthyes; order Lamniformes; family Lamnidae; genus Carcharodon; species Carcharodon carcharias. The sequence continues at coordinate 6,300,974 of NC_054477.1, read as the reverse complement.
CGTTGTTTGTGATGTTGAATGAGGGATAAATATTGGCCGGAACGGTCAGAGAGAATTCCCTGTTCTTTTATATCCACCTACAATAGCAGATAGGCTTTTTAACACCTCATCTGAAAGACAGCACCTCCAAGGGTGCTGAACTCTTTCAGTACATCCTCTGCCACTGTGACAAAGGTAAACTTTCCCCCCTCGTCCTTCTTCACCTGTCTGCAGCCTCTGACCTGGTTTGACCACACCTTCTCCCCCAACACCTCTCCACTGTTGTCCAGCTGGGTGGGACTGCTCTCACCTGCTTCCATTCTTACCTATCTCATCGTAGCCATTTGCAACGGCTCCTCTTCCTGCTCCCGGACCCTCCCCTCTGGTGTCCCCCAAGGGTCTATCCTTGCCCACCCCCCCTATTTCTCATCAACATGCCGTCAATCACCAAAGACACAGTGTTAGTTTTCACGTGTACACTGACAACGCCCAGCTCGACCTCACCACCACCTCTCTCCACTCCTCCACTGTTGCTAAATTATCAGACATCCAGTACTGGATGAGCAGAAATTTCCTCCAACTAAATATTGGGAAGACTGAAGCCATTATTTCGTTCCCTCTTCCAAACTCTGTTGCCTAGCAACTGATTCCATCCCTCTCCCTGGCAAGTGGCTGAAGCTGAATCAGGCTGTTCACAACCTTGGTAATTTTCCAAGATAATTTTCTGACCACAACTCCACACCACCACTCTATTCCCGCCTCTGTAACACCGCCTGACCTCACCCCTGTCTCAGCTCATCCGCCGCTGAAACCCTCATCCATACCTCCAGACTCGACTCATTCTACCCACCTTGAAGTCATCCTGTCACCCCTGTGCTCCCTGATCTACACTGGCTCCCGGTCAAGCAACATCATCTTGATTTTAAAATTCTTATCCTTAGTTTTCGAATCCCCCCATGGCCTCGCCCCTCCCTATCTCAGTTGTCTCCTCCAGCTCTACATCCCTCCGAGGTACCTGCACTCGCCTAAATCCAACCTCTCGAACATCCCCGATTTTAATCGTCCCACCATCAGTGGCCGTGCCTTCAGCTGTCTGGACCCTAAGGCCTAGAATTCCCTCCCCGAACCTCTCCGCCTCACTTTCCTACTTGAAGACGCTCTTTAAAACCGACCCCTTTGACCAAGCTTTTGACCATGAGGACTAGAATATAAAAGCAGGGATGTGCTGCTGAGGCTTTATAAGGCTCTGGTCAGACCATATTTAGAATATTGTGAGTAATTTTGGGCCCCGTATCTCAGGAAGGATGTTCTGGCCCTGGAGAGGGTCCAGAGGAGGTTCACGAGAATGATCCCAGGAATGAAAGGCTTAACGTATGAGGAACGTTTGAGGACTCTGGGTCTATACTCGATGGAGTTTAGAAGGATGAGGAGGATCTGATTGAAACTTACAGAATACTGAAAGGCCTGGATAGAGTGGACATGGGGAAGATGTTTCCATTAGTAGGAGAGACTAGGACCCGAGGGCACAGCCTCAGAGTAAAGGGAAGACCTTTTAGAACAGAGATGAGGAGAAACTTCTTTAGCCAGAGAGTGGTGAATCTATGGAATTCATTACCACAGAAAGCTGTGGAGGCCAGGTCATTGAGTGTATTTAAGACCGAGATAGATAGGTTCTATGATTGGTAAGGGGATCAAAGGTTACAAGGAGAAGGCGGGAGAATGGGGTTGAGAAACTTATCAGCCATGATTGAATGGCGGAGCAGACTCGATGGGCCAAATGGCCTAATTTCTGCTCCTGTGTCTTATGGTCTTATGGTCCATCTGACCTCACATCTCCTCATGAGGCTCAGGGTCATACTTTATTTCAGATTGCTCCCCTGGAGCCCCTTGGGATGTTTCATTATGTGAAAGGTGCTATATAAATATAAGTTTTTGTTGTTTTAGGGAAGTACTACATTGCTACCATGATGATGATGACAGCTTCCACGGCCCTGAGTATGCTGATCGTGAACATCCATCGCTGTGGTCCTGAGACCAAGCCTGTTCCCAGCTGGGTCAAAGTGGTCATCCTGCATCACATGGCCAGAATCCTCCTTGTCTGTGAGATGGGCAGGAACTGTCCGGGCAGCACAGAGGCAGTGAAATCAGACGGTCACCCCAAACTCGCCAGCAGCCGAAGAGGAGACCAGCGGCCAGAGGGAGCTGGAGGAACTCCTCAGCTACACGTCCACCAACTGCGGCCAAGCCTGGAAGGAGGTCAAGGTTGATCGCGGCCAATGGGCTTGTAGAGGACACTGCCCCCATCACTGGGAGAGGCTGGTCAGAAACATCGAGTTCACCAGGAACTCCCTCAGTTGCCAGAGGGAAACTCGGAGCTGGACTGCAGAGTGGAGGAAAGTGGCCAAAGTGCTGGACCGTCTCTACATGTGGCTCTTTGTCCTGATGGTCATCAGCCTGAGTGTCCTCGTCATGGTTAAAGCTCTGTAAATCCAGCCAGTCTGGCTCATTTTCACCTTCATCCATTGTCCAACTGCCTGATTTGCTGTTTAATAATCACCACCTCCACCAGCCAGATAATCTGACATGGTTATAAATCACAGAATCGCAGAATTATCACAGCAACAGAAGAAGGCCATTCGGTCCATCGTGCCTGCACCAGCTCTCTGATGCCCAAGCCACTCCCCAACCTTCCCTTTCAAACCCGGTACATTTTTCTCTTTTCTGTCTAATTCCCTTTAGAATGCTTCAGTTAAACCTGCCTCCACCACACTATCAGGCAGTGCATTCCAGAATGCAATTCCAATACATTCTTAACCGCTTGCTGGGGGAAAAGTGTTTTCTCAGGTCATATTTGCTCCTTTTGCCCATCACTTCAAACCTGTGCCCTCTCGTTCTCAATCCTTTTATGAGTGGGAACAGTTTCTCCCTATCTACTCTGTCCAGCCCCCTCATGATTCTGAACATCTCTATCAAATCTCCTCTTATCCTTCTCCTCTCCAAGGAGAATAGTCCCAACCTCTCCAATCTATCCTCATAGCTGAAGTTTCTCATCCCTGGAACCATTCTTGTAAACCTCTTCTGCACTTTCTCCAATGTGTTCACATCCTTCCTGTAATATGGCACCCAGAATTGTACACAATATTCCAGCTGAGGCAGAACTAGTGTCTTAGGCAAGATCAACATAACCTCCCTGCTCTTGTATTCTATGCCCCTGTTAATAAAGCCCGGGACACTGTATGCTTTATTAACTGCTCTCTCCACCTGTCTGGCTAGGCCATAACTGGAGTTTTGTGTCCAGTTCTGCTCAGCACCTTTTAGGAAGGATGTGAGGGTCCCTGAGAGGGTGCGGAGGAGGTTTACCAGGGATGGGGGACTTTAGTTAGAAGGTTTGGGCCGGAGAGGCTGGGGTTGTTCTCCTTGGAGCAAAGGAGAGATTAGAGGCAATGCTTTTGAGAGAGGATCCTGCAATTCTGGGTGAGATTTAATTTAACTCTTTGCGCCCCTTGACACCAGCCAATGAGGCATCTAACTCCAGGAGATATCAATATATGATAGTCCCTAATAAATCCAAATCAGAAATTCAGGAGAAGCTTCTTTACCAGAAAGTAGGGAGAATGTGGAACTTGCTCCCACAGGGAGTGTCTGAGGTGAATAGTATTAAATACAATTAACTGGGATAGCATGGTTAAAGAGAAGCTGGATAAACACATCAGGGAGAAAGGAGTAGAAGGATTTGGTGATAGGGTGAGAGAGTGTGGGATGAGTGTGAAGCATAAACACCAGCACAGACCTGTTGAGCTGAATGGCCTGTTTCCATCACGCCAATTCCATTTAATTCTAAACCAATCATCCCTCTTCCCCACCTCTGCCACTCACTTCTTGGGCTTTCTCCATATCTGTGTGTTTCTCTCCCTCTCTCTCTCTCTTCCCTCCCTCCCTCTATCTCACCCTCTCTCCGTCTGTCTGTCTGTCTGTCTGTCTGTCTCTCTCTCTCACTCTCCTCACCCCACCCCTCCCTCTTTTTGTCGCCCTCTCTCCACCTCTCTCTCTCTCTTTCTCTCTCCCTCTCTCTTGCCTTGGGTCTCTTCACTATCTCCCCTTCAGCTGCCGGAACCCCAAGGTCTGGAATTCCCTCCCTAAATCTCTCCGCCTCGTTACCTCACATTTCTCCTTTAAGACGCTTCTCAAAACCGACCCCTTTAACTGAGCTTTTGACCATCTGACTTCACATAGCGCCCCCTATGTAGCCCCTTTGGGACGTTTCATTACATTAAAGGTGTTATATAAATATAAGTTGTTGTTATCTTCCTTTCTCCCTCCCTCTGTCTCTGCCTTTGTGTTTCTCCCTGTCTCTCCGCATTCCCATCAAATAAAGGAAAACGAGCCAGAGAAAATCTTAGCAGCAACCACCCCCCCCCCACCTTCACTTTAAGATGCCGCATGTGATTAACACCCCTGACCCCCGTACTGCCAATCTGATGTTCAGAAGTGAGCAGCCCCAGTGTTCAATTTGCACCATCCAATTCAGAGCTTCTTTTACCAATTCCCAGTCAGGACGATCGCAAGTTACGGAGTGAATTCATTAACCCTTTGTTGTCACATCATCAACAAAGTCAGATTAATCTCGGCAAGCAGTTGTTACATGATCACAATTATCACCACTTGGGTTTAAATATTGAGTCTACCGATAGTTAATGGATTTGGACTGACAGCAGAAAATGTTGGCAGCACCTGCTGAGAGAGGAACAGGGTTAACGTTTCAGGTACACAACCTTTCATCAGGACTGGGTAAAGTTAGAGATGTGACAATCACAGTATTAGGAAGCTAGGAAGGTGATGAGGCAAAAGGGACAACAAATCCCTTCGGAACGAAGAGCAGAGCTTCTTGAAGATCGGCATTCTCTGGAAGAGAAATGGCCGTAAACTAACCACTAATGCAGAGATAGATACTTGAAGACAGGATTAGCTAGCAACTGAATAACAAATAATTAATGGACAGAGTTACTGAATTGCAGCTAAGGAAAGCTCACTATGTCTGTAATTTGCAATTAACTGGATTGCTGACCATAAACTCACTGTCAGAGATTCCTGTATTGGTGAGACTAATTTAGGATGACACCTTAGATTGCTGACAAGTTAACAGCATTGGATAACCCACTGACTGACTGAGCAGGTTAATAAATCATACAGGATCCTGGGCTTTATAAATAGGGGCACAGAATAAAAAAGCAAGAAACCTTTATAAAGTGAACCTTATAAAACTCAACCGGGGTATTGTGTCCCCTTCCGGGTGCCATACTTTGGGGAGGGTGTTAGATACATTAGAGAGGGAGCAGACAAGATTCACGAGAATGATTCCAGGGATGAGGAACTTCAGTTACGACCTTAGATTGGAGAAGTCGGGACTGCTTTCCTTGGAGAACAGAAGGCTGAGAGGGGATTTGGTAGAGGTGTTCAAGATCACAAGGAGTCTGGACAGAGTAGAGAGGGAGGAACTGATCCCATTGGTGGAAAGATCGAGAACCAGAGGGCACAGGTTTAACGTAATTAGTAAAAGATGCAATAGTGACACGAGGAGAAACTTTTTCACGCAGCGAGTGGTTAGGGTCTGGAATGCAATGCCTGAGAGTGCAGGGGAGGCAGATTCAATTGAGACTTTCAGAAGTGAATTGGACAGTTATCTGAAAAGGAAGAATGTGCAGGGTTATGAGGAGAAGACAGGGGGATGGCACTAAGTGAATTGCTCGTTCAGAGAGCTGGTGCAGACACGATGGGCCGAATAGCCTCCTCCTGCGCTGTAACAATTCTGTGATTCTGGAAGGAGAAGAGAAGACAAAGAGAATTTTCTGACTAACAAAATGAAACCCGGATTAGGATAAATCTCCTATTTATTTAAATTTCCCATTCAATTGGCCGACCAGTGTGACACGTGAGTTCAAAAGGTCATCTTAGTTCAATTCAATTCAGATGCTATTCTCCATTCAACAATTGATTGTAGGTACATTGCTTGTTCATTAAAAATCACACATAAATAAATAATTAACAATGAAAAAGAAAAAATACATCATCACAAAAATCTGACTGATTAAACATATGTTTAAAAAAAACAATTTCAGTGCCTTTTGTTAGGAACCAGAGATAGTTTAAGTCAGTTATATTTGTATTTGTGGGTGTTAGGAATGAGTTTTAGCTTTGATGTTTAAGTTTGATTTATCTTTCTTTTAACAAAGGGAGAACTTGAGTTTTAGTTTCACATAAATGATGCCTGCATTTTAATGAGGTTTATGACTCTTGAAGGGGAGTTAACAAAAACAAGGTAGAAAAAAAACTGTGCCGTTGCCTAGCAACAGGGTTTCAGAGAGAGAAGGGCCCCACACAGACAAAGAAACCGAAAGCAGTTTGAGTTGAGTTAGTCAGTGTGCTCTAAGGTTGAAAGCAGCTGCTGGCAGAATAGGAGAGGGACAGATAGCAAGTCCCAAACTAAAGTTGTAAGCCAGCTGCCAGGAGAAGCAGGACACCGGAGAGGGAACTGCAGGGAGCAGGTCCTAAAGGGAAAAGAGAAAGGCCCAAAATGCCCTTTAAGACAAGTCAAAGGACAAGAATCTAGAAATGCTCCTGTTCAGTGAAGTTAAGAGTGAGGAGCCGAGAAAGGCTCCAAGCTTCAGGGGAGAAAGCTGCAAGACGCAGGCTTGAAGCAAAATACACTTGCGAGAAGCCAGATCCAAGGAGACAGCCAAAGGTCTGTAGCTCTTTACTAATGGCAGGTGAAGCAGTGGTGATCTGTTGGCCCCTGAGCATTTGAAAGAGAATGCATGGAAGGAAGCTTGATTGCACATGGTGATCCGGGGAGAGGAACATCGAAAGGGTAGTTTGAAACCTTGGAGGCGGACTCATGTGGAAAGTGTCCAAGAGAAAGCATGGAAGAAGATTCCAAAGCTAGTTCTTCAAGAGTGGAGATTGGAAACCCTCGTGTGAAAGCCAGAGAGCAATGAGACTGGTTGGCTCACAGTGTGACAAGCGTCTGGGGGGAGTTGAGGAGAGATCCATAGCATCTGGTTACGGTAGCATCTGTCACTTGGTTTCAGAGTGTAGTGTGTCTGACCACAGGTTGTCCATAGTTTACATGGACTATGTACTTACTGTGAACATTAGAGTATCGGATAGCTTTTATAATTTGCATTATTCTTACAAATCTGTATATATCTGTAAAGGCATAGTTGTGGGTGAGGGAATATTGCAATATAATTCATCTTTTCTTGTTTAATGAATGTTTTATTCTTTTGTTAAAAGTTCATTAGCTGACTCCGGTGAATCTGTTCAGTAGCCACTCTCCATGTTTCTAAAGAAACAAATAAAAGTTAGGATCTATCAAGCTGGGTTTCACCCTGGGATCTGAATTGTCCAGTGGTAACATCAGCTGGGATCATAATTTTAAATAATCAATGAGGCAATACAGCCATAAAAATCACATAAACCAAACCAATGTTCCTTTAAATACCTGAAGATCCCTAGAATTGAAGCCTGTTAACGAACTGAGTTACCTTTCTCTCAGGGTGGAGGGGTTCCAGGTAGAGGCCAAGGGCTGCCAGCTGAGGCAGGCCATGAGTTTTAGCCCATGCACACTGCGCAGCAGCATGTCTGACTGTGTGTGGTCTGTCCTGGGGTTTTCCCCTTGCAGTTAAAGGGCTCGGAGCGCAGAATGGCACAAAAACCCAATCACAGTTTCCAATATGTAGCCATAAAAGGAGGGAGTCCTGAGACATTGGAGAGGAACCGCTGGGGCAAGGGCCACAAGAGAGGGAAAAACCAGCAGGAAGAAGACCAAGAGAAGGAGAGAAACCGCTGGAGAGAGAGCTAAAGGAAGAGGCTCCAGGCAATGAAAGAGATGCCATGTGTTGGGTCCATACAGGTCCAGATCAGAGAAGCCCTGGAGAGCTGATAAAGCAGAAGGCCATTGACTCCATGCTGTGGGCTGTTGGGGCATTGGGAACCCTTTGCAGCAGTGGTGTCCTGTTCAGTGTAGCTGAAGAGCTGGAACTGTGCCCGTGAGCCAGTGCTGAATTGCAACCTTGGGAATCCCAAGAGAAAGTAGTCTCAGGAGAAGAGGTTAATCCATCAGGAGGTGAACAGTCATGGAGGCAGTCACCGAGGGGATGACCTTTGGAGGGAATTCAGAGCTTAGATCTTCAAAGGTGAAGACTGGAAATCCCTCATGACGGAGGCAGAGTGTAATTCACAGTGGACACTGACATCTGGGTGGGTTATTGAGAAATCTGTGGGATCTGACTTGTGCAGTGTGGTGTGTATTACCACTGTTTGTCTGTTAATTCATATTTACCTCATGTTAATTTTGAATGTTTGAGTAAAAGATAGATATTGTAACTTGTTTTACTTTTCTGACTTTGTAAAGTTTATTTTGGTTTGGTTAAAAACCCTGAAATCTTGTGGCTTTATTCTCTTAGTGAGTACCTGGGATCTCAAATGTTGTTTAATTTAAACAAAACATTATTGGTCCCTAACAGGTTCGTAGCAAAATTTGGGGCTGTGACCCAGGATCATAACAAGCCCCTCTTCTATAAATCATTGCACCACTTACTTCATTCCCCTTACCAAAATTCATAAAGAGCGTCACTCCAAAGAAAAGCAATGAACATGTTCCATAAGAATGGCTGCCATGGGAGAAATAAGAAGAAAAAAAGAGGGGAAAAAGTGCTAGAGAGAGAGAGAGAGAGAGAAATGGATAGGAAAGGATCACCATGGCATGAAGTTTACATATTTCTAATAGTGCACCTACACACCATCTCATATAACCTTTGTTTTGCAATCTTGTTATTCGATAAAAGGATTCCCCAATTAAACTAGTGAAACTATTTTGGCATCAATCACTTGACACAGCAGGCACTTAAATGTTCTGGAAAATTCCAAAGTTAATAAGGCAAAAATACTTAGCCATAACAGGGTTGGTTTAAGTGAAAGGGGTAATCACCCCCCCTGTTCTACACCAACCTGCGGTTTACTCTTTGCATTGACACCAGTTCGATCATAGCTGATGTGAGGATGGATGTTATTATTTAATATTTTGGGCAATATTCTGTAAAGAAGACTCTGTGTTTGCGAGTGTGTCCATGATAAATTAAACTGGGGGAAGATTTGTAAAGACAGCTTGTCTGTGGGAGTAGACAGATGAAATGTAAAGGTACGTGGAGTTGAGATACAGATCAGTGTTAAACCACAGCAGATGTTATCGCTGAGCTAGCCAAATCCCAGAGGGAAACTTCTTTTACTGATTGTAACATTTTTTTTCTATTTTGAAAACAAGGGAAAGAACTACTGATCCCAGAAGCATAGAATCCTAGTAACACTTTTAGGATTTTAGAATTAAAAGATTTATTAACAAGAAGAAGAAAAAATAAGCACACAAGATTAAAGTTACACAGTTAAAAGAGTCTTACAAAACCTTCTCAAAAAAACCCACTTGGGCAGAACATACAAGTAAACACTTTCTTTGCAACAGCTCCCTTATAGATTTTTAACCATAAAAATCCAGTAATATTACCCAAGGCAAAAACTGCTGTCACTTCAGTAAAGGTATGCCACACAACACCTCACTCTCTTGCGCTCTGCTCTGGAAATCCAAAATAAAATTCAGAAACAGACTACTTTCTGAAAACAAAGATTTTTCTGGCTTGAAACTGGATGGCTGCTTCAAATTCAAATCCTTCATAGCTTTTCTCCACAGAGAGCTGCTCTCAGGACATCTGCCCCACACAGCCACACAACTCAGCTCAACATCTTTCCTTAAATATTCTTTTTCCCTTTCATCTACGTATCTCTATGTTTGTGTGTCTGTATATCTATGCACACATGGAAGTGCCTCTCTGTATCTGTGTTTTTACCGAGAGGTGAGCTAGATGCATGCATTTGTAATGAGAGGCTATGGTGAAGTTGAATGTACGAGTAAATAGGTTGGGTTTTAAAATTTGCATTCGGTGATAGTTAGGGACTTGACTTTTCAGCTGTTCAATTTCAAAGGGTAGTTTAGAAGTGACAAGGGACTTTTACAACTCACATAGGTTTCATAAGTAAGCAAGAGAAGGTTATTCAAATTTATTTGACCGAAAATGGAGGTAATAGGAAAACATGCAAAATTTTCATATTTTGGAAAAGTTGAGTTCAAAGAGGTGCTGAGGTCAATGTAATTGAAGATGAAAGGGAAAAAGAATATTTAAGGAAAGATGTTGAGCTGAGTTGTGTGGCTGTGTGGGGCAGATGTCCTGAGAGCAGCTCTCTGTGGAGAAAAGCTATGAAGGATTTGAATTTGAAGCAGCCATCCAGTTTCAAGCCAGAAAAGTCTTTGTTTTCAGAAATCAGTCTGTTTCTGAACTTTCTTCTGGGTTTCCAGAGCAGAGCGGAAGAGAGTGAGGTGTTGTGTGGCATACCTTTACTGAAGTGGCAGCAGTTTTTGCCTTGGGTAATATTACTGGATTTTTATGGTTAAAAATCTATAAGAGAGCTGTTGCTAAGAAGGAGTTTACTTGTATGTTCTGCCCAAGTGGGTTCTTTTGAGAAGGTTTTGTAAGACTCTTTTAACTGTGTAACTTTAATCTTGTGTGCTTAATTTTTTTCTTCTTGTTAATAAATCTTATAATTCTAAAATCCTAAAAGTGTTACTAGGATTCTATGCTTCTGGGATCAGTAGTTCTTCCCCTTGTTTTCAAAATAGAAAAAAATGTTATGATCAGTAAAAGAAGTTTCCCTCTGGGATTTAGCTAGTTCAGCGATAACATCTGCTGTGGTTGTAACACTGATCTGTATCTCAACTCCATGTACCTTATCCATATCCTTAATCCCCTTAGTCAACAAATATTTATCAATCTCAGCCTTAAACTCCAGTTGACTTCCCCCAGCTGTTTTAGGAGAGAGAGTTCCAGACTTCCATTCCTCTCTGTGTGAGGAAGCGCTTCCTGACATCCCCCTGAACAGCCTGGCTCGAATTTTAAGCTTCTGCCCCATTGTTCTGGACTCCCCACCCCTCAGAGGAAATAGTTTCTCTCTATTGACCCTATCGAATCCTTTACTCATTTTAAACATCTTGATTAGATCATCCCTTAATCTTCTAAGCTCAAGGGAATAGAAGATCAATGCAACTGGTCCTCATAACTTAACCTTTTTAGCTCCGGTATCATCCTGGTGAATCTGCGCTGCTCCTATTCCAAGGGAAATATTTTTTTAATTCTTTCGTAGGCTGTGTGTGTGTCACTGGCAAGGCCACTATTTGTTGCCCTTCTCTAAATGCCCTTGCTGGGCCATTTCAGAGGGCAGTTAAGAGTCAACCACATTGCTGGAGGTCTGGAGTCACATGTAGGCCAGGTCAGGTGAAGATGGCCTATTTCCTTCTCCTTCCCATTAAAGGGGAATCAGATGGGTTTTTATAACAATTGATGATAGTTTTCATGGTCACCATTACTGAGACTAACTTTCAATTCCAGATTATTAATTGAATTTAAATTCCACCAGCTACCATGGTAGGATTTAATCCCATGTCCCCAGGCCATCAGCCTAAACTGCTGGGTTATTAATCTAGTGACATCACCACCCTGTCCAGGTCACAGCCAGGAAGATCCAATGTTACATTTCCAGACAGGTTTGTCACCAAATCTCAGCCGAAGTTTTGACGTTTAGCCCCTTTGACCTGAGGAGGGTTTAAAGCTCCTGGTTGCTTTTCAGCGACCCCTGCTGGATTGTTTTGGGCAAAGATTGGCTGGGGGTGTCAGGGTTCAGAGGTCAGTGGGCCGGGGACTTGCCCCCAATGCTGACCTGGATTCTCATCAAAAATCCACAATCAAAAACTTCTGCTGAGAGAGTGTGAGTTTCAGTTGATTGCTCCCAATGTGGTTTTATGGAATTTAACCGAATTTATGTAATGCAAATTGGATAAATAAACTCACCTCTCAGTAAAAACACAGAGACAGAGATACAGAGAGGCACTTTCATGTGTGTACAGATATACAGACACAAAAACATAGAGATACATATACATGGGCTGCAGCAGTTCAAGAAGGCAGCTCACCACCATCTTCTCCAGGGCAACAAGGGATGGGCAATAAGTGCTGGGCCCAGCCAGCAAAGCCCACACCCTGTAAATTAGTTTTTAAAACTATGCAAAGAAACACATGCCCATGCAGTTATAAATATTCACATACCCTGGATAAATGGGTCATATTGAGAATGGCAAACTGTGACTATTGGAGTGCCACAGGGATCAGTGCTGGGGCCTCACTTATTTAAGATCTGTGTTAGTGACTGCCCTCTGGGGTCACTCAGTTCAAGGGCAATTAGGGATGGACAATAAGTGCTGTCCCTGCGACACCCACATCCCATGAAAGAATAGAACGATATGGTTCAGTACCACCTTGAGTCAGGGGCACTGACAGAGGAAAAACAACTTTATTAATTGCCTTTTAATTATGTGGAATCTGTCTTTAATTAATGATTTGGAGAATGACTGATATCCTGTCACCCTGACTCTCTATGATTAACAAGGAGAGGGTATCTTACCCACAGCAAACATAGATTGATGTTAAACAAGACATAACAGAGCAGCTTCTGCAAGAATCTTTAAAATATTCATGGCTCGAAAGGATTCACCTCGCGGCTACATAATTAAAGTCCAGATATCTCCTTTCCAACAGCAGCGTGTCCATACCCAACACTGCCTCTTATCTGGCTCAGCCAATCCCAGATCATAACTTCAGGAAGCCAGGAACTGAAATCATCGGGAACATGAGGTAGACGTGGAGGGAGAGTGGAGGAGAGTGTGGTGGGGGACGGGAAAGGGAAGAGTGGGAAAGGGAGAGAGAAAGTAAGGAGAGCGAGGGATGGAGAAAAGCAAGGAGAGAGGGAGAGAGAGGGAGGGAGAGACGAGGTTGCCGGGGGATACAAAGGGAGAAATAGGATGAAGAGCGGAGAGGGAGCGGCGAGCAGTCTATTTGGTGCTGGAAACTGTTTGGATGAGATTGAGAAACTGACCAGCATGATTAAGTCATTGGTGGTACAGTGGATCTGTTACTAGACTTAAAGGCCCAGGTTATTGTTCTGGGGACATGAGTTCAAATCCCACTACAGCAGCTGGTGGAATTTCCAAAATTAATAAATCTGAAATTAAAAGCTAGTTTCAGTAGTGGTGACCATGGCAACTGTCATCAATTGTTGTAAAAATCCGTCTGGGTCACTAATATCCTTCAGGGAAGGAAATCTGCTGTCCTTACCCGGTCTGGCCTACATGTAACTCCAGACCCACAGCAATGAGGTTGGCTCTGAAATGGCCGAGCAAACCCTCAGTTCAAGGGCAATTAAGGATGGGCAACAAATGCTGGCCTTGGCAGTGATGCCCATTGTCCCATGAAATAATAAATAAAAAACAAGTTATGGGGGAAGACTGGAGAAACTTGGTTTATGTGTGGGACCAGTGATCAATGTAGAGGCATATTTATGTATTATTAAAAACCTTGCCTAGACTGTGCACTGCCTGTCTCCCCAAAGCCTGTACACCATCTACAAGGCACAAGTCAGGAGTGTGATGGAATACTCCCCACTCGCCTGGATGAGTGCAGCTCCCACAACACTCAAGAAGCTGGACACTGTCCAGGACAAAGCAGCCCCGCTTGATTGGCACCCCATCCACAAACATTCACTCCCTCCACCACCGATGCACAGTAGCAGCAGATACACTGCAGGAACTCATCAAGGCTCCTTAGGCAGCACCCTCCAAACTCACAACCGCTACCATCCAGAAGGACAAGGGCAGGAGATAGATGGGAACACCACCACCTGGAAATTCCCCTCCAAGCCACTCACCATCCTGACTTGGAAATATATTGGCCGTTCCTTCACTGTCGCTGGGTCAAAATCCTGGAGCTCCCTCCCTAACAAGACTGTGGGTGTACCTACACCACTGCAGTGGTTCAAGATGGCAGCTCACCACCACCTTCTCAAGGGCAATTAGGGATGGGCAACAAATGATGGTCTAGCCAGCGAAGCTCACATCCTGGGAATGAATAGAAGAATCCATGCAGTAACAGATACCCAACGAGGACAGTTATATTTCCTCTGAACAGCCAGATAGATTATTTACACGTCCCAGCCCGAGTTACATCTTAGTCAAACCTATCAGTAACTTCAGGACCGCTACAGCTTACTGTGTCCACAGGGATCAATACCAGGGGTCCTGGTAATCTTTTACAATCCAATTACTTTATAAATAACATGGGGCTGTGGTGCAAACATGGAGCTGGAGCAGGTCTTTCTGTTAACTCATGACGTTCAGTTGTGTTGACTGTGACTCAGTGGCTAATGTTTTTGCCTCTAAGTCAAAAGATCAGCTTTTCAAACCCCACTGCAGGGGCTTAAACACAACAGTTTGGTTGATGCTCCAGCACAGTACTAAGGGAGTGCTGCACTGTCAGAGGGTCAGTACTGAGGGAGTGCTGCACTGTCAGAGGGTCAGTACTGAGGGAGTGCAGCACTGTCAGAGGGTCAGTACTGAGGGAGTGCTGCGCTGTCAGAGGGTCAGTACTGAGAGAGTGCTGCACTGTCAGAGGGTCAGTACTGAGAGAGTGATGCACTGTCAGAGGGTCAGTACTGAGGGAGTGCTGCACTGTCGGAGGGTCAGTACTGAGAGAGTGCTGCACTGTAAGAGGGTCAGTATTGAGGGGGTGCTGCAATGTTAGAGGGTCAGTACAGAGGGAGTGCTGCACTGTCAGAGGGTCAGTACTGAGAGAGTGCTGCACTGTCAGAGGGTCAGTACTGAGAGAGTGATGCACTGTCAGAGGGTCAGTACTGAGGGAGTGCTGCACTGTCAGAGGGTCAGTACTGACGGAGTGCTGCACTGTCAGAGGGTCAGTACTGAGAGAGTGATGCACTGTCAGAGGGTCAGTACTGAGGGAGCACTGCACTGTCGGACGTTCAGTACTGAGAGAATGCTGCACTGTCGGAGGGTGAGTACTGAGGGAGTGCTGCACTGTCAAAGGGTCAGTATTGAGAGAGTGCTGCACTGTCAGAGGGTCAGTACTGAGGGAGTGCTGCACTGTAAGAGGGTCAGTATTGAGGGGGTGCTGCAATGTTAGAGGGTCAGTACAGAGGGAGTGCTGCACTGTCAGAGGGTCAGTACTGAGGGAGTGCTGCACTTTCGGAGGTGCTGTCTCTCAGATGACATGTTTAGCCGGGGCCTCTTATTCCCTCTCAGGTGGATGTAAAAGATCCCATGACACATTGCGAAAAAAAGGGGGCCTTCTGAGTCCTGCCCAGTTTCAAGGCACCGGCTTTGGAAAGTGTTGGTGTGGGAGACAGTAACACAGACACTGAACCGAAACTGATCACACTTGGTGAAGCGTGAACGGATTTCACCCTTGTTGCAATTTCACACGCTGAGGATTCCACTGTACAAATAGTGAGTGCTGTTAATGCACATTGACAAGAACAGTCCTTAATATCAAACATTTATTATTAAATGTGGCAAAACATGCACATGTGGAGCTGTATCACAAAATGTTTGCAGAACCCAATGCACAGAACACTGCCCTTGGATTGCAACTCATGGTAACCTGCCCATAACCATTGTCAATGTATCCATGGAGATGTTGGGTATGTTCAGGACGGAGGGCGATAGATTTTTGGGTACTAAGGGAATTAAGGGATTCAGTGATAGGGTAGAAATGTGGAGTCAAGGTAGAAGATCAGCTATGATCTTATTGAATGGTGGAACAGGCTCAAGGAGCCTACTTCAGGCCCTCGTTCTTGTTCAGGTACAGTGACCAGCATAGTTGACTTCTAGCCAGTAAGATTTACAATCCATTCAATATTAACAAAGTAAATTACATTCCTATATCACCTTTCCCAACCTCATGACATCCAAAAAGCAGAGTGCAGCACTCCTTCAGTTTCCAGTGATACCCATGACTGGGCAGCCACAGACCTGTGAGACAGTGAATTCCAAAGGTTCACAACACTTTGAGTGAAGAAATTTCTCCTCACCTTGGTCCTCAATGGCTGACCCCTTATCCTGAGATTGTGCCCCGCTACCCCCCCCCCCCCCCAGCCCAATGGAAATAATCTCTCAGTATCTACCGTGTCAAACCCTCAGAATTTTATATGTTTCACTGAGATCACCTCATATCTTCCTAACCTCCAGGGAATATAGCCCCAGTCTCCTCAAACTCTCCTCAATGTACAATCCCTTCACGCCAGGAACCAAAAAAGTGAATCCTCGTTGTGCTCTGCTGAGAGCAAGCATGTCCTTCCTCAGGTAAAAAGACCAAAACTGGACACAGCACTCCAGATGTGGTCGCGCCAAGGTCCGGTATAAATATGGTAAGATTCCTTTACTCTGAAACTCCAATTTTTTTATTCTTTCACAGGATGTGGGCTTCGCTGGCTGGGCCCAGCATTTATTGCCCATTCCTAGTTGCCCTTGAGAAGGTGGTGGTGAGCTGCCTTCTTGAGCCGCTGCAGTCCATGTGGCGTAGGTACACCCACAGTGCTGTTAGGGAGGGAGTTCCAGGATTTTGACCGAGCGACAGTGAAGGAACGGTGATATATTTCCAAGTCAGCATGGTGAATGACTTGGAGGGGAACTTTCAGGTGGTGGTGTTCCCATCTATCTGCTGCCCTTGTCCTTCTAGATGTGGTGGTGGTGGGTTTGGAAGATGCTGTCTAAGGAGCCTTGGTGAATTCCTGCTTGCACCTTGTAAATGATACACACTGTTCCGACTGTATGTTGGTGATGGAGGGAGTGAATGTTTGTGAATGTGGTGCTTTGTCCTGGATGGTGTTGAGCTTCTTGAGTGTTCTGGGAGCCGCACTGATCCAGACAAGTGGGGAGTACTCCATCACACTCCTGACTTGTGCCTTGTAGATGGTGGACAGGTTTTGGGGAGTCAGGAGGTGAGTTACTCTCTGCAGAATTCCTAACTTCTGACCTGCTCTTGTAGCCACAGTATTTATATGGCTAGTCCAGTTCAGTTTCTGGTCAATGGTAACCCCTGGGATGTTGATGTGGGGGATTCAGTGATGGTAATGCCATTGAATGTCAAGGGGTGATGGTTAGATTCTCGCTTGTTGGAGATGGTCATTGCCTGACACTTGTGTGGCACGAATGTAACTTTCCACTTATCAGCTCAAACCTGAATGTTGTCCAGGTCTTGCTGCATTTGGACATGGACTGCTTCAGTATCTGAGGAGTCGCGAATGGTGCTGAACATTGTACAATTATCAGTGAACATCCCCACTTCTGACCTTATGATGGAAGGAAGGTCATTGATGAAGCAGCTGAAGATGGTTGGGCCGAGGACACTACCCTGAGGAACTCCTGCAGTGATGTCCTGGAGCTGACATGACTGACCTCCAACAACCACAACCATCCTCCTTTGTGCTGGGTATGGACTCCAACCTGTGGAGAGTTTGATTCTCATTGACTCCAGGTTTGCTAGGGCTCCTTGATGTCACACTCGGTCAAATGTTGCCTTGATGTCAAGGGCAGTCACTCTCACCTCACCTCAGGAGTTCAGCTCTTTTGTCCATGTTTGAACCAAGGCTGTAATGAGGTCAGGAACTGAGTGTCCCTGGCACAACCCAAACTGGGCATCAGTGAGCAGGTTACTGCTGAGCAAGTGCCGCTTGATAACACTGTTGATCACCCCTTCCATCACTTTACTGATGATTGAGAGTAGACTGATGAGGCGGTAATTGGCCGGGTTGGATTTGTCCTGCTTTTTGTGTACAGGACATACCTGGGCAATTTTCCACATAGCCGGGTAGATGCCAGTGTTGTAGCTGTACTGGAACAGCTTGGGTAGGGGTGTGGCAAGTTCTGGCGCACAAGTCTTCAGTACTATTGACGGAATATTATCAGGGCCCATAGTCTTTGCAGAATCCAGTGCCTTCAGCTGTTTCTTGATATCACGTGGAGTGAATCGAATTGGCTGAAGACTGGCATCTGTGATGCTGGGGACCTCCAAAGCCTTCTCCTCCAGTGAGTTGTTTAATTGTCCACCACCATTCACGACTGGATGTGACAGGACTGCAGAGCTTAGATCTGATACGTTGGTTGTGGGATCACTTAGCTCTGTCTATCACTTGCTGCTTATGCTGTTAGACATGCAAGTAGTCCTGTGTTATAGCTTCACCAGGTTGACACCTAATTTTTCGGTGTGCCTGGTGCTGCTCCTGACATGCCCTCCTGCACTCTTCATTGAACCAGGGTTGATCCCCTGGCTTGATGGTAATGGTAGAGTGGGGGATATGCCGGGCCATGAGGTTACGGATTGTGTTCGAGTACAATTCTGCTGCTGCTGATGGCCCACAGCACCTCATGGATGTCCAGTCTTGAGTTGCTAGATCTTTCAAAATCTATCCCATTTAGCACAGTGGTAGCACCACACAACACGATGGAGGGTATCCTCAATGTGAAAGCAGGACTTCATCTCCACAACGACTATGCGGTGGTCACTCCTGCCGATACTGTCAAGGACAGATGCAACTACAACAGCTATATTGGTGAGGATGAGGTCAAGTATGTATTTCCCTCTTGTTGGTTCCCTCACCACTTGCTGCAGACCCAGTCTAGCAGCTATGTCATTTAGGACTCAGCCAGGACAGACAGTAGTGGTGCTACCGAGCCACTCTTGGTGATGGACACTGATGTCCCCCACCCAGATCATATCCTGTGTCCTTGCCACCCTCAGGGGTTAATGTTGAGGACTCTCAGGACAACTCCCTCCTGACTGTATACCACTGTGACACCACCTCTGCTGGGTCTGACCAGTCGGTGGGGCAGGACATACCCAGGGATGGTGATGGTGGTGTCTGGGACATTATCTGTAAGGTATGATTCCGTGAGGATGACTATGTCAGGCTGTTGCTTGACTAGTCTGTGTGACAGCTCTCCCAATTTTGGCACTAGCCCCCAGATGTTAGTAAGGGGCATTTTGCAGGAACAACAGGGTAGATTTTGCCATTGCCATTTCTAGTGCCTAGGTCGTTGCTACGTGATCTGTCTATTTTCATTCCTTTTTTCAGGATTTGTAGCGGTTTGATGCAACTGAGTGGTTTGTTTGGCCATTTCAGAGGGCATTTAAGAGTCAACCACATTGCTGCGGGTCTGGAGTCACATGTAGGCCAGACCAGGTAAGGACAACAGATTTCCTTCCCTAAAGGGCATTAGTGAACCCGATGGGTCACAAAATCCTTTTGTAATGAAAGCTAACATACCTTTGCCTTCCTAATAGTTTGCTGGACCTACATGTTAACATTGTAATTCTTGTACAAGTACACCCAGGTCCCTCTGAATACAAACATTCAATCTCTCACCATTCAAAATATACTCTGCTTTGTTATTTTTCCAACAAACTGGATAATTTCACACTTTGCTACATTGTGCTGTCCACCTGCCATGTTCTTGCACACTCACCTAAACTCCATGTCCTTGCCCACTCACCCAAACTCCATGTCCTTGCCCACTCACCCAAACTCCATGTCCTTGCCCACTCACCCAAACTCCATGTCCTTGCCCACTCACCCAAACTCCATGTTCTTGCCCACTCACCCAAACTCCATGTCCTTGCCCACTCACCCAAACTCCATGTTCTTGCCCACTCACCCAAACTCCATGTCCTTGCCCACTCACCCAAACTCCATGTCCTTGCCCACTCACCCAAACTCCATGTTCTTGCCCACTCACCCAAACTCCATGTTCTTGCCCACTCACCCAAACTCCATGTCCTTGCCCACTCACCCAAACTCCATGTCCTTGCCCACTCACCCAAACTCCATGTCCTTGCCCACTCACCCAAACTCCATGTCCTTGCCCACTCACCCAAACTCCATGTCCTTGCCCACGCACCCAAACTCCATGTCCTTGCCCACTCACCCAAACTCCATGTTCTTGCCCACTCACCCAAACTCCATGTTCTTGCCCACTCACCCAAACTCCATGTCCTTGCCCACGCACCCAAACTCCATGTTCTTGCTCACTCACCCAAACTCCATGTTCTTGCCCACTCACCCAAACCCCATGTTCTTGCCCACTCACCCAAACTCCACGTTCTTGCTCACTCACCCAAACTCCATGTTCTTGCCCACTCACCCAAACTCCATGTTCTTGCCCACTCACCCAAACTCCATGTTCTTGCCCAGTCACCCAAACTCCATGTCCTTGCCCACTCACCCAAACTCCATGTTCTTGCCCACTCACCCAAACTCTATGTCCTTGCCCACTCACCCAAACTGCCTGCATCCCCCTGCAGCCTCTTTGTACCCTCCTCCCAGCCTTGTTATGGCACAACAAGTGGTAAATACCGAGCTGCTCAAATCCCAGGGGAAACTTGAAACAGCTGCCAAAATGGTTTTTGCAATTTGTATAGTATGAGGCGCGGTCCTGAAATCAGGAAATAATGTCCCTGACTACTTGTGATGATCTTATAGTAAAGTAAACATTTATTTAAAAAAAGCAAAACAAATAAACACAATTACACTTGAACACGCGAATAGCTTCACACAGTAAACAGCACTTTAAAACAGTTCCACAAATCTTAACTTAACTATCCTCAGAGCTGACCTTCCCCTTTTCTGTTCAGCAACTATTCTTATAGATTTTAGAATGTACAGAATTCCAGTAATTTTTAACCACGTAGCACTTTTTCCTTGGGGTGTCCTCTGAGGCTGACAGCAACTGTTTCTTTCAGTCTGGCCTTGTTCATGCTGTCGCCTGGGAGTTCTGACCAGCTACCCTTACTGTCTTCTAGAAGATCTAAGCCACTACTCCCTCACATAGGCTTCAGTATTTCCTTAAATGTGTACCTTCCCTTTGATCTCTCTATTGTCTCAACCAGTCTCTTCAGAAATGCTTTTTCCCCAGAATTGATTAAATCGTTCTTTACTTTAGCTCTTAGACTTGTAAAAACAAACTTACCCTATCTTTATCTCATTTCCTTACACCTTTTTACATATAACCCCCTTTGAACTAAAACAACTCAATTCAAAATTTATGATTTAGGATTTACGAAAGGGGAAATCATGCTTGACAAATCTACTGGAATTTTTTGAGGATGTGACTAGTAGAGTTGATGAGGGGGAACCAGTGGATGTGTTTATTTGGACTTTCAGAAGGCTTTCAGCAAAGTCCCACATAAGAGATTAGCGTGTAAAATTAAAGTGCATGGTATTCAGGGTAGTGTGTTGAGATGGATAGAAAACTGGTTGGCAGACAGGGAACAAAGAGGAGGAATAAACGGGTCTTTTTCCGAATGGCAGGCAGTGACTAGTGGGGTACCGCAGGGATCGGTGCTGGGACCCCAGCTATTCACAATATATATTAATGATTTAGATGAGGGAGCTAAATGTAATATCTCCAAATTTGCGGATGACACAAAGCTGGGTGGGAGGGTGAGCTGTGAGGAGGATGCAGAGATGCTTCAGTGTGATTTGGACAAGCTGAGTGAGTGGGCAAATGCATGGCAGATGCAGTATAATGTGGATAAATGTGAGGTTCTCCATTTTGGTAGTAAAAACAGGAAGGCAGATTATTATCTGAATGGCTATAAATTGAGAGAGGGGAATGTGCAATGAGACCTGGGTGTCCTTGTATACCAGTCACTGAAGTTCTGGAAGGTAAAACAATTTACAATATCGATCTTATACTCTCAGATTCAGGGTAAGTATGAGGTACATGTGGGTTAACAGGCTAACTGTGCTCAGACACACCACACTCCAAAGTAAATGACAGATGCGACCAAAGCAGATTCCATAGATCCCTCGACAAATCACCCAGACAGTAGTCCCACTTTGGGTCAACCAATCTTATGGAAACTTTGTCTTTCTCACAAGAGTTTCCAATCTCCACCTTTGAAGATCGCTCCTTGGAATTCTCTCCAGAAGTCGCTCCCACTTGGACAGCTTTAGCAATGGCCCACCTTGCAGGGTTTTAATCTCACCTTCTGAGATTCCTTCTCCCTGGATTCCTGGGTACACTCAGCACTAGCTCACAAGCTCGCTTTCAGATTGATAGCTTTGACTTTTTTTCTAATAATCCCTGAAGTCACCTTAGTCATTACTGCCCTAATGACTTTATCACTCTCACTCTCTCTCTCGGACCCACTCTGCTGATTTTTACTCCAATCACTACTCTACTCTAGAACATTAACATTACTCTTGCTGCTTTTGAATTAACCCTTTCCTCAATTAACCCAACCTCCCACAACTCCTGTTTTATTCATTTAAAGTCCTGTCTGTGCCCTACATATTCAACTTGCCAGGATACTGGTCCCAACCAAGTTTAAGTGGAGTCTGCCCCAATGGAACATCTCCCTCTTTCCCCAGAACAGGTGCCAATGGCCCTTGAAGCAATACCCCCACCATCACTCTCCATTTGACCTGCTAATCTCTTTATTCTCATGCCAATTGGTGCGTGACTCAGATACCAATCTAGAGATCATTACTTTTGAGGTTCTGCCTTTTAATTTGAGCCGTAACTCCTCAAACTCTTTCAGCAGAACATCTTTCCTGCTTCCACCTATGCCATTGGCTCCCATGTGAACAATGTGGTGCCAATCAAGCGGGGCTGCTTTGTCCTGGATGATGTCGAGCTTCTTGAGTGTTGTGGGAGCTGCGCTCATCCAGGCAAGTGGGGAGTATTCCATCACACTCCTGACTTGTGCCTTGTAGATGGTGGACAGGCTTTGGGGAGTCAGGAGGTGAGTTACTCGTCGCAGGATTCCTAACCTCTGACCTGCTCTTGTAGCCACAGTATTTATATGACTAGTCCAGTTCAGTTTCTGGTCAATGCTAGCCCCTAGGATAGTGACAGTGGGGGATTCATTGATGGTAATGCCATTAAACATGAAGAGCCGATGGTTGGATTCTGTCTTGTTGGAGATGGTCATTGCCTGACACGTATATGGTGTGAATGTTACTTGCCACTTGTCAGCCCAAGCCTGGATATTGTCCAGGTCTTGCTGCAATTGGACATGGACTGCTTCAGTATCTGAGGAGTTGTGAATGGTGCTGAACATTGTGCAATCATCGGTGAACATCCCCACTTCTGACCTTATGATGGAAGGAAGGTCATTGATGAAGCAGCTGAAGATGGTTGGGCCAAGGACACTACCCTGAGTAACAAGAGTGACATCACAAGACAGGGCGAGAGAGTGGCGGAGAGATCAGAATCAGCCCGAGTGTGGGGAAGCTTCAAAAAGTAACATCAGCACAAAGGTGAGAGCTGATTGGTGAGTTGTGGTTCAGTGTTTTTCTCCAGTTTAAAGTAGATTAAGCTAAGGAAAGGTAAGAGTCCTAATTTTTATTTAAGTACATAAAGAATTTAATGTTTTTTTAATTGTATTTAACTTAAAGTAAGGGTTTTTTTTCAACTAGAGGCGTGGAAGGGCAGCTCAGTCCCATGTTATGTGCCGCCTGCAACATGTGGGAAGTCTTAGACGCTCCTTGTGCTCTGACCGACCACGTGTGCAGGAAGCGCCACCAGCTGCAACTACTTAAGCTCCGCGTTTCGGAACTTGAGCGGCAGCTGGGGGCACTGAGATACATCTGTGAGGCTAAGAATTTCGTGGATAGCACGTTTTTAGATGAGGTCACCCCACAGCTTACGGAAGTGCAGACAGAGAGGGAATGGTGACCATCAGTCAGAAGAAAGGTGCCAGGCAGGTAGTCAGGAAATCCCCAGGGTGCATCTCGCTCGAGAACCGTTTTTCTGTGTTGGAAAACGCTGAGATTGACGGTTCCTCTGGGGAGTGCAGCCTCGCTCATGGCACTGTGAGTGTCTCAACTGCACAGGGATGGGGGGGTGAAATAGAGGAAGAGCAATAGTGGTAGGAGGCTCAATAGTAAGGGGAACAGCTGTGTCTGCAGCTGTAGACGTGACTCCAGGATGGTATGTTGCCTCCCTGGTGCCAGGGTCAAGGATGTCACTGAACAGCTGCAGGGCTTTCTAAAGGGGGAGAGCAAACAGACAGAGATCATGGTACATATTGGTACCAGTGACATAGGTAGAAAGAGGGATGAGGTCCTGCAAGCAGAATTTAGGGAGCTAGGAAACAGATTAAAAAACAAGGCCTCAAAGGTAGTAATCTCTGGATTACTTCCAGTGTCATGCGCTAGTGAGTATAGGAGTAGGAGGTTAGTCCAGGTGAATGTGTGGCTGCAGAGATGGTGCAGGAGGGAGGGCTTTATATTTCTGGGACATTGGGACTGTTTCTGGGGGCGGTGGGACCTGTACAAGGCGGACGGGTTACACTTGAACTGGATTGGGACCAATATCCTTGCGGAGAGGGTTTAAACTAACTTGGCGGGGGATGGGATCCTGAGAGGAGGTTCAGCAGGGGGAGATGCACAGCCAAAATTAGAAGAGAGAGCAAGTGAGTCTGTAAGGCATAGAAATTATAGGCCAGTAAAGGCATAAGGGAACTTGGCAAGGTGGATGGCATTTATTTTAATGCAAGGAGTCTGATGAATAAGGCAGATGAGTTGAGGACACAAATTAACATCATTGCTGTCACAGAGACATGGTTGAGAGAGGAGCAGGATTGGCAGCTCAGTATTCCAGGATATAGGGTCTTCATGCGAGACAGGGAAGGAGGTAAAAGAGGAGTGGGTATCACAATATTGATCAAGTAATCAATTATAGCAGTAAGGAGGGATGACATCTTAGAAGATTCCTCAAATGAAGCCATATGGGTAGAAGTGAAAAACAAAAAAGGAGCAGTCACATTGCTGGGAGTGTACTATAGGCCCTCAAACAGTCAGAGAGAAATAGAAGAGCAGATATGTAGGCAAATTACAGAGAAGTTTAAAAATAATAGGGTAGTAATAGTGGGGGGTTTCAATTACCCCAACATTAACTGGATTAGTCATAGTGTGATAGGTTTAGAGGGAGGGGAATCCTTAACATGCATCCAGGAAAGCTTTTTAAGCCAGTACGTAGAAGGTCCTACAAGAGAGGGGACGGTCCTGGACTTAATTTTAGGGAATGAAGCCGGGCAAGTGGTAGAGGTATCAGTAGGGGAACATTTTGCAGATAGTGATCATAACTCCGTTAGATTCAAGGTTGTCATGGAAAAGGACAAGGATGGGCCAGAAATCAGAGTTCTAAACTGGGGGAAGGCCGATTTTAATAAGATCAAATATGATTTGGCCAGAGTGGACTGGGAGCAGCTACTTTTAGATAAATCTGTATCAGAGCAGTGGGACTCATTCAGGAAGGAAATAGGAAGAGTACAGGGCCAACATATTCCAGTAAAGACAAAGAGTGGGACCAAAAAATCCAGGAAGAGGTGACCAGGTGTGTAGATGAGGGCAATGCATTTGGCGTAGTCTACTCGGACTTCAGCAAGTCTTTTGATAAGGTCCCGCATGGGAGACTGATAACGAAGGTAAGAGCCCATGGGATCCAAGGCAATCTGGCAAATTGGATCCAGAATTGGCTGAGTGGCAGGAAGCAGAGAGTGATGGTCGAGGGGTGTTTTTGTGACTGGATGCCTGTATCCAGTGGGGTTCCACAGGGATCGGTGTTGGGTCCCTTGCTGTTTGTGGTATATATAAACTATTTAGATTTGAATGTAGGAGGGTTGATCAGTAAGTTCATGAATGACACGATGGAGTGGTAAATAGTGAGGAGGATAGCTTTAGATTACAGGAGGATATAGACAGACTGGTCAGATGGGCTGATCAGCGGCAAATGGAATTTAATCCGGATAAGCATGAGGTGATGCACTTGGGCAGGACAAACAAGACAGCTCTCCCAGTTTTGGCACTAGCCCCCAGATGTTAGTAAGGAGGACTCTGCAGGGTTGAAAGGGCTGAGTTTGCCATTGTTGTTTCCGGTGCCTAGGTCGGTGCTGGGTGGTCCGTCCAGTTTCATTCCTTTTTGTGACTTTGTAGCAGTTTAATACAACTGAGTGGTTTGCTTGGCCATTTCAGAGTCAACCTCATTGCTGTGGGTCTGGAGTCACATGTAGGCCAGACCAGGTAAGGACAGCAGATTTCCTTTCCTAAAGGACATTACTATGTTAAAGGAGCTACATAAATGAACGTTATTGTTGGTGTTGATATCCAGTCTCTCCAAAGGTCTGAAGTCTCTCAACCCCAGTAATGTTCTGGTAAATCTGCTTATTAATTTTGTCAAAGTTCTTCCCTTTATCAGGTGAATCTCAGGTCCGATTTTAACCCAGTTTTGGCTCCATTTTGCTTATTCCTCAACACCAAACCTGGCAAAACCTAACGAAAAAAAATCACTGGAAATAAAGAGGCCACTCTGTACAGTACAGGTACAAATCATGTTTAATAAAAAGAAAAGTCATTCATTTGTAGGGTTTTAAATTTCCTTTGCTGTTTTGTTAAAGGCATTTCATTTGGATTAAATGATTATATAAATGTTGTTTTTGTTGTAGTGGTGACGAATGAAACCCTACTCCCTGCCCCCCACACCCCTCCGCCAGAAATGGTTTCTCCCAGGTCGGATTCAAGAAAGTTCTTGGATCGAGCCAGCCAATCATCACGCTTGGAGCTGTCCTCCCCCACCACCCCCCCCCAACCCACCCCCACTAACTATTAATCTAATCAACCAATCACAATGCACCACCTCAAGCTGCCAACCAATCATAAAACTCTATTTGAGGTATAGCTGTTGACCAATCATGATAGCCTTTTGGAAGCTTCCACCCAATCACAGTGCTCATCTCTGAAGGTCTCAGCCAATCCTAACATTCCATTGCCTGCTCCAAACTAGCATTGGCGGAAATGTCCATGATTGGTCAATGACTGAGGTTGTGTCGGGGGATGGTGGGGGGGGGCAGGGGTGGAATCCTCAACAATCCCATGAGTGACAGATTGGTAAAATTATTTTGCTATAATAATCCTCATTTCTTCAACATTATAAACTGATGCCTCCATTGGTTGTTTGCTTTTCCAACTAGACGTTGGGTAGTTGCCAATTTCCAAGGATGTCCTAGAATCTCCAGAAGTTGAAGATTAATCTCCTGCTATAGCAGTGGGGTGACCATTCAGCCCATCATGTCTGGACACTGTTCTGAGCAACAAAGGTGAAACATCATTAGGAGGGGGTGCATTCAAAATAGTTCTTAACTTTCTTCAACATTTCAATTCATTGGTTGATAAAAAAATATTGTAGATTGTGGCCGGGGAGAGAACTGCTGATTGGCTGAGAATGTCATTCAATCAGGTAAGCAGGATTTTGTTTTCTAATTGGCTGGGAAGACAGAGCGTCATAACAATGGGCTTGTCAGACGACCAATGATGGGAGTGCAGGGGCAGAGTAGCAGGAGTTGACTGGACCAATGGGGAACAAAGCTGGGGCGTGGGACTAATTGGACAGCTCTTTCAAAGAGTTGGAAAAGGCACAATGGGCCAAATGGCCTCCTT
Source organism: Carcharodon carcharias (assembly GCF_017639515.1). NCBI lineage: Eukaryota > Metazoa > Chordata > Chondrichthyes > Lamniformes > Lamnidae > Carcharodon > Carcharodon carcharias. The sequence goes on along the minus strand of NC_054477.1, from coordinate 6,273,554 downwards.
CTATGCTGTAAGGACTCCCACAGTCAACTAGAGAAAATTTCCTGGGCTGAAGGTATTGTCCTATGAGGACAGATTGAGAGGACTGGGCCTAGAGTTTAGAAGAATGAGAGGCGATTTCATTGAAATGTATAAAACTCTGAAGGGGCTTAACAGGGTAGATGCCGAGAGGTTCTTTCCCCCTGGCTGGGGAATCTAGAACCTGGGGGCACAGTCTCAGGATGAGGGGCCGATTATTTAGGACCTGGATGAGAAAATATTTCTTCACTCAAAGGTTTATGCATCTTTGGAATTCTCTACTCCAGAGGCTTGTGGATGCTCTGACATTGAGCATATTCAAGACAGGGATCGATAGATTTTTGGAATCTAAGGGAATTGAGATATTTGGAGATAGTGCAGGAAGGTGGAGTTGAGGTAGAAGATCAGCCAAGGTCTTATTAAGTAGCGGAGCAGGCTTGAGGGGCCGAAGAGCTGACTCCTGTTCCTAATTTGTATGTTCTTGCTGTTAAGAAGAATCTTCATCAGTCATTTGGCTAATTCTTAACTTCCCAACAACACCCATGTCCAATATTTTCATAATTAAGAAACAAAGATCATTTTCAATGTCTGAATGAATTTTCTCCCTGGATCTTCCTGTCAGCAGTTTCCTGGAGATTAATTAATTCTTTAATTCAGGAATCTCCAGGGTAATTCTAGACGCTTGGTTATCCCTGGTGAGTTGGGCATTGTTTCAGGATTCGTGTCCCTCACTGCTGAGAACCCAGTGGCTCGTTGTGTCCGTTGACCTTTGACCAGTTCCACCGCTGGGCAAGGTCGGGGGCTTGAGCTGTCCATTCCCAATTAGACAATTGGTTAAGTCAAGTTGGCATGAGCTGTAGGCTGGAACTGTGATTGAACAGCTATTGCAGTCTGATCAGTTAACGGCCAATGGCAGAAATCACACTGCTGGTCAGGAGCCTCCCTGCCGGAGTTTGGTGGGGTGACTCACCAGCAGAGAAATGGCAGCAGATGTTTCTGCCTTGGGGAATTTCAACCTGGAGCCCAATAGAAGTGGCACAAATGTCCCTGGGTTAGAAGGATCCAGGCCATCGTCTGCTACAAAGGCTTCTCTAAAGATTTCCCACCTGTTAAGGATTTAGTGCAACGCAAAATGATAAAGGCATTGGGTCTGTGTCATGTTGCCCAATGCCGTTATGTCAGCACACAGCTCTTGGTCCGCTTTCTGTGGTTTCTGTGCAGCACTGCACGAGTAGCCTCCTCAAACACCTCGACAACCCCCTCACAAAGCAGCGCTGAGCACTCCACATACTTCACCGCTTTGATCTTCCTGGCAAGACTGGCACCCTGCTGGTAACTGACCGGTGCCAACTCCCGCTTGAGCAGACTCAGGACAGTGGCCGGGTCATGCCGGAGGTCCTTCTTTGTGCCCACCAGCAGCACTGGCACATTGGGACGATGCCGCTTCACTTCAGGGTACCAGTCATTCCAGACATGGTCGAAGGAGCCTGGGTCACAGATGGAGAAGCAGATGATGAAGATGTCGGTCTGGGGGTAATAGAACTGGCGGATAGAGATCCGGTGTTCCTCCTGTGGGGCCGTGTCCCACAGGTTCAGGATGACCATCCGCTCGTCCACTGTTACCTGGGTGCTGACCGTGTCAAAGACAGTTGGCACACTGTCTCTGGGGAAGGTGCCCGTGGTTAAGCAGACAATCAGCGACGTCTTTCCCACCAGCTCGTTGCCCAGCAACATCACCTTGATGGTCACCATCCTCCAGAGCCAATTACCACTCTGCCTGCAAGAAATTTGACCAGGAATTAACACAAGAACTTGCATTTCTATATCGCCTTTCACAACCTCAGGATGTCCCAAAGTGCTTTACAGCCAGTGAAATACTTATGAAGTGTAGTCATTGTTGTAATAGAGGTAACGCTGCAGCCAATTTGCGCACAGCAAGACCCTACAAAGAGCAATATGATCATGACCAGATCATCAGTTTCAGTGATGCTGATTGAGGGGCAAATACTGACACAGGACACTGGAGAACTCTCTTCTTTTTTAAATGATGGTTGTGTGATAATTTATAACCACCTGACATAACAGAGAAGGCCAGGGGTTAACATCTCATCTGAAAGACAATATATACAACACTGCATCTCTCCCTCAGTACTACCCCTCCAACAGTGCAGCACTCCCTCAGTACTGACCCTCTGACAGTGCAGCACTCCCTCAGTACTGACCCTCCAACAGTGCAGCATTCCCTCAGTACTGACCCTCCAACAGTGCAGCACTCCCTCAGTACTGACCCTCCAACAGTGCAGCATTCCCTCAGTACTGACCCTCCGACAGAGCAGCACTCCCTCAGTACTGACCCTCCAACAGTGCAGCATTCCCTCAGTACTGACCCTCTGACAGAGCAGCACTCCCTCAGTACTGACCCTCCAACAGTGCAGCATTCCCTCAGTACTGACCCTCCGACAGAGCAGCACTCCCTCAGTACTGACCCTCCGACAGAGCAGCACTCCCTCAGTACTGACCCTCCAAAAGTGCAGCATTCCCTCAGTACTGACCCTCCGACAGTGCAGCACTCCCTCAGTACTGACCCTCCAAAAGTGCAGCATTCCCTCAGTACTGACCCTCCGACAGAGCAGCACTCGCTCAGTACTGACCCTTTGACAGTGCAACACTCCCTCAGTACTGACCCTCCAACAATGCAGCACTCCCTCAGTACTGACCCTCCAACAGTGCTGCATTCCCTCAGTAATGACCATCTGACAGTGCAGCATTCCCTCAGTACTGACCCTCCGAGCATGCAGCACTCCCTCAGTACTGACCCTCTGACAGTGCGACACTCCCTCAGTACTGCCCATCTGACAGTGCGGCACTCCCTCAGTACTGACCCTCTGACAGTTCAGCACTCCCTCAGTACTGCCCCTCTGACAGTGCAGCACTCCCTCAGTACTGACCTTCTGACAGTGCGGCACTCCCTCAGTACTGACCCTCTGACAGTTCATTGCTCCCTCGGTATTGGTTAGACTTCGGTTGGAGAATCATGTTCAATTCTGGCCATCCCACTTTAGTAAGGATGTCAACCCTTTGGAGAGGGCGCAGAAAGGATTTACTGTCATGGTTCCAGGATTGAGGGACTTCAGTTAATGAGGAAAGACTTGGAGAAGCTGCGATTGTTCCCCAAAGGTTATGGGGCGATTTAATCGAGATGTTCAAAATCATGAGGGGTTTTGACAGTGTAAATGAGGAGAGACTGTTGTGGAGAAGGGTTCGTAACCAAAGGGACACAGATTGAAGAGAATCGGTAAAAGAACCAGAGGGGAAATCAGGAGTTTATTTTCATGCAGTGAGTTGTTGTGATCTGGAAGGCGCTGCCTGAAAGGGTATTGGAAGCAGATTTAATAATAACCTTCAAAGGGGAATTGGATAAATAGTTGAAAAGGAAAAACACACACAAACACACACACTCAGACACGTACACACCCACACACCCACAAACTCACTCGCACACTCACTCACTTATTCACACTCACAGACACCCACACAGATCCTCACACACACAAACTCACTCACTCATCACACTCATACACACTCATACAGACATCCAAACACATCCTCACACACACACACACTCATTAACACTTACAAAAGAGTCAAAACTGGAGTAAATGGGAATCAGGGGAAAACTCTCTGCTGTTTGGAGTCGTACTTAGTACAAATGAAGATGGTTGTGGTTGTTGGGGGTCAGTCACCTCAGTTCCAGGACATCACTGCAGGAGTTCCTCAGGGTAGTGTCCTCGGCCCAACCATCTTCAGCTGCTTCATCAATGACTTTCCTTCCATCATAAGGTCAGAGGTGGGGATGTTCCCTGATGATTGCACAATGTTCAGCACCAATCACAACTCCTCAGATACTGAAACAGTCCATGTCCAAATGCAGCAAGACCTGGACAATATCCAGGCTTGGGCTGACAAGAGGTAAGTAACATTCGTGCCACACAAGTGTCAGGCAATGACCATCGCCAACAAGAGAGAATCCAACCATCGCCCCTTGATGTTTAATGGCATTACCATCACTGAATCCCCCATTATCAACATTCTGGGGTTAACATTGACCAGAAACTGAACTGGACTAGCCATATAAATACTGGCTACAGAGATGGTCAGAGGCTAGGAATCGTGTGACGAGTAACTCACCTCCTGACTCCCCAAAGCCTGTCCACCATCTACAATCCACAAGTCAGGAGTGTGATGGAATACTCCCCACTTGCCTGGATGAGTGCAGCTCCCACAACACTTAAGAAGCTCAACACCATCCAGGACAAAGCAGCAGCTTGATCAGCACCCCATCCACAAACATTCACTCCCTCCACCATTAACACACAGTGGCAGCAGTGTACCATCTACAAGATGCACTGCAGAAACTCACCAAGGCTCCTTAGACAGCAACTTCCAAACCCATGACCACTACCATCTAGAAGGATAAGGTCAGCAGATAGATGGGAATACCACCACCTGGAAGTTCCCCTCCAAGTCACTCACCATCCTGACTTAGAAATATATCGCCGTTCCTTCACTGTCGCTCGGACAAAATCCTGGAACTCCCTCCCCAACAGCACCGGGGTGTACCTACACCACAGGGACTGCAGCGGTTCAAGAAGGCAGCTCACCACCACCTTCTCAAGGGGCAATTAGGGATGGGCAATAAATGCTGGCCCAGCCAGAGAAGCCCACATCCCATGAATGAATAAAAAAAACCTACATGCATCCTCACACGCTCACACACACACACCCACTCGCACAAGCACAGTCATTCACACTCACATAGACACCCACACATACACTCACTCGCTCACACTCATACACACACATACACACCCACTCGCACACACACACACTCATTCACACTCACATAGACACCCACACACACATCCTCACACACACTCACTCACTCACACTCATACACTCGCACTCACTACCGCTCACGCATTCACTCACACTCACACAGACACCCAGACACGTCTTCACACACACACATACGCTGACAGAGTCAAAATGACAAACCAAACAGTTTGTGGCTTTCACACTATCAGTTCCTGTCTTGTCTCTGAGTCAGTTTCCCTCTAATTTCTAAAAAAGCCAAGAATAAATAGGGAACTGAAATTCGGAGGATATGTGTTTAACGTGATGATAACCCTGATGTTGGGATGAGGTGCGACAAACCTGGGCTCATCCTTTGCCTCTTCATTAACCTGGAAACACTGAGACTTCTTCTATTTCCCTCTCACTGATCTCGCTCAGGTCTTCAGCAGGTTTTTAAAAAAACTAACTTTCCTTTTTGTGACTGCGATGTCAAGGACCAGTTCATCCCAGCCCCTGCCAGAACCCTGCAGATGAGGCATCCCATTGCCTCAAGAAGAAGAAGCACAGCTTGCATTTAGATAGCACCTTTGAGGTAGTAAAACCATCCCAAGGTGCTTCACAGGAGTGATTATCAAACCAAATTCGACCCCATGACCCATAAGGAGATATTCAGGCAGGTGGACCAAATTGGTCAAGGAGGTCAGGTTTTGAGGGGCAACTTAAAGGAGGAGGGAGAAACGGAAAGGTTTTGGGAGACAAATTCTGGAGCTTGGGGCCCGGACAGCTAAAAGCAAGGCCTCCAGTGGTGGAGCGATTGAAATCTGGGATACTCAAGAGCCCAGAATTGGAGGATGTATTAGATATTTCAGAGGGTTACGTGGCTGGAGAAGATTACAGAGAAAGGGAGGGGTGAGGCCATGGAGAGATTTGAAAACAAGGATGAGAATTTTGAAATCAAAGGTTGCCAGATGGGGAGCCAGTGTAGGTCAGGGAGCAGTGGGGCATTGGGAAGACGGTGGTGCAGTGGCAATGGAACTGGGCACTGGACCAGTAATCCAGAGGCCAAAGCAAACCCTTAGTGGACACAGGTTCAAATCCCACCAATGCAGCTGGTGGAACTTTAATTCAATGAATAAATCTGGAGTTAAAAGCTAGTCTCAGTAAAGGTGATCATGAAACTATCATCAATTTTTGTAAAAACCCATCTGGTTCACTAATGCTACTTTTGGGAAGGAAATCTGCCTCCTTACCTACAAAAATCCAGACCCACAGCAATGTGGTTGACTCTTACCTGCTCTCTGAAATGGCTGAGCAAGTGACTCAGCTCAAGGGCAATTAGGGACGGGCAACCAATGCTGGCCTTGCCACTGACACCCACATCCCATGAACGAATAGAAATAACTGGGCTTGGTGTAAGTAAAAGCAGAATTTTGGATGTCCTCAGGTTTACGGAGGGTAGAATGTGGGACAGCTGCCAGGAGTGTGATGGAACAGTCGAGTCTAGAGGTAATGAAGGCCTGAATGAGGGTTTCAACATCAGATTGGCTGAGACAGGGGCAGAAACAGATGATAAGAATTAGGAACAGGAGTAGATCATTTGCCCCCTCAAACCTTCTCCACCATTCAATAAGATCGTGGCTGATCTTCTTGTGTTTCAATTTCCACATTCCCATCTAACCCTGTTAACCTTTGATTCCCTTGCCTAACAAGAATCTATCTACCTCTGCCTTCAAAATATCCACCTCCACCAGCTTCTGAGGCAGAGAGTTCCAAAGTCACACAATCCTCTGAGAGAAAAAATTTCTCCTTATCTCTGTCCTAAAAGGGTGACCCCTAATTTTAAAACAGTGCCCCCCCAGTTCTGGACTCACCCACAAGAGGAAACATCCTTTCCATGTCCACCTTGTCAAGGCCATTCAGGATCTTGTAAACTTCAATCAAATCATCCCCCACTCTTCTAAACTCCAGTGGAAACAAGCCCAGTCTGTGCAACCTTTCCTCACAAGACAATCCACTCATTCCAGGTATCAATCTAGTAAACCTCCTCTGAACCACCTCCAATGTATTTACATCCTTCCTGAAATAAGGAAACCAAAACTGCACGCAGTATTCGAAGTGCGGTCTCACCAATGCCCTGTATAACTGAAGCTTAACATTCCTCCTTTTATGTTCAATCCCTCTCGTAATAAAGGATAGCATTCCATTAGCCTCCTTAATTACTTGCTGTATCTGCATACTAACTTTTTGTGACTCATGTACTAGAACACCTAGATCCCTCTGCACCTCAGAATTATGCAGCCGTTCTCCACTTAAGCAATATTCTGCTTTTTTGTTCTTCCTGCCAAAGTGAACTTCACATTTTCCCACATTAAACTCCATTTACCAGATCTTTGCCCACCCACTCAACCTATCTATATTCATCTGCAACCTCCTCATGTCCTCTTCACAGCATACTTTCCTACCTATCTTTGTGTCATCTGCAAGTTTAGCGACCATGTCTTCACTCCCCTCATCTAAGTTATTGATGTGAATTGTAAAAAGTTGAGACCCCAGTACAGACCCATGTGGCACTCCACTCGTCACATCCTGCCAATCAGAAAGAGACCCATTTACGCATACTCTCTGCTTTCTGCCAGCCAGCCAATCTTCTATTCATGCTGATATGTTACCCCCTACACCATGTGCTTTAATTTTTGGAAATAATCTTTGATGTGGCACCTTATCAAATGCCTTCTGGAAATCCAAGTACAGTACATCTACAGGCTCCCCTTTATCCACTGTGCAGGTTACTCTTTCAAAAAACTCCAATAAATTGGCTAAACATGATTTCCCTCTCACAAAACCATGCTGACTCTGCCCAATTGCCTTGAGCTCTTCTAAGTGCCCAGCTATAACCTCCTTAATGATCGATTCTAATAACTTCCCCACATCAGACGTCAAGCTAACTGGCCTATAGTTTCCTGTTTTCTGCCTCCCTCCCTTCTTGAATAGAGGGGATTTATTTACTAATTTCCAATCTGATGGAACCTTTCCAGAATCTAGGGAATTTTGGAAAATTTACACCAGTGCTTCAACTACCTCAATAGCCACCTCTCTTAAGACCCTAGGATGTAGTCCATCAGGACCCAAAGACTTGCCAGCCCACAGCTCCATCAATTTACTCAGTACCGCTTCCCTAGTGATTTCAATTTCACCAAGTTCCTTTCTCCTGTTCACCTCCTGATTTGCAGCTATTATGATATGTTTTTTGTATCCTCTATAGTGAACACAGAAGCAAAATATTTGTTCATTTATTTTGCCATTTCCTTATTATCTACTATTATCCCCCCCCCCCCACCCATTGTCACTCTCTAGAGGACCAACACTCACTTTACTTACTTTTTTCCATTTTAAATACATGTAGAAACTCTTGCTATCTGTTTTTACATTTCTAGCTAGCTTCCTCTCACACACTAATTTCTTTCTCCTGATTAACCTTTTAGTCATTCTCTGCCGTTCTTTATATTCTGTCCAATCAATTGTCCTGCCACTCATCTTTGCAGAGTTGTATGCTTTTCCCTTAAGTTTGATGCTTTCCTTAACATCTCTAGTTAAGCACGGATGGTGGGTCCTCCCCTTAGAATTTTTCTTTATAGTAGGAATATACTCATTCTGAATACTCTGAAATATCCCCTTAAATATCAGCCACTGCTTCTCTATTGAACTATCCTCTAGCCTAGTTTCCCAGTTCACTTCAGCTAGCTCAGCTTTCATCCCCACATAATTATTTAAGTTTAAGACACTAGTCTTAGACCCACTCTTCTCCCTTTCAAAGTGGATGTTAAATTCAATCATATTGTAGTCGCTGCTACCTCGGAGTGCCTAGGGGTCTTATGGAGGTGGAAGTAGGCATCCTGAAGGTGCGGATTGGTGGATCTAGTTTTGCTGGGACAGTTTGACAGGAACAGACTGTGGAGCTGGTCTCTGGGAGCTTACTGAAGGAGACTCCGGGATGTCTCTTCTCTCAGCCCTGGCAAGGGTAGAATGATTGAGTGACACAGATTACCTGCTCATTCCCATGTGACAGAGTGAAGAATCCTGCCAGGCAGTTTTGGCAGTGCGTGTTGGATTGTACATTCCTTTGTTCTTTATCCTATTTTTTAAAAATACGAAGAACTAACATTTCCCTGGGCCTTTACAAGCCCAGGATGTCTCAAAAAGCTTTACAGCCAACAGAGTCATTTTGTACCACTCTAAGGTAGGAAACACAGCAGCCAATTTATGCACGGCAAGATCCCACAAACAGAAATGTCATACTAACCCAGATAATCTGTTTCTGTACTGTTGGTCAAGGAATAATTATTAATCAGGAAGCTGGGGAGAATACCCTGGCTCTGTTTTGAAATAGTGGCCATGGGATCTTTAATGCTGACATGACAGTGCAGCACTCCCTCAGTACTGACCCTCTGACAGTGCAGCACTCCCTCAGTACTGACCCTCTGACAGTGCAGCACTCCCTCCGGACTGACCCTCCAACAGTGCAGCACTCCCTCAGTACTGATCCTCCGACAGTGCAGCACTCCCTCAGTACTGACTGTCCAACAGTGCAGCACTCCCTCAGTACTGATTCTCCGACAGTGCAGCACTCCCTCAGTACTGACCCTCTGACAGTGCAGCGCTCCCTCAGCACTGACCCTCTGACAGGGCAGCACTCCCTCAGTACTGACCCTCTGACAGTGCAGCACGCCCTCAGCACTCCTCCTGTTCCACGCTATCAGCCTCAGCTCTCCCCTCTTCCTCTCAAACTCCGATCACCTAAGGGAAGTTTTGCTGATCTTTCCAGGTCCAGTTTGGCGCAGGCGACTGTGAAAGCGACGAGGATGTTTGACAGACTTTAAAGATCCAGTGACAGGTTGACATCCAAAAATAGGTGAGGAATCCTGCAGACAACCAGCCTGATTCTACACTCACTGCAAATTTAATATACTCGCAGCGCTCGGAGTTGGGGTGGGGGGGCGGTAGGGCAGAGACCTAGAGAGCGAAACTCACTACTTACAGGAAGTCAAGCTGACTGTGATTGCTCATGAAAACCCAGCCCACATCAATCTGACAAAAAGATGGGCTGTCAGGCAGCTGGGAACTCAACCTGACTAGCTTGCTGCCGAGCTCACTGGAATGCAGAAATGTGAGATTCATTGACACTGGGAACAGTTTTTGTTTAAAGTTTGCCAGTTGGGACTCTTTCACACTAAAATCCATGTTCACAGATCAGCTGAATGAACAGGGCAGTTCAGGATCCGCATTCTGACTATCCTCCCATCTCTCTCCCGTCCAAATCCGTCCCCGGCTATTTTTAACCAATTTCGTTGTCAGTATCGGGTCTGCTGAAGATTTAATCACATGTCTGATCGGACGGCTCAAATATCCCTGCTGAATTACCAAGTCTAAAATTGGAGAGCATTTAAACGGCACTTCACTGTCAGAGGGTCAGTACTGAGGGAGTGCTGCACTGTCAGAGGGTCAGTACAGAGGGAGTGCTGCGCCGTCAGAGGGTCAGTACTGAGGGAGTGCTGCGCTGTCAGAGGGTCAGTACTGAGGGAGTGCTGCACTGTCAGAGTCAGTACTGAGGGAGTGCTGCATTGTCAGAGGGTCAGTGCTGAGGGAAACTGTCAGAGGTTCAGTGCTGAGGCAGTGCTGCACTGTCAGAGGGTCATTATTGAAGGAGTGCTGCATTGTCAGAGGGTCAGTACTGAGGGAATGCTGCACTGTCAGAGGGTCAGTACTGAGGGAGTGCTGCACTGTCAGAGGGTCAGTACTGAGGGAGTGCTGCACTGTCAGAGGGCCAGTACTGAGGGAGTGCTGCACTGTCAGAGGGTCAGTACTGAGGGAGTGCTGCACTGTCAGAGGGTCAGTACTGAGGGAGTGCTGCACTCTCAGAGGGCCAGTGCTGAGGGAGTGCTGCACTGTCAGAGGGTCAGTACTGAGGGAGTGCTGCACTGTCACAGGGTCAGTGCTGAGGGAGTGCTGCACTGTCAGAGGGTCAGTACTGAGGGAGTGCTGCACTGTCACAGGGTCAGTACTGAGGGAGTGCTGCACTATCGGAAGTGCCATCTTTCAAATGAGACATTAAACTGAGACCCTATCTGTCCCCTCAGGTGGACAATAAAGGTCCCACAGCCAAGAAGAGCTCCCCACTGTCCTGAGGCCAACAGCTAATCCCCAACCAGCATCACTAAAAACGTTATTACATTGCTGTATGTGGGATCTTGCTGTGTGAAAATTGGCTGCTGTGTTTCCTAAATCAGAACAGTAACTGGACTTCCAAAGTGCCTCACTGGCTCTGAAGAATTCAGGGACCTCTTGAAGTCATGTAAGGTGTTGTAGAAATGCATTGCTTCATTACATCGGGTTTACAGGGCAGAAATAGGCCACTCAGCCCAACATGCTGGGATTTCTGTTTCACATGAGCCTCCACCCACCCCCTCTTGATCTCACCCTAACACCATTTCCTCCTATTCCTTGCGTTCATCCAGCTTCCCCTTAAATACATCTCAACCACTCCCAGGGGTAGTGAGTCCCACCATCTCACCCGCTCCCCTGAATTCCGCTTGAGCTGGATTTATTAATGATTATTTTTCTGCTCATGGCCCCTGGACTTACATTCTTCACACTTAAATCAAAGCGATTCTCTCTCCCTGCTAATTAAAGCTCTGGCTGGTTGTCATGCATTGCGAAGGGTTAAATTAAATCTCACCCGGAGTTTCAGTCTCCTCTCTCGAAACGTGCGACTTGTCACAAGAGAGACCTTGATCCTGCCTGAAAGTTCATGAGCAGTTGTGCCGGGTCTCAGCTTGTCTCCTGTGTCTTCCTGACATCCTGGGAAAGGCACTGACTGAAGCCCACGGAACACATCACCCCGAAACTCACAGGCACCAACTGCATGCCGTTTGCATAATGAGAGGATATTATAGTCGAATGGGAGGGAGTTATGAAAATAAATGACTCCCCCCCCAACACTCCACCACCCCCTCCCTCCCTCCCTCCCTCCCTCCCTCCTTCCTGAACCTAGCACCTTTTCTCTGCTTTAAATACTTTTTCGCAACAAGTCACACCAAAACTGAGAGTCTGGACAGGAACATGCTGATTTTATCTGGGTGCGTGCGTGTTTTTTTAATGTATATTCTTGGCACTTTCTCAAACCATTTCCTAGAATCATGCAGCCCAGGAGGAGGCCATTCAGCCCATCGTGCCCGGTGCTGGCTCTTTGAAAGAGCTATCCAAATTCGTCCCACTCACCCTGCTCTTTCCCCACAACTCTGCGTTTATTTTCTTTTTCAAATATTTATCCAACTCCCCTTTTTTGAAAGCTCCTATTGAATCTGCTTCCACCGCCCTTTCAGGCAGCGCCTTCCAGATCACAACAACTCGCTGTGTTAAAAAAAAAAATTCTCCTCAACTCTCTCTCGCTGGTGCTTTTACTGGTTCTCTTCAATCTGTGTCCCCCTGGTTACCGACCCTCCTGCCATTTGAAACTGATTTCTAAGATAAGGGGGTTGTCCAATGAGGAAAGACTGGGTCTGTGTCCACTGGAGTTTAGAAAAATGTGAAGTGATCTTATAAGATCCTGAGGGGACTTGACTGGATAGATGTTGAAAGGATGTTTCCTCTTATGGGGGTGATTAGAACTGGGGGGTGGGGGCACAGTTTAAAAATAAGGGGTCTCCCATTTAAGACAGAGATGAGGAGAATTTTCTTCTCTCTGAGGGTTGTTAGATTGTGGAATTCTCTTCCCCAGAGAGGCTGGGTCAATGAATATTCTTAAGACAGAGGTAGATAGATTATTGATTAACGACGGGGTTACAGGTTATCAGGGGTAGGCAGGAATGTGGGGTTGAGGCTACAGTCAGATCAACCATGATCATAATGAATGGCGGAGCAGACTCGAGGGGATGAATGGCCTGATCCAGCTCCTGATTCATGTGTTCATAGGAAACAGATTCTCCTTATTTTCCCTATCAAAACCCTTCATGATTTTGAATGTCCCTATTAAATCTCCCCTAACCTTCTCTGCTCTAAGGAGCACAATCCCGCCTTCTCCAGTCTCTCTGCATTAACCGAAGTCCCTCCTCCCTTTGACCATTCTATTAAATCTCCTGCTCACCCTCTCCAGGACTCCAACATCCTTCCTAAAGCGCGGTGCCCAGAACTGGACACAACTCTCCGGCTGGGGCCTAACTAGTGATGTATAGAAATTTAACCCAACTTCTTTGCTTTTGTGAGCTATGCCTTTATTTATAAAAACCCAGGACCTGGAAGCTTCTTTATCCGCTTCTCCACTTGTCCTGCCACCTTCAACATCTGAAAGCGGGTTGACCTGGGTCAGGCGGAACCTAAGAGTCTCAAACCTGAGGCCAGCCTGCCTCAAACCCGGTTTTAACAGAGACAGGGCACTGAGGTGTGGGGGGACCAATCAGATCCTAGGAGATGAGTTACTTAACTAAACATTTTCATGAGGCGATGTGCCTCAGATTCTAACTTGCTTCCAACTTTAATCTGGCCAATCAGAAATCCCAATCCTTGGGAAACCCGTCAGCTACAGGGTGGTGAGGAATCCTGCGTGGAATAGGTAAGTGCTTTTCCGGCACTGCTTGTGGGCCAAGGATCAGGAGTGACCTCCAACCCCTCCCAACCCCCACCTCACCCAAACCAACCTACCCTCCCCCCTCTCACATTTAGACCTTCACCACAATCGGATCCCTCCCCCCGTGATGTCATCGACCCAGCCAGCTGATTGTCCCACCCTGACCTCCTCCATATGATCACTGAGACCCTCCCCCTCAAACACTGACCTCCCCAACTCTGATCACTGGACCCACCAAATCACCCCATGTCTGCTCCCAATTTCTCCTTGACCTCCAGCAATGACCCCCTCGCCAACCCTACAAGCCATGCCTTATTCATCCAGACACACCCAATGTCATTGGCTGTAGCACAGCAAACCTACCTAGAAACCTGGGAAACCTACCTATTTGTGGGCCATTCCCTCTACAGGACTATTCCTTGCCCAACAAGGAGCCAGGCCTGTCAATCAGAATGGTTTCTATGCTGGGAGCCTGTTGATAAAAATCCTTTAGCTGGGGATTCAGAGCCCCGCTGTTTTTGGGGAGGGTTTCCCGACTAGAACCCCTCTTACGTGCAAATGGGAATCCTGTCCCAGTATAGATCGGGGCCAGTCCTCCAGCTGAGGCCTAACTCGAGAGTCGTAAAGTCATTATGGGCACAATCGGAGGCCAGAGTAGAGCAATCCAGTCAGTCACATTCTCCTGCTCTATCCCATTAAACCTGCAAATTTATTTCTCTCAAGTGCCCATCCAATTTGCTTCCGAAATTATTGATTGACTCCCCTTCCACTGCCTTCACAGGCAACAGGTTCCAGGTCATTAGCACTCGCTGTAGAAAAACATTCTTCCTCACACCCCTCTGCATCTCTTCCCCAGAACCTTCAATCTGTGACCTCAGCCCTTGGACCATCAGCTAACCAAAGAAAGAAAGACTTATATTTCCAGAGCGTTTTGTGTGACCACCCAACCTCTCAAAGCGCTTTACAGCCAATGAAGTAATTTTAGAAGCGTGGTCACTGTTGCAATGCAGGAAACAAGGCAGCCAATTGGTGCACAGCAAGATCCCACAAGCAGCAACGTGATAATAGCCAGATAGTCTGCTTTAATGAGGTTGATTGAGGGACAAGTTTTGGTCCAGGACACCGGGAAGGACTCTCCTGCTCTTCTTTGAAACAGTGGCCACTGGATCCTCTGCATTGAACTGAGAGGGCAGATGGCCCTCAGTTTAACGTCTCATCAAAAGACAACACCTCTGACAGTGCAGCACTCCCTCAGTACTGACCCTCTGACAGTGCAGCACTCCCTCAGTACTGATCCTCTGGCACTGCAGCACTCCCTCAGTACTGACCCTCCGACAGTGCAGCATTCCCTCAGTACTGACCGTCCGACAGTGCAGCACTCCCTCAGTACTGACCGTCCGACAGTGCAGCTCTCCCTCAATTCTGACCCTCTGACAGTGCAGCACTCCCTCAGTACTGACCCTCTGACAGTGCAGCACTTCCTCAGTACTGACCCTCTGACAGTGCAGCACTCCCTCAGTTCTGACCCTCTGACAGTGCAGCACTCCCTCAGTACTGACCCTCTGGCAATGCAGCACTCCCTCAGTACTGACCCTCTGGCAGTGCAGCACTCCCTCAGTACTGACCCTCTGACAGTGCAGCACTCCCTCAGTACTGACCCTCTGGCAGTGCAGCACTCCCTCAGTACTGACCCTCTCACAGTGCAGCACTCCCTCAGTACTGACCCTCTGACAGTGCAGCGCCCCCTCAATACTGACCCTCTGACAGTGCAGCAACTCCCTCAGTACTGACCCTCTGACAGAGTGGCACTCCCTCAATACTGACCCTCTGACAGTGCAGCACTCCCTCAGTACTGACCCTCTGGCAGTGCAGCACTCCTTCAGTACTGACCCTCTGACAGTGCAGCAACTCCCTCAGTACTGACCCTCTGACAGAGTGGCACTCCCTCAGTACTGACCCTCTGACAGTGCGGCACTCCCTCAGTACTGACCCTCTGACAGTGCGGCACTCCCTCAGTACTGACCCTCTGACAGTGCAGCAATTCCCTCAGTACTGACCCTCTGACAGTGCAGCACTCCCTCAGTACTGACCTTCTGACAGTGCAGCACTCTCTCAATACTGACCCTCTTGCAGTGCAGCACTCCCTCAGTACTGACCCTCTGACAGTGCAGCAACTCCCTCAGCACTGACCCTCTGACAGTGCAGCAACTCCCTCAGTACTGACCCTCTGACAGTGCAGCACTCCCTCAGTACTGACCCTCTGGCAGTGCAGCACTCCCTCAGTACTGACCCTCTCACAGTGCAGCACTCCCTCAGTACTGTCCCTCTGACAGTGCAGCACTCCCTCAGTACTGACCCTCTGACAGTGCAGCAACTCCCTCAGTACTGACCCTCTGACAAAGTGGCACTCCCTCAGTACTGACCCTCTGACAGTGCGGCACTCCCTCAGTACTGACCCTCTGACAGTGCGGCACTCCCTCAGTACTGACCCTCTGACAGTGCAGCAATTCCCTCAGTACTGACCCTCTGACAGTGCAGCACTCCCTCAATACTGACCCTCTTGCAGTGCAGCACTCCCTCAGTACTGACCCTCTGACAGTGCAGCACTCCCTCAGTACTGACCTTCTGACAGTGCAGCACTCTCTCAATACTGACCCTCTTGCAGTGCAGCACTCCCTCAGTACTGACCCTCTGACAGTGCAGCAACTCCCTCAGCACTGACCCTCTGACAGTGCAGCAACTCCCTCAGTACTGACCCTCTGACAGTGCAGCACTCCCTCAGTACTGACCCTCTGGCAGTGCAGCACTCCCTCAGTACTGACCCTCTCACAGTGCAGCACTCCCTCAGTACTGTCCCTCTGACAGTGCAGCACTCCCTCAGTACTGACCCTCTGACAGTGCAGCAACTCCCTCAGTACTGACCCTCTGACAGAGTGGCACTCCCTCAGTACTGACCCTCTGACAGTGCGGCACTCCCTCAGTACTGACCCTCTGACAGTGCGGCACTCCCTCAGTACTGACCCTCTGACAGTGCAGCAATTCCCTCAGTACTGACCCTCTGACAGTGCAGCACTCCCTCAATACTGACCCTCTTGCAGTGCAGCACTCCCTCAGTACTGACCCTCTGACAGTGCAGCACTCCCTCAGTACTGACCTTCTGACAGTGCAGCACTCCCTCATTACTGACCCTCTGACAGTGCAGCACTCCCTCAGTACTGACCCTCTTGCAGTGCAGCACTCCCTCAGTACTGACCCTCTGACAGTGCAGCACTCTCTCAATACTGACCCTCTCGCAGTGCAGCACTCCCTCAGTACTGACCCTCTGACAGTGTAGCACTCCCTCAGTACTGACCCTCTGACAGTGCAGCACTCCCTCAGTACTGACCCTCTGACAGTGCAGCACTCTCTCAATACTGACCCTCTGACAGTGCAGCACTCCCTCAGTACTGACCCTCTGACAGTGCAGCACTCCCTCAGTACTGACCCTCTGACAGTGCAGCACTCTCTCAATACTGACCCTCTCGCAGTGCAGCACTCGCTCAGTACTGACCCTCTGGCAATGCAGCACTCCCTCAGTACTGACCCTCTGGCAGTGCAGCACTCCCTCAGTACTGACCCTCTGACAGTGCAGCACTCCCTCAGTACTGACCCTCTGGCAGTGCAGCACTCCCTCAGTACTGACCCTCTCACAGTGCAGCACTCCCTCAGTACTGACCCTCTGCCAGTGCAGCACTCCCTCAGTACTGACCCTCTGACAGTGCAGCGCCCCCTCAATACTGACCCTCTGACAGTGCAGCAACTCCCTCAGTACTGACCCTCTGACAGAGTGGCACTCCCTCAATACTGACCCTCTGACAGTGCAGCACTCCCTCAGTACTGACCCTCTGGCAGTGCAGCACTCCCTCAGTACTGACCCTCTGACAGTGCAGCAACTCCCTCAGTACTGACCCTCTGACAGAGTGGCACTCCCTCAGTACTGACCCTCTGACAGTGCGGCACTCCCTCAGTACTGACCCTCTGACAGTGCGGCACTCCCTCAGTACTGACCCTCTGACAGTGCAGCAATTCCCTCAGTACTGACCCTCTGACAGTGCAGCACTCCCTCAGTACTGACCTTCTGACAGTGCAGCACTCTCTCAATACTGACCCTCTTGCAGTGCAGCACTCCCTCAGTACTGACCCTCTGACAGTGCAGCAACTCCCTCAGCACTGACCCTCTGACAGTGCAGCAACTCCCTCAGTACTGACCCTCTGACAGTGCAGCACTCCCTCAGTACTGACCCTCTGGCAGTGCAGCACTCCCTCAGTACTGACCCTCTCACAGTGCAGCACTCCCTCAGTACTGTCCCTCTGACAGTGCAGCACTCCCTCAGTACTGACCCTCTGACAGTGCAGCAACTCCCTCAGTACTGACCCTCTGACAGAGTGGCACTCCCTCAGTACTGACCCTCTGACAGTGCGGCACTCCCTCAGTACTGACCCTCTGACAGTGCGGCACTCCCTCAGTACTGACCCTCTGACAGTGCAGCAACTCCCTCAGCACTGACCCTCTGACAGTGCAGCAACTCCCTCAGTACTGACCCTCTGACAGTGCAGCACTCCCTCAGTACTGACCCTCTGGCAGTGCAGCACTCCCTCAGTACTGACCCTCTCACAGTGCAGCACTCCCTCAGTACTGTCCCTCTGACAGTGCAGCACTCCCTCAGTACTGACCCTCTGACAGTGCAGCAACTCCCTCAGTACTGACCCTCTGACAGAGTGGCACTCCCTCAGTACTGACCCTCTGACAGTGCGGCACTCCCTCAGTACTGACCCTCTGACAGTGCGGCACTCCCTCAGTACTGACCCTCTGACAGTGCAGCAATTCCCTCAGTACTGACCCTCTGACAGTGCAGCACTCCCTCAATACTGACCCTCTTGCAGTGCAGCACTCCCTCAGTACTGACCCTCTGACAGTGCAGCACTCCCTCAGTACTGACCTTCTGACAGTGCAGCACTCCCTCATTACTGACCCTCTGACAGTGCAGCACTCCCTCAGTACTGACCCTCTTGCAGTGCAGCACTCCCTCAGTACTGACCCTCTGACAGTGCAGCACTCTCTCAATACTGACCCTCTCGCAGTGCAGCACTCCCTCAGTACTGACCCTCTGACAGTGTAGCACTCCCTCAGTACTGACCCTCTGACAGTGCAGCACTCCCTCAGTACTGACCCTCTGACAGTGCAGCACTCTCTCAATACTGACCCTCTGACAGTGCAGCACTCCCTCAGTACTGACCCTCTGACAGTGCAGCACTCCCTCAGTACTGACCCTCTGACAGTGCAGCACTCTCTCAATACTGACCCTCTCGCAGTGCAGCACTCCCTCAGTACTGAACCTCTGACAGTGTAGCACTCCCTCAGTACTGACCCTCTGACAGTGCAGCACTCCCTCAGTACTGACCCTCTGACAGTGCAGCACTCTCTCAATACTGACCCTCTTGCAGTGCAGCACTCCCTCAGTACTGACCTTCTGACAGTGCAGCACTCCCTCATTACTGACCCTCTGACAGTGCAGCACTCCCTCAGTACTGACCCTCTTGCAGTGCAGCACTCCCTCAGTACTGACCCTCTGACAGTGCAGCACTCTCTCAATACTGACCCTCTCGCAGTGCAGCACTCCCTCAGTACTGACCCTCTGACAGTGTAGCACTCCCTCAGTACTGACCCTCTGACAGTGCAGCACTCCCTCAGTACTGACCCTCTGACAGTGCAGCACTCTCTCAATACTGACCCTCTGACAGTGCAGCACTCCCTCAGTACTGACCCTCTGACAGTGCAGCACTCCCTCAGTACTGACCCTCTGACAGTGCAGCACTCTCTCAATACTGACCCTCTCGCAGTGCAGCACTCCCTCAGTACTGACCCTCTGACAGTGTAGCACTCCCTCAGTACTGACCCTCTGACAGTGCAGCACTCCCTCAGTACTGACCCTCTGACAGTGCAGCACTCTCTCAATACTGACCCTCTGACAGTGCAGCACTCCCTCAGTACTGACCCTCCAACAGTGCAGCACTCCCTCAGTACTGACCCTCTGACAGTGCAGCATTCCCTCAGTACTGACCCTCTGACAGTGCAGCACTCCCTCAGTCCTGACTGACCCTCTGACAGTGCAGCACTCCCTCAGTCCTGACTGACCCTCTGACAGTGCAGCACTCCCTCAGTACTGACCCTCTGACAGTGCAGCACTCCCTCAGTACTGACCCTCTGACAGTGCAGCACTCTCTCAATACTGACCCTCTGACAGTGCAGCACTCCCTCCGTGAGTTGGTGTCTTCAGTAAAGGCAGAAGATCAAAATCAACCAAGGTGAGAAAGTTGAAGGACGGGTTCTGGAACTTTCCTGCCTTGGGGGCGGTTGTGACTGCTCAGGCACAGAGAAACCATTGTCTCGCTCCAAAGTTGTTTAATCCCATCCAGCCTGCTCCTCCGACTGACAGGCAGGTCTGACAGAGGGTGTCCGCTGGGCCGGGGTGGGGGTGGGGTTGAGGGGGGTGTGGAGGTGTGGGAGAGAGACAGTCACAGGTCAGCTTTCCGATCTTGAAGCTGTCCTGTGATGACCACGTGGGGTGAGGTGGAGGGGTACTGGGATGTGGGAGAGGTGAGGGAGGAGGGTGAGGGGTTTGGCTGATGCGAGGGAGTGTGATGTGGATGAGGGTTTGTGGGGGAGCAAAGGACCAGAGGACGTGGTTCAGGGTTTGGGTGAGTGCAGCGGGGGGAGGGGAGAGCGTGAGGGAAGAGGTGAATCTTCTGTCCATTCCCTGCCCTAAGTGAAGGATTTTGTCCAAGAAGATGCACAGACTGACCACTCGCTCACTGAGATATTACTTACAAAGACTAGTTTGGAATGTACTTCCATTGTACACAGACCCCACAGCTTCTGGGTTTGTCCATGGCCCAGTGGGGAGAACCCTCACCTCTGAGTCCAATCTTCGTGGGCCTGGGGCCCGGGTCCCACTCTGGGGATGGAATCTTCCGGTGAGCCAGCAGGCGGTGGGGGCTTAACTTGGTGTGAGGCCAAACATCAGTTTCCCAACATTGGGATGAACTTCAGCAATCAAGTCGCGGGATTTTGAAGAGGGGTTAAAGGCGGGTTGAGGCCTCCCTCCCGATGGGACAATGCCAGGAAGCCCTTCTGCACCCCTTACCCTGTCGTCCCTGTTCATTTAAAGGCCACCTGGCCGGAATGAAGCCCCCCCCCAACCCTCTAAAATTAAGCTCCCCACGAGCGAGAAATCCGAACGTTCACGTTTATGACCCTATATAAACGGTGTGCACCTGCCGAGCTCGAGTTCTTCCCGGACGTTGGAGAGAGTGGACGCTGCTTTGGCCTTCTCGGGGTTCGCTCACCAATCTCAGCCTCTTGACAGACCGGGGGCTGTGGTCAGCCCAAACCACCCGAAGGCTGGACGCGTGAGGCAGGCTTAAAGGGGGAAGGGATTCTGTCCGGGCAAGGAAAACAGACTGACCGGTGTGGGGAAGGACGCAGCCAGGGAATGTGAAGGTGCAGTGATGAGGGACGGAGGGAGGCGCTTTGCTTCTCGTGTCTGGGGGGGGGGGGGGTCCTGTGGTTGGGCGGAGGGGGAGGGGAAGGGGGAGGGGGAATTCCAGGCAGGGACGGTGGGAGAGAGATGGTCCTAGAGGGCGGGATGGGTGCTGTTGATTGTGGGGTCCTGGAGGGTTGAACTGAGAGCAGTGAGCAGCAGAGGGCACAGTCACAGTGAGAGGAGGCAGTGGGATGCAGTAGGGTGGTAGGTCCAGAGTGATGGTCGGGTAGGTGAAAGTTTCGTCACAGGGGGAAGAAGTCATGGACATGGATGAAATACGTGGTTCAGATAACAGGAGGGGTCAGGGTGAAGGTGGTCATGGGGTCGGTAACAGGTGGTCAGGGTGAAGGTGGTCATGGGGTCGGTAACAGGTGGTCAGGGTGAAGGTGGTCATGGGGTCGGTAACAGGTGGTCAGGGTGAGGGTGGGCATGGGGACAGTAACAGGTGGTCAGGGTGGGGGTGGGCATGGGGACGGTAACAGGTGGTCAGGGTGAGGGTGGGCATGGGGACGGTAACAGGTGGTCAGGGTGAGGGTGGGTATGGGGACAGTAACAGGTGGTCATGGTGAGGGTGGGCATGGGGACAGTAACAGGTGGTCAGGGTGAGGGTGGGCATGGGGTCGGTAACAGGTGGTCAGGGTGAGGGTGGGCATGGGGACGGTAACAGGTGGTCAGGGTGAGGGTGGGTATGGGGACAGTAACAGGTGGTCAGGGTGAGGGTGGGTATGGGGACAGTAACAGGTGGTCAGGATGAGGGTGGTCATGGGGAACAGGTGGTCAGGGTCAGGGTGGGCATGGGGACAGTAACAAGTGGTCAGGGTTAGGGTGGGCATGGGGACAGTAACAGGTATAGGCTCAGAGGAGAGAAAATGCATGTGGAGGGTAATGGTTACAGGTGTAAAGGTAACAGAGGAAGGTTCAAGGGTGTCAGGGGGGAGAGGAAAGGTTATATTGGGTGGGTCAAGGGTGATGGGGGAAAGTTGGTGGGTGACAGGGGGAGACTAGAAGGTTGTGGAGCGAGTCTCGGATGTGACGCACCCCATTTTGTGACTCTCACCTACACAACACTGTCGATCTGAAACTTGCCGAAGTGGGTGGAGGTGGGTGGAGTTCGATGTGAGCACAATTGGCCAACTAAAGGGACCCCTTTCTTGGAGTGTATACCGGAGGAGAGACCCAAGCTCATTATGGCCTACATCGATGATCTAGATCGTCGAGGCCCTCCCCCACCTCCCACTGCATCAGAGCCAACCAGACGATCTGCCAAATAGAAGGGGTGCGGTGAGGGTGTCATGTCTAGACAGAAGCCTGGCACAGGGCTCAGCACAGCTTTGGTGGCTCTGAGATGGAGGCAGTCCTGAATGGAATATGCTCAGCAGGTTGATTGCTGCAATTTGTTCACAGATCCACCCAGGCCCAGACGATGCAGCCTCCAGGCAACCCTGCCTTTCTGTTGGCTCTTGTCCAGATGAGGAGGTGGAGGATCCATTGCAGGTTAGCACAGGGGCAGGAGGAGTAACGGCCTGAGCAGCTAAGGGGCAGCGAGGCCTCAAAAAGATCAGGATGCTGGCAAACAGGGTCCCCTGCAACGATGGGCATTGGCCTGACCACAGGTGTATCACAGGTGGTGCAGCTATCTACAGAAGAGTGAAAGGCAGTGCTAGAGGAGCTTTGGGGTGCCCCAGAATGTGGTTGCTCACACTTGCCAGCTTCTCCACGATGACCTGCGGCCCCTTGGAGACAATCCCATGCTGGTGGCATTAAAGGTCACCGCCGCCTTAAACTTCTTTGCCAGTGGCTCCCTCCAGGGCTCCACTGGGGACCTGGGCAGCACCTCCCAGTCAGCGACACACAAGTACATCCGGGAGGTGACAGATGCCCTCTTCAGGAGAGCGCACCAATTTGTCCAAATCTGCCTGGGTCCCGAAAGCCAGGCTGCAAGATCATTGGGATTTCCAGCAATCGCACTTTTCCCCCAAGCACAAGGGGCTGTTGACTGCACACATGTGGCCTCGAGAGCTCCCTGGCATCAGCCAGTCGCATTCATCAGTAGGAAAGGTTTCCAATCTTTGAACGTGCGGCTGATTTGTGAACACAGGAAACAAATCCTGCGTGTTTACGTTCAGTTCACAGGGAGCTCTCACAATGCCTACATTCTGACCCACTCCCAGGTGCCACAGGTTTTTAACAGACTGAAGGGCTGGATCCTCGGGGGTCAAGGGATACCCCCAGGAGACCTGGCTGATGACAGGAGTTCGCCGGTCACAGAGTGCCGCTGACGAGAGGTACAATGTCACACATGCTTCACCCTGACTGAGCAGACAATAAGCCTCCTAAAGATGAGGTTCAGATGTTTAGACCGATCAGGCAGGGCTCTCCAACACTCACCACAGGGAGTGCCCTGGCTCATCGGTTTCTGCTGTTTCCTGAACAACCCGGCTCATCAAAGGGGTGATGTCTTGGCTGAGAGAGACATGGAGGAGCGAGCTGTCTCCCCCGACAATGAGGATGGTGAAGGGGATGGTGCTTGCGAGGGCTGGGGTGTCGCTGAGCCACATGACGTGGACATTGTGGGGGAATGACGCAGAGACAGACCCGTGCTAATCTGATAGTTAACAGATTCCAGGCACAGTAAGCTGCTGAAACACTTACTTTATTATTTGGTTTTCTATCCTCTACAGGCTGCAGACCCCTGCCCCTTTTTGGTTACCAACATTATCCTTTGCTCTAATGTACCTTTTTTTATGGTATCTGAATTAAATGGCACTACTTAACCTCTGCTCTGCTAGTGGTTTGATCCTATGTAAGAGCCAAACTGTGCTGAGATACAGAGCCCTGGCGCTAACTGTACTCATCATGAGAACCTGCACAACACTCTGCTCTCCAGCAACCTGGGCACCTGTAAGTAGGATTGAGATGTATCCCGTGCCCTCACAAAGTCTGTATGGATGGCACATTGAAAGCAACATGAAATCTAACCTCGGCAGGGATGCACTCGTGTCACCCTTACACATGCTCCCAATGGGGGTCAGCGCTGGCTGAGAGCTCTTTCAGGCAGAACCAGGTAGATGGATCCACAGGAAGGAGCAGCGTGAGAACACCATTGGGCCCCTCGAGATCGCTTCACCATGCAGATTGATCAGGGAAGACGGTGTTCCTGCCCCCCGCTCCCACTGCCACCTCCCCCCCCACCCCACCCCGATCTCCACTGGCCCAAAATAACCCCAAATCCCTTCACATCTTCATCAGGCTGAGAAGTTTCGAGGTTACTTTGCAGTCCACTCACTGAGAGTGCCTCACCTTCAGTAAGGGTTCTTGAGTGGCAACCACCCTGGACCCTTCAATCAGAGAGGCTCCTACAAGACTAAGCCCTAAGTGGCCTTAGCATTAGCACGAGACTGTGATCTGTCACTGTGCACACCCTAGCCAAGGTAAACATCCTTCCTGCACAGACCCTGCATGGGCCTGTTAGAGCTGCTAATACTTCACATGGATAGCCTCACATTACTCGGCACAGTCCAGCACACAGGCCCATTCCACTCTCTCTCCTCATGCACCAAAACCCCGCTCCATCAATGATACACTTTGGCTGCAAACCCTTTGCACGAGGTCTAATGCCACGCTTGATAAGGAGATGAGCAGGCCAAACAAATCTCCAGTGAGGTCTGACAAAGGCTTCAGTCAACTGCACACGCACCTCTTCAGTCCGACACTCAATCCCTCAAGCAGTCAAAGCTAATGGGTTCATTGCCTCCTTCCTGCAGCCTTCACCTGCACATGAGCTCAAAATGATAATTCACCAAGGATGGTCAGTAACGATTGGACGTGCTCACCACAGCTTCCCCCAGGCACAAAGGGCAGCCTCTTTTCTACTGTTAAGAAGACAGTGTAGAGCTTCACTCTGTCAGCCCTGAAGCTGCATCCACAGTGTTCCTTGCCACTCACAATAGCAGATTGAACTCCCCTCGAGTACTCGTGGCATCCGCCCAAATCTCACATCAGGGCAACAGCAGCAGGAGATGCAGTGATCTTGATGAACACATTTTCAGAGATCAGAACATGGTGAGCTGCAAGTAATGGCCAGGCTGCACACTCACAAAATCCCGTGTCCCCAAGGAGCCAGCCCTTCAGTCTTTCAAAAACCTGTGGCACCTGGGAGTGGGTCAGAATGTAGGCATTCTGAGAGCTCCCTGTGAACTGAACATAAACACGCAGGATTTGTTTCCTGTGTTCACGAATCAGCCGCATGTTCAAAGATTGGAAACCTTTCCTACTGATAAATGCGACTGGCTGATGCCAGGGAGCTCTCGAGGCCACATGTGTGCAGTTAACAGCCCCTTGTGCTTGGGGGAAAAGTGTGATTGCTGGAAATCCCAATGATCTTGCAGCCTGGCTTTCGGGACCCAGGCAGATTTGGACAAATTGGTGCGCTCTCCTGAAGAGGGCATCTGTCACCTCCCGGATGTACTTGTGTGTCGCTGACTGGGAGGTGCTGCACAGGTCCCCAGTGGAGCCCTGGAGGGAGCCACTGGCAAAGAAGTGCTTAATCATATACATAAGACCATAAGAGCATAAGATATAGGAGCAGAAATTAGGCCACTCGGCCCATTGAGTCTGCTCCACATTCAATCATGGCTGATAAGTTTCTCAACCCCATTCTCCTGCCTTCTCCCCGTAACCTTTGATCCCCTTACCAATCAAGAACCTATCTATCTCGGTCTTAAATACACTCAATGACCTGGCCTCCACAGCCTTCTGTGGCAATGAATTCCATAGATTCACCACTCTCTGGTTAAAGAAGTTTCTCCTCATCTCTGTTCTAAAAGGTCTTCCCTTTACTCTGAGGCTGTGCCCTCGGGTCCTAGTCTCTCCTACTAATGGAAACATCTTCCCCACGTCCACTCTATCCAGGCCTTTCAGTATTCTGTAAGTTTCAATCAGATCCCCCCTCATCCTTCTAAACTCCATCGAGTATAGACCCAGAGTCCTCAAACGTTCCTCATATGTTAAGCCTTTCATTCCTGGGATCGTTCTCGTGAACCTCCTCTGGACCCTCTCCAGGGCCAGCACATCCTTCCTGAGATACGGGGCCCAGAATTGCTCACAGTATTCCAAATGTGGTCTGACCAGAGCCTTATAAAGCCTCAGCAGCACATCCCTGCTTTTATATTCTAGTCCTCTCGAAATAACTGCCAACATTGCATTTGCCTTCCTAACTACTGACTCAACCTGCAATTAACCTTAAGAGAATCCTGGACTAGGACTCCCAAGTCTCTTTGCACTCCAGATTTCTGAATTCTCTCCCCATTTAGAAAATAGTCCATGCCTCTATTCTTCCTACCAAAGTGCATGACCTCACACTTCCCCACGTTGTATTCCATCTGCCACTTCTTTGCCCATTCTCCTAACCTGTCCAAATCCTTCTGCAGCCTCCCCACCTCCTCAATACTTCCTGTCCCTCCACCTATCTTTGTATCATCTGCAAACTTAGCCAGGATGCCCTCAGTTCCTTCACCTAGATCATTAATGTATAAAGTGAAAAGTTGTGGTTCCAACACTGACCCCTGCGGAACTGCACTAGTAACCGGTCGCCATCCTGAGAAGGACCCCCTTATCCCCACTCTCTGCCTCCTGCCAGACAGCCAATCTTCTATCCATGCTAGAACCTTGCCTCTAACACCATGGGCTCTTATCTTACTGAGCAGCCTCCTGTGCGGCACCTTGTCAAAGGCCTTCTGGAAGTCCAAGTAGATAACATCCATTGGCTCTCCTTTGTCTAACCTACTCATTACCTCCTCAAAGAATTCTAACAGATTTGTCAGGCATGACCTCCCCTTGATGAAACCATGCTGACTTTGCCCTATTTTACCATGCACTTCCAAGTATTCTGAAATCTCATCCCTAATAATGGACTCTAAAATCTTACCTACGACCAAGGTCAGGCTAATCGGCCTGTGATTCCCCGTCTTTTGCCTCACTCCCTTCTTAAACAGGGGGGTTACGCTAGCGATTTTCCAGTCTTCTGGGATCCTCCCTGACTCGAGTGATTCCTGAAAGATCACCACTAACGCCTCCACTATCTCTTCAGCTATCTCCTTCAGAACTCTGGGGTATAATCCATCTGGTCCAGGTGATTTATCCATCTTCAGACCTTTCAGTTTTGGGATTATTGAGTAATAACTATGTTGATAATGTGAGAGAAGTGGATCTATGGGAGTTCATTGATGGAGGCCCACATTCCAGACCCTTAAATGCCTTTCATCCCTTTCATCTGTAACGGCCATGTTAATGTCATTGATGTAATGGTGTCAGTATTAGAAATTATATTTAATTTAATATGCCATATTTATTGACATCTTAGTTCTAGATTTAAGGCATGGGCAATAGTATAAAAATCGAAATGACACAATAAAGCATTGAACTCACAAAGCTTGAATTTTGATTATATGTTAAATGTCCAGGGTGATTGTTAACTCAAGGATTGTACAGTAGTTCTGTTTAACTGATGAGTTGTTTAAACTCTTAGCCAGTTCGCTTCTCACCAGAACTTCAAACAGCTGAAAAATCGGAAAGACCTTCTCCAGTGACCCTGTCTCACTGCTGCCTATCCACATGGGTAAAGAAAGCTGTAGCTGGGGCCATGGAACACAAACATACCCATTTGGTCTGAACCTGTTTGCTTTATCTTGTGTCATGGTGCTAGACTCGTGATTCAAGTATGTCCAAGCTGTAAGAGATTTCTTCATATTTGCTGGGTCACTTCATGACAGGAGAGGCTGGACATTCACAGAACTGGCAGCTCGTGCTGTCGGAGTTGTTGCTTGGAGTGGGGGAACGCACAATGGGCTGAATGGCCTCTTTCTACGCCATAGCTTTTCTATAGTTCTATAACTGCACAGCCTCTGGCCCTCCTCTGGGCATGTTGGATGTTGAGAGTTTGGCGTAAATAGTCCTTGAGACACCCTGAACCAGATTTCAGTGCATAGCTCCTTATGGGCCATCAGTTGCTGTGTTTTCCCAGGAGTGGTGGGTCTGCACTATAGACATTTGTAAGACTCTTTCTTCAGATGTCCTTGAATCGATTGTACTGACCACCTGATGCTGTTTGCCTGGAAACAATTCCCCATAGACAACCTGCTGACAAGGGCACAGAATGTACTCTGGGTGGGGGACTTCAATGTCCATCACCAAGAGTGGCTCGGTAGCACCACTACTGACCGAGCTGGCCGAGTCCTAAAGGACATAGCTGCTAAACTGGGTCTGCAGCAGGTGGTGAGGGAACTAACAAGAGGGAAAAACATACTTGACCTCATCCTCACCAACCTGCCTGCTGCAGATGCCTTTGTCCATGACAGTATCAGTAGGAGTGACCACTGCAAAGTCATTGTGGAGACGAAGTCCCACCTTCACATTGAGATACCCTCCATGTGTTGTGTGGTGCTACCTCTGTGCTAAATGGGATAGATTTCGAACAGATCTAGCAACTCAAGACTGGACATCCATGAGGCGCTGTGGACCAACAGCAGCAGCAGAATTGTACTCGAACACAATCTGTAACCTCATGGCCTGGCATATCCCCCACTCTACCATTACCATCAAGCCAGGGGATCAACCCGGTTCAATGAAGAGTGCAGGAGGGCATGTCAGGAGCAGCACCAGGCATACCTAAAAATGAGGTGTCGACCAGGTGAAGCTATAACACAGAACTACTTGCATAACAAACAGCATAAACAGCAAGTGATAGATAGGGCTAAGCGACCCCACAACCAATGTATCAGATCTAAGCTCTGCCATATCCAGTCATGAATGGTGGTGATCAATTAAACAACTCACATGAGGAGGAGGCTCCACAAATATCCCCATCCTCAATGATGGAGGAGCCCAGCACATCAGCGCAAAAGATAAGGCTGAAGCATTTGCAACAATTTTCAGCCAGAAGTGCTGAGTAGATGATCCATCTCAGCCTCTTCCGGAGGTCCCCAGCATCACAGATGCCAGTGTTCAGCCAATTCGATTCACTCCATGGGATATCAAGAAACGGCTGAAGGCACTGAATACTGCAAAGGCTATGGGCCCTGACAATATTCCAGCAATAGCACTGAAGACTTCTGCTCTAGAACTAGTCATGCCCCTAGCCAAGCTGTTCTAGTACAGCTACAACACTGGTATCTACCCGGCTATGTGGAAAATTGCCCAGGTATGTCCTGTGCACAAGAAACAGGACAAATCCAACCCGGCCAACTACTGTCCGTTAGTCTACTCTCGATCATCAGTAAAGTGATGGAAAGGATCATCAATAGTGCAATCAAGCAGCACTTGCTTAGTAATAACCTGCTCACTGATGCTCAGTTTGGGTTCCACCAGGGTCACTCAGTTCCTGACCTCATTACAGCCTTGGTTCAAACATGGACAAAAGAGCTGAACTCCCGAGGTGAGGTGAGAGTGACTGCCCTTGACATCAAGGCAGCATTTGACCGAGTGTGACATCAAGGAGCCCTAGTAAAACTGGAGTCAATGGGAATCAGGGGGAAAACTCTCCGCTGGTTGGAGTCATACCGAGCACAAAGGAAGATGGTTGTGGTTGTTGGAGGTAATAGAGTCTTAAAGTCATAGAGGTCTGCATCACAGAAAAAGGCCCTTCGGCCCATCGAGTCTGTGCCGGTCAAACAAGTACCTAATTTGGCAATCATCTCAGCTCCAGGACATCACTGCAGGAGTTCCTCAGGGTAGTGTCCTAGATCCAACCATCTTCAGCTGCTTCATCAATGACCTTCCTTCCATCATAAGGTCAGAAGTGAGGATATTCGCTGATGATTGCACACTGTTCAGCACCATTTGCTTGATTGGCACCACCACCTTAAACATTCACTCCATCCACCACCAATGCACAGTGACAGCAGTGTGTGAGTCAGTGAAAAGCTGCAGTGCATTTATAGGTGATACACACTGCTGCCACTGCCTGTCGGTGGTGAAGGGAGTGGATGTTGGAGGTGCTGGGCGGGGTTCCAATCAAGCGGGCTGCTTTGTCCTGGATGGTGTCAAGCTTCTTGTGTGTTGATGGAGCTGCACTCATCCAGGTACATGGAGAGTATTCCATCACACTCCTGACTTGTGCCTTGTAGATGGTGGGCAGGCTTTGGGGAGTTGGAACGTGTTTCTACAAGGTGCACTGCAACAACTCACCAAGGCTCCTTTATCAGCACCTTCCAAACCCATGACCTCCATCACCTAGGAGGACAAGGGCAGCAGGTACATGGGAACATCACCACCCGCAAGGTCTCCTCCAAACCACTCACCATTCTGACTTGGAAATATGTCAGCCGTTCCTTCAGTGTCGCTGGGTCAAAATCCTGGAACTCCCTCCCTAACAGCACTGTGGGTGTACCTACACTACATGGACTGCAGCAGTTCAAGGAGGCAGCTCAGTACTACCTTCTTAAGCGCAATTAGGGATGGGCAATTCTGTAGTCACCTGTGTGGGAGACATGGTCTGCTCATTTTAGTTGAATTTTCTGGAGGGTGGGGTCAATGCTGCTGAGCCCAGCAGGATGGAGTGCCTCGTTGTTTGTGAGTAACCTGTGATTATGTTTTGCTGATGAATTCTCCTGAGAGACCGTGGGTGCCTTTGGTGGAAGCATTCCAGAGCTTCGTGTCATACTGACCGACTGTTCAGATCTAACAGTCAAGTTTAGTCAGGCCACACTGAAATGAGCCCTTAACCATCTCGTCATCAAAAGCTGAGCAGTTTATACTTGTAGAGGAGTGTGAGGTTGTCCAGTGCAACAGCATGAAATTCGGCAGCCGCTGTATCACACTGAGTTTTGAAGGCCCACAAAGCACTTGTTTTTTGAATGTCTCTTTAACTATCAGAATAAATCTTGCAGCTACACCAGCTGATGTTGGATAGTAAGGACGAGTGAGGGTTTCTTTGATACCATTTCACTTCAAGGCATTTTGGAATGCAGTAGGATGAAATTGAAGACCATTATCTGAAACAAAACTCCTCAGCTCATCCATGAGAAGCAAAAATAGACAATAACTCATCTTGCGGCTGTACTGTGTTGGTATGTTGCTTTACCTCAATCCACATCGAGTGACTGTCAATGAGAACCAAGAAATTATCATTTTCCTTTTCACAAAACTCTACATAAAACTTTTTGAAATGATTGAGTTGGACATGACCATGACTGCAAAGGCTTTTCCGTGGCTCTTTTCACAGTTTTGGCAGATAGTACGTATGCTTCACAGTCATTCTAGGTCATTGTCTACACCAGGACATTAAACAAAACCTCCTGCTCTATATTTCATACCAGCTATTCCTGTGTGTTTGATCTGGAGTTCTGCTTTTTTTAAATTCATTCCCGGGATGTGGGCTTCACTGGCTGGGCCAGCATTTATTACCCATCCCTAATTGCCCTTGAGAAGGTGGTGGTGAGCTGCCTTCTTGAACCACTGCAGTCCATGTGGTGTAGGTACACCCACAGTGCTGTTAGGGAGGGAGTTCCAGGATTTTGACCCAGTGACTAGTGAAGGAACGGCGATATATTTCCAAGTCAGGATGGTGAGTGCTTTGGAGGGAAACTTCCAGGTGGTGGTGTTCCCATGTGTCTGCTGCCCTTGTCCTTCTAGATGGTAAGCGGTCGTGGGTTTGGAAGGTGCTGTCGAAGGAGTCTCGGTGAATTCCTGCAGTGCATCTTGTAGATGATACACACACTGCTGCTACTGTGTATCGGCGGTGGAGGGAGTGAATGTTTGTGGATAGGGTGCCAATCAACTGGGGCTGCTTTGTCCTGGATGGTGTCAGGTTTCCTGAGTGTTGTGGGAGCTACAATCCTATCTCTCAAAGAACAGCGTACCACCAGAAAACCCTGCAGCAGCCCATTCCACTGGGGAGATAGTTCCATCACACAGCTACGTTTGCAATGACAGTGCCAAAACTCAATAGAAAATCTTAGTTTTCCCTCCCCTTTCCTGGGCTTGTAGTCTTTCTATTGGATCCCAATTCCACAGGGATTAGCGCCCAGAATCCCTGTGCAGGACTGTGACCCCATGGTAGCAGGAGAGATGAGGTTCCGCGCAATCCAGATGAAACCTCCGCCACCCAAATGGACAGGTCGCTGGGAGCCAGCTGGTCCTGTTCAACAACAACAACAACTTATATTTATATAGCACCTTTAATATAATGAAATATCCTGAGGAGTTTCACAGGAACATTATAAAAGATTATAAATCAGGAGATATAGGTCAGGTAATCAAAAGCGTGGTCAAAGAGGCTGGATTTAAGGAGTGTCTTAAAGGGAGGGGAGAGAGGTGGAGAGACGGAGAGGTTTAGGGAGGGAATTCCAGAGCTTGGGGCACGTGGAGTGATTACCCCCATCCTGGGGGTTACCATTGACCAGGAACTGAACTGGACTAGCCATATAAATACTGTGGCTACAAGAACAAGTCAGAGGTTGGGAATCCTGCAGTGAGTAACTCACCTCCTGACTCCCCAAAGCCTGTTCACCATATACAAAGCACAAGTCAGGAGTGTGATGGAATACTCCCCACTTGCCTGGATGAGTGCAGCTCCCACAACACTCAGGAAGCTCAACACCATCCAGGACCATTCACTCCCTCCACCACCGACGCACAGTAGCAGCAGTGTGTGTACCATCTACAAGATGTACTGCAGGAATTCACCAAGGCACTTTCCAAACCCACGACAACTACCATCTAGAAGGACAAGGGCAGCAGATAGATGGGAACACCACCACCTGGAAGGTCCCCTCCGAGTCACCCACCATCCTGACTTGGAAATATATCGCCGTTCCTTCATTGTCACTGGGTCAAAATCCTGGAACTCCCTCCCTAACAGCACCGTGGGTGTACCTACACCACATGGACTGCAATGGCTCAAGAAGGCAGCTCACCCCCACCTTCTCAAGGGCAACTAAGGATGGGCAATAAATGCTGGCCCAGCCAGTGAAGCCCACATCCTGTGAATGAATTAAAAAAATCAGATGCTCAAGAGGCTAGAATTAGATGAGCACACAGATCTTGGAGGGTTGTGAAGCTGGAGGTTACAGAGATAGGGAGGGAGGGGTGAGGATATGGAGGGAATTGAAAACCAAGGATGAGAATTTTAAAATAAAGGCATTTCTTGACCAGAAGCCAGAGTAGGTCAGTGAGCACAGGGGTGATAGGGAAACAGGGGGCTTGGTGCGAGTTAGGACAGAGTTTTAGATGACCTCTTATTTTTTATCCAGTAATGCCATTGAATGTCAAGGGGTGATGTTAGATTCTCTCTTGCTGGTGATGGTCATTACCTGGCACTCGTGTGGCCTAAGTGTTAACTGCCACTTGTCAGCCCAAGCCTGGATATTGTCCAGGTCTTCCTGCATTTGTAGATTGACTGCTTCAGTATGTGAGCTGGAGGAGGCCGAGATGGGTCATCCACTTGGCACTTCTGGCTGAAGATTGTTGCGGATGCTTCAGCCTTATCTTCTGCACCGATGTGCTGTGCTCCCCCATCATTGAGGATGGGGATATTTGTGGAGCCTCTTCCTCCAGTGAGTTGTTTAATTGTCCACCACCATTCATGCATGGATGTGACAGCACTGCAGAGCTTAGATCTTATCAGTTGGTTGTGCGATCATTTAGCTATGTCTCTCACTTGCTACATTTGCTGTTTGGCACACAAGTAGTCCTTGTAATACCTGGTGCAAAAATAAAACAGGAAAGTTGGTTCAACCATGACTTAGAAAAGAAATTAAGGATAGTATTAGATCCAAAAAGGAGACATATAAAATTGCCAGAAAAAGCAGCAAGCCTGAGGATTGGGACCAGTTTAGAATTCAGCAAAAGTGGACAAAGGGATTGATCAAGAAGGGGAAAATGGGTTATGAGAGGAAACTTGCAAGGAACATAAAAACTGACTGTAAAAGCTTCTATAAATATGTGAAGAGAAAAAGATTAGTAAAACCAAATGTAGGTCCCTAACAGTCAGAAATGGGGAAATTATAATGGCGAACAAAGAAATGGCAGAAGAATTGAAAACATATTTTGGTTCTGTCTTCACAAAAGAGGACACAAATAATTTCCCAGAAATGTTAAGGAACCAAGGGTCTAGTGACTCCAGGATGGTATGTTGCCTCCCTGGTGCCAGTGTCCGGGATGTCACTGAACGGCTGCAGGGCATCCTGAAGGGGGAGGGTGATAAGGCAGAGGTCATGGTACATGTTGGTACCAATGACATAGGTAGAAAGAGGGATGAGGTCTTGCATCAAGAATTCAGGGAGTTAGGCAGTAGACTAAAAAGCAAGTCCTCCTGGGTTGTAATCTCTGGATTACTCCCAGTGCCATGTGCTAGCGAGCTCAGAAATAGGAGAATAGCGCAGATGAATACATGGCTTAAAAGTTGGTGCAGGAGGGAGGGTTTTAGATTCCTGGATCACTGGGACCATTTCTGGGGAAGGTGGGACCTGTACAAGCGGGACGGTCCACATCTGAACCAGAGAGGGACAACATCCTTGCGGGCGGGTTTGCTAGTGCCGTTGGGAGGTAATTCGGCAGGGGGAGGGGACAAAGAATGTTAGCAGAATAGGGACACATCATAACACAGTGAAACAATCAAGTCAGAGGGAGTACAGCTGTATTAAGCTTCAAGGGAGTAAAGCAAGGCTGGATGGCCTCTACTTTAATGTCAGGAGTATTACAGGTAAAATGGATGAGTTAAGGGTGAGGATTGACATGTGGAATTGTGATTATAGTAGCAATCACTGAGATGTGGTTGAGGGAAGGGCAGGATTGGCAGCTCAACATTCCGGGATATAGGGTCTTCAGGCGAGAAAGGTGAGGGGGTAAAAGAGGAGGAGGCATTGCATTCTTAGTTGAGGAGTCAGTTACTGCAGTAAGGAGAGATGATATCTTGGAGGGGGCATCGAATGAAGCTTTGTGGGTAGAGCTTAGGAATAAAAAAGGGGCAGCCACATTGTTAGGTGTTTATTACAGACTCCCAGATAGTCAGCGGGAAGTTGAGGAGCAAATATGTGCACAATTTGTGGAGGTGTGTAAAAACAATAACAATAGGGTAATTATATTAGGTGATTTCAACTTTCTCAACATTAATTGGGATAGACATCGTGTTAAGGGCTTGGATGGAGTGGATTTCTTGAAATGTGTACATGGGAACCTTTTAGGTCAATATGTAGAGGGTCCAACAAGGAATGGTGCAGTGCTGGACCTAATTCTGGGGAATGAAGCCGGACAGGTGGCTGAGGTGGTGGTGGGGGAGCATTTTAGTGATAGAGACCACAACATGGTACAGTTTAAATTTGTTATGGACAAAGAAATAGACAAGTTGCAAGTACAGGCTCAACATGTTCCCTCTAGGGTGATAGGAAGGAGTAACAGGCCCAGAGAACCATGGATGACCAGAAATATTCAGGTTACGATGAGAAGGAAAAGAGGGACTTTTAGCAGGTACAAGGGGAGCAAATCAGTGGAGGCATTAGTGGAGAACAGACAGTGCAGGGTGAAGCTTAAGAAAGCAATTAAGAGAGCAAAGAGGGGATATGAGAAAGCTCTGGCTGGTAAAAGTAGGGAAAATCCCAAGATATTCTATAAGTATATCAATGGGAAGAGGATAACCAGGGAAAGAGTAGGGCACATAAGGGACCAAGGGGGCAATCTATGGGTGGAGCCAGAGGACATCGGTAGAGTGTTGAATGAGTACTTCACATCCGTCTTCACCCAAGAGAATGAGGCTGAAGGTATCGAACTCGGGGAAAGAGACTGCGAGGTTCTTGAGCAAATTGATATAGGGAGTGACAAGGTATTGGAGGTGTTGGCAGGCTTAAAAGTGGACAAATCTCCAGGTCCAGATGATTTGTGTCCCAGACTGCTGAGGGAGGCAAGGGAGGAGATCACAGGGGCTCTGACCCAAATTTTTAATTCCTCTCTGGCCACGAGGGAGGTGCCAGAGGACTGGAGAACAGCTAATGTGGTTCCGCTATTTAAGAAGGGTTGCAGAGATAAGCCAGGGAACTACAGGCCAGTGAGTCTCACGTCAGTGGTAGGGAATCTACTGGAGAAAATTCTGAAGGAGAGAATCTATCTCCACTTGGAGAGGCAAGGTTTGATCAGGGATAGTCAGCATGGCTTTGTCAGAGGGAGGTCATGCCTAACAAATTTGATTGAATGTTTTGAGGAGGTGACCAGGGGTGTAGATGAGGGTAGTGCAGTTGATGTCGTTTATATGGATTTCAGCAAAGCCTTTGTCAAGGTCCCACATGGGAGACTTATAAAGAAGGCAAATGCACATGGGAAACAGGGTAATTTGATAAGGTGGATTCAAAATTGGCTTAGTTGTAGGAGACAGAGGGTGATGACAGAAGGATGCTTTAGTGACTGGAAGTCAGTGTCCAGTGGCGTACCACAGGGATCTGTGCTCGGTCCCCTATTATTTGTCATTTATATAAACGACATAGATGACCATGTGGGGGGTAGGATTAGTAAGTTTGTGGATGACACAAAGATTGGCCGGGTGGTTAACAGTGAGGTTGAGTGTCTTGGGCTACAGGAAGATATAGACGGGATGGTCAAATGGGCAGATAAGTGGCAGATGGAGTTTAACCCTGAAAAGTGTGAGGTGGTACACTTAGGAAGGAGTAATTTGACAAGGAAGTATTCAATGACCGGCATGACACTAAGAAGTTCTGAGGAACAATGGGACCTTAGCGTGTGTGTCCATAGATCTCTGAAGGCAGAGAGGCATGTTAATGGGGTGGTGAAAAAGGCATATGGGACACTTGCCTTTATCAATCGAGGCATAGATTACAAAAGTAGTGAGGTCATGTTGGAGTTGTATATAACCTTGGTGAGGCCACAGCTGGAGTACTGTGTGCAGTTCTGGTCACCACATTATAGGAAGGATGTGATTGCACTGGAGGGGGTGCAGAGGAGATTCACCAGGATGGTGCCTGGGATGAAACAGTTAAGTTATGAAGAGAGGTTGGATAGACTTGGGTTGTTTTCGTTGGAGCAGAGAAGACTGAGGGGCGACCTGATCGAGGTGTACAAGATTATGAGGGGCATGGACAGGGTGGATGGGGAGCAGCTGTTCCCCTGAGTTGAAGGGTCAGTCACAAGGGGGCATAAGTTCAAGGCAGGAGGTTTAGGGGGGATGTGAGGAAAAACCTTTTTACCCAGAGGGTGGTGATGGTCTGGAATGTACTGCCTGGGAGGGTGGTGGAGGCGGGTTGCCTCACATCCTTTAAAAAGTACCTGGATGAGCGCTTGGCACATCATAACATTCAAGGCTATGGGCCAAGTGCTGGTAAATAGGATTAGGTAGGTCAGGTGTTTCTGACGTGTTGGTGCAGACTCAATGGGCCGAAGGGCCTCTTCTGCACTGTATGATTCTGTGATTCTGTGATAGTAAGAGGAAGGAATTGAAGAAAATCAGTATTAGTAAAAAAAATGGTGCTAGAGAAATTAATGGGGTTAAAGGTTGAAAAATCCCCAGGCCCTGATAATCTACATCCCAGAGTACTAAAGGAAGTGGCCCTGGAAATATTGGATGTATTTGTGGTCATCTTGCAAAATTCTATAGACTCTAGAGCATTTAGTACAGATTGGAGGGTGGCAAATGTAACTCCACTATTGAAAAAATGAGGGAGAGAAGAAACAGAGAATTACAGACAAATTAGCCTAACATCAGTAGTGGGGAAATTGCTGGGGTCTATTATAAAAGATGTGGTAACAGAACACTTGGAAAGCATTAACAGGATTAGACAAAGTCAGCATGGGTTTATGAAAGGGAAATCATGCTTAACTAATCTACTGGAGTATTTTGAGGATGTAACTAGTAGAATAGATAAGGGAGAACCAGTGGGTGTGGTGTATTTGGATTTCAAGAAGGTCCCACATAAGAGGCTAGTGGGCAAAATTATTTCACATGGGATTGGGGGTCATATACTGGCATGGATTGAGAATTGGTTGACAGACCGGAAACAGAGAGTGGGAATAAATAGGCCTTTTTCCAGATGGCAGACGGTGACTAGTGGTTTACCGCAGGGATCAGTACTTGGGCCCCAGCTATTCACGATCTATTTAAATGACTTGGATGAGGGAACCAAATGCAATATTTCCAAGTTTGTTGACGACACAAAACTGGGCGGGGTTGTGAAGAGGATGCAAGGAGGCTTCAGGGCGATTTAGACAAGTTGTGTGTGAGTAAACAAGTGGCAGATGCAGTATAACTTGGATAACTGTGAAGTTAGACACTTCAGTGTGAAAAACAGAAAGGCAGAGTATTATTTAAATGGTGATATATTGGGAAATGTGGATGTGCAAAGGGATCTGGGTGTCCTTGTACACTAGTCAATGAAAGTAAACAGGGAGGTGCAGCAAGTAATTAGGAAGGCAAATGGTATGTTGGCCTTCATTGCGAGAGGATTTGAATTCAGAAGTAGGGATGTCTTACTGCAGTTATACAGAGCCTTGGTGCGACCAAACCTGGAGTATTGCATGCAGTTTTGGTCTCCCTACCTAAGAAAGGATATACTTGCCATAGAGGGAGTGCAGCAAAGGTTCATCACTAGGCTGATACCAGGGAAGGTAAAACTGTCTAGGAGGAGAGATTGGTTCGACCGTCCCTGTATTCACTGGAGTTTAGAAGAGTGGGAGGGTACCTGATTGAAACGTATAAAATTCTAACGGGGCTAGACAGACTGGATGCAGGGGGGATGTTTCCCCTGGTTGGGGAGTCCAGAACCAGGGGCCACAGTCTCAGGATATGGGTCAGGCCATTTAGGACAGAGATGAGGAGAAACGTCTTCACTCAGAGGCTGGTGAACCTGTGGAATTTTCTACCACAGAGGCCGTGGAGGCCGGGTCACTGAGTATATTCAAGAAAGGAATTGATACATTTTTTGATATTAGAGGAGAGAAAGCAGGAATATGGCGTTGAGATAGAGGATCAGCCATGATCCTATTGCATGAGGGAGCAGGCTTGATGGGCTGAATGGCCTACTCCTGCTCCTGCTTTCTATGTTTCTATATAGCTTCACCAGGTTGACACCTCATTTTTAGGTATGCCTGGTGCTGCTCCTGGCATGCCCTCCTGCACTCTTCATTGAACCAGGGTTGATCCCCTGGCTTGATGGTAATGATAAGAGTGGGGGATATGCCAGGCCATGAGGTTACAGATTGTGTTGGAGTACAATTCTGCTGCTGCTGATGGTCCACAGCACCTCATGGATATCCAGTCTTGAGTTGCTAGATCTGTTTGAAATCCATCCCATTTAGCACGGTGGTAGTGCCACACAACACGATAGAGGGTATCCTCAATGTGAAGGCAGGACTTTGTCTCCACAGTGACTGTGCGGTGGTCACTCCAACCGATACTGTCATGGACAGACGCACCAGTGGCAGGCAGGTTGGTGGGGATGAGGTCAAGTTGTCTTCCTCACCACCTGCTGCAGACCCAGTCTAGCAGCTATGTCCTTTAGGAATCGGCCAGCTCGGTCAGCAGTGGTGCTACCGAGCCACTCTTGGTGATGGGCTTTGAAACTCCCCACCCAGAGTACATTCTGCACCCTTGTCACCCTCAGCACGTCCTCCATGTGGTGTTCAACACGGAGGAGCACTGATTCATCAGCTGAGCCAGGGATGAGAGGGGCAGGCACGGTACATGGTAATTAGCAGGAAGATTCCCAGGGCAATTCCCTCCCAACTGTATACCACTGTGCTGCCACCTCTGCGGGGATGGTGGTGTCTAGGACATTATCTCTAAGGTATGATTCTATGGGGATGACCAAGTCAGGCTGTTGCTTGACTAGTCTAAGAGACAGTTCTCCCAATTTTGGCACTTGCCCCCAGATGTTAGTAAGGAGGTCAACAGGGCTGAGTTCGCCGTTGTTGTTTCCGGTGCCTGGTTCATTCCTTATAGGCCTCATAGCGGTTTGATACACTGAGTGGTTACAGGACAATTGTGTGGGTCTGGAGTCACATGTAGGCCAGACCAGGTAAGGATGGCAGATTTGTTACCCTAAAAGGGCATTAGTGACCTTGATGTGTTCTTAATAACAATGGTTTCATGGTCATCATTAGGCCTTAACCTCCAGACTTTTTTGGGTTTCGAACCCAGGTCCCCAGAGGATTATCAGTGACAATACCACAATGCTACCACAAATTTACAGTGGAATGTGGGAGACCACAGGAATGGATTGTCATAGTCAAGTCTGTAGGAAACGAAGGCATGGCTGAGGGTTTCAGCAGTAGATGAGCTGAGATAGGGCTGAAATTGGGTGACGTTATGGAGTTGGAAATAGGCGATCTTAATGATGGCATGGACTTGAGGTCAAAAGCTCATCTTGGGATGAACTCTGGGGAGTATGCAGGAGAAATAGTTTAAAGGTGAATTTAAGACCTAATGCAGACAATGAACCATTTTCTTCCTCATTGATATTTTTAATTCATTATATTTTAATTGTATGCAAATGAAAAAGATAAAAAGTTCAGATGCTACCTTGTGGATGTTTGCTCTGCCTGTTGTATTTTTCCCAGTGTGGTATACCCCTGAGAGGGGCTGGTGTGTTTGTCCCAGGGACAGATCTCTGGGCCTTTTGATCAACAGCGACTCCTAAGCCTGCTCTTTGAGCTTCCTAGCTCAGGTCAAAGTTCACGATGGAGGATTTGTCCTCTGCAAGGCTACTTGGAACCTGCAGGAGTGGAAGGCCACCCCCATCACTTGCGCTTACCTGGCCTTTTGCCTGGGGAAGTGAGACAAGTGACCTCCTGGCAGTGATTTTCTGACAGTGTGAGACTACATGCTGGAGATGGGCTTTAGGACTTTGGAGGAGCTGGGGCTATCAACTGCTCCAGATCGCTGATCTCAATCGCCAACCATGGTCTCTAGGAGACCCCCATGTCTTCAGGCTAGCTTCTCCAGGGAAGGACGGGTACATCATTCGCCCCCGTGGGGAGTCTCTAAGGAACCTGGTTCCTCCAGGATTTGTTTCTATTGGACAGTTGGGAACAATGTGTGGCAACGCCTCATGATGGGAGTTGGAGTTTCTTCCCCTTGGTGGTTGCTGATGTCAAGATATGGGGCTGATATGTTTAAAATATCATTTTGAAATCTCCCTGAATGCTTCCTTTGGCCAATGATGATGCCAATTCTGATGCCAATTCTGGTAGACTCTTGGCCGTTCTGGGAAGGTTAGCAACCCTGTAGCCACAGACAGAGGGTGACAATGCCATAATGGTAGATTAATAATCCAGGTAATATTCTAGGGAATGGGGTTCAAATCCCACCATGGCAGATGGTGGAGACTTTAAATTTATTTAAAAACCCGGAATTAAAAGTCTGTTAATAACCATGAGACCATTGTTGATTGTCTCTTTAGGGAAGGAAATCTGTTCTGGCCTACCTATGACTTCAGGTCCTCAGCAATGTGGTTGACTCTTAAATGCCCTCTGAGCAATTAGGGAGCATCCCCTAATTGAGTTGGATGGATCTAATATAAAAGCCAAATGCTGGTCATCTTAAATAAAAACAAAAATGCTGGAAAAATTCAGCAACTGTGGAGATAGGAACAGAGTTAACGTTTCTGGTCAAGATGACCTTATAATATCAGAACTGTTCTGACCCAACATACGAATAAGGAGCACGAGTAGGTCGTTCAGCCCCTGCTCCGCCATACAATAAGATCATGGCCGATCTGATATAAAAGCAACAATACTGCGGACGGTGGAAACCTGAGCTCTGAAAAAGAGTCATATTGGAATCGAAACATTAACTCCGTTTTGCTCTTCACAGATGCTGCCACTTTTTTACAGCACTTTGTGTTTTTATTATGCCTGATCTGACTGTGGCCTCAACTCCATATTCTGCCTACCCCCCGATAACCTTTGGCTCCCTCGTCAAGCAAGAATCGATCCAACCCACCATTAAAAATATTTTGCTGAGTATTCCCAACATTTTTTATTTTTATTTAGTGTCTTTTTTTTAATGTCTCATATCCTTTTCCAATGCTTCTGTGTCATAAAACAGTGACCACATTTTTTCCAGGTAATTCGGATTTCATTTTACCACATTTGAATGTCAGGTTCCTTGGGAGTCATCCTGAGGTGGCGGCAGGTGCTATATAAATGCATGTCTGGCTATTTACAGCGGGTGATCCACATCCACTGACAATATGGAGTAATTCAGAGTAAAAGAAGCAGGTTTCGCCGAGATTTGAACTCGGATCGCTGGATTCAGAGTCCAGAGTGCTAACCATTACACCACGGAACCCAGGCTGCTCAGCCAGCCGCTGGGAGGCGTATTTCAGGGAGTAGGACCGCCTCAACCGGTATTTCCCCGTTTCACCGCAGCAACAGCAATCCTATTGGTCAGAGCATCACCACATGAGTCGCAGTAAAACACGCAATACTTTAAAATATTAATTTCTTGAATGATACGTTTCTATTTGATATGACAGTAACTTCAGGGCGGGAATAAATAAAAATTATTTGGTTGGATGTAAAAAGAAACTCGCCAGCCCATCTCCCAGGAAGTGACGTTGCCGTAAAGGGTGTGAACTTTGACCTTCCGCGTCGTTTATTTTTATTTTCTGGAATTTTTTATTTGAATCTGATGATTGTTTTCATCATCTTTGGACACGGGTTGAAACGAGAAGATTATTTTTCTTAAATTGGTGAAAATAAAGTTGACGTTTCTGAAGTCGAACCCAATTTGCGGTGATTTCACCGACAGTTCCTTCGCCTGCGGCGAAAAAAATAATAATCCGATGAAATTATTTTTATGATGTTCGCGAGATTCGGATTTTGCGAACCGTTGGCGTCTTTTAATGTAAAATATAAAGTGAATTTTTTGTGGGGGGGTTTTTTTGGGGGACAGCGGAAGTGACGATTGAAAGATACCGGAAGTGGATCTGTCGGCGTTGCCGTGGAGATAGAAAGATGGCGGAGGATGAGAGCGAGTGGGATGACTGGATGTTGGAGTCTCTGAGGCTGTGCGGCTGATTCTATTTGAGGCGCGGGGGGAAAGGGGGATGTTGGGCGGGGGGAAGGCGGATGTTGGGCGGGGGGAAGGGGGATGTTGTGGGGGGGGAAGGGGGATGTTGTGGGGGGGGAAGGGGGATGTTGTGGGGGGGGGAAGGGGGATGGGGGGGAAGGGGGATGTGGGGGGGGGATGGGGGGGGAAGGGGGATGTGGGGGGGGGATGGGGGGGATGGGGGGGGGGATGGTGGGGAAAGGGGGATGTTGGGGGGGTGGGAAGGAGGATGTGGGGGGGAAGGAGGATGTGGGGGGGGTAGGGGGAAGGGTGGGGGGGTAGGGGGAAGGGTGGGGGTGGGGGGGGTAGGGGGAAGGGTGGGGGTGGGGGGGGTAGGGGGAAGGGTGGGGGGGTAGGGGGAAGGGTGGGGGTGGGGGGGTTTGTTGCCAACTCTGGTGGACTGATTCCGGGACATTTCATCCCCCTCGTCCAATTCCCAGGCGGAAAAGCAGCTTTTCCCAACCCCCTAATTCTCCAACGTTTTTTATCATAACTGAACTTGCTCAAATAAATTTAAAAAAAAATCTCTAATTTAATGCCCCACTTTAAATTTTTTTCCCCTCCCTCAACCTGCCTGAGTCTTCAATTCCTCGAGAGACTCCAGGACAATCCTGGAGGGTTGGCAACCCTAGACTTGGGGGTGGTGGGGAATGATCCATAGAGAGAGGGTGGGAATGGATGGTGGGTGGAGAGAAGGCTGGTGTATCGGGGAAATGGGAGTGTGCTGGGGTCTCTGGTATCTGACACCGGTGTGAGGGAGCACTGAATTCACCTGGTGTCACTCTGCCTCTCCATGTTGGGTTCTGGCTGAGAATCAGAAGTGGAGGTGGCGGATTATACCGAAGATTAATCCCAGAGGCACTGCTTCATGTTAAACCAGGATCGTGGGATGAGATTGAACGGTGCCGTGGAAATGATTCTTTCAGACTATCTCTTTGACCAAGCTTTTGGTCACCTGTCTTTCTGAATTTTAAATTTTATCTGATGTTCACTTTTCTGGAGCAGTATACAATGTTTTACTCCCAT
Source organism: Carcharodon carcharias (assembly GCF_017639515.1). Taxonomy (NCBI): domain Eukaryota; kingdom Metazoa; phylum Chordata; class Chondrichthyes; order Lamniformes; family Lamnidae; genus Carcharodon; species Carcharodon carcharias. Next base: position 6,229,411 of record NC_054477.1, on the reverse strand, counting down.
TTGCTAAATGTAAGTTGTGGCTGAGGTGGGTTTTGGAGTGTTTTACAGTACAATGGCTGGAAATCACTGTATTCTGTCTGTCTTTCAGGTACAACGATCTTCATGTGTTTGAACTTCAGGAACCAACACGTGCCATAGAATGGATTCAGGATAAAAGTATGTTATTCTGAGTCTTTCTCTGTTTCTGTGTGTGTTTACACTTGCACAACAGTTCCTTTTCCAAAATGATATATGATCTTTTCCTTGGAGGGGCAGTTGTGCAGGTTCACCAGAATGGTACCAAGGCTATAAGGGTTAAATTGAAGGCAGGTTGTATAAACTAGACTTGTATTTCCTCATGTTTAGACAATTGAGGGATGACCTAACCTAGGTCCAGAGTCCAGAACAAGAGAACACAGATGCTGCCAGAACTACTGAAAATTTCTAGAACCTGCTGTTTTTATTTAATATTTCCATAAAATTTTTGTTGGATATTAAGTTTTATAGAACTGGTGTGTGTAGATGGTGTTGAAGTAAAGATCAACTAATTGAATAAAGGAACAGGCTTGAGGAGCTGAATGGTCACCTGCCCTTATGTTTTATGACCCAACTGTTTAGTCACCCCTCATGATCTGCTGTCTGGTTCATTCTTTACATGCCCCCAGTCTGTTTAATTAGTGAAGGACTCTGAGGTGTTCCTGTTACTGTGTAAGTATGCACACACTGGCTGGTGTAATGTCAGAGTTCTTCTGTAGCCTGATTCTGCCCTTCCCTGTCTGGTAGGTATCTGCGTCGCCGGCTGTAGCGTGGGGAAGAAGAATGAAATTCTCGAGCTCTCCCTCCCTCAGAAACTCTGTGCTAAAGGAAACCAGGTGAGAGGCTGGCAGCCAGGAGAGAGCCAATACCTCCACCCTTGGCTTCTACTCCCTCACTGTTGGG